>NC_089219.1:131086982-131396732 GCF_963924675.1 Phocoena phocoena | reverse complement strand
TGACTGATAGTATCAGGTAATGATGCTGGCAGTCCTTGGTTTAGGAAAAGTAGAGATTAAGAGAAGAGACACCAGAGAAGCATAGAGCTATTTTTTTTTTAAAGTATGCTTCACATGCTGTTTGGAAATGACCGAAACCTATCTCAAAAGCTTGCGTTTTCCACCGTCTCCGGTGAGAACAGCAGTCCCCTCCCACTTACCACCCACCCCTTCACCCATCAGGCAGCTCACTCAGGGTCAAGTACAGAGCAAGCCCTGGTGGGACTGCCCTGAGAGCAACTTGGTCCTTGCCCCGGAGGAGGCTGTCATAGTCTTATTTCCGCCTAGTGAAGGACAGGTTTACCTGATCCAAGTCATTCCGCAAAGCAATTTTGCTGGTTACTAGTTCATGGGCAAGGTCATCATTCTCTTGTTCCAGCCTCATGCTGGCCTCTTGTAATCTCCGGTTCTCCCTCTGCAGAAAAAGAGCAACAACCAGAGGTGGGCATTAGGGCATTAGTGCCTGGAAATACTACCAGAAACAAATGGAACTGGTGAGGAAAAACAAGCAGCAACAACAACAACGAAGTGAACTTTTCAAGGTGTAAAAAGGAGAAGGCGCGAGTGGCACAGGAAGGCAGGATTGCTGTCTGGGAAACAACAGTGAGTTAAGCGAGCAGAGCGGATGCGGAACTCTACCCAGTGAAACTTACAATTGTCCCTTAAGCCCTCCAGACAGGACTTCATCATAAAAACCGTGCCATGAAAAGCAAAATTTCCAAACACACCCCCAATCTTGTGAGGTTTTCATATAGACCTAGAATACAGACACAGGCAAGTCTTTGTTTGAAACATGCACGATAATCCCACCCTTGACCTCAAAGGAAACTGCAAGACACAGTAAGGATGAAATTGGGGAAACCAATAGACATTTCCCTAAATGGTTTTTCCCATATCAGAGTTTAAATTAATTGAGTATATTTAAGATACACGGGTTGGATTTGTTTTGCTATCAACTGACATTTTCATTCCTTGGATATGAATGTATTTACTTTTCTGAACGCCAATTTTTGTGTTAGTAAGAGCAACCGTCCTTATGATAATGTCTCTGAATGTTTGTTTTGCCTTTTTAAAAAACTTCAGATTAAAAGGTTCTGGGTAAAATAAATTGCTGAGTTGTTTTTTGCCCCTTGAACTCCTAGAAAAAAATTTGAAACGGTTATATGATGAAGAAAGCAAGTCACTAATTCTTATGAAGCAAGATCTCCCCCTCACCAGTCATTATGAACTGTGTACATTCACTCTGTTTTCTGAATAGCAATTTAGCGACCTCCCTTCCAAAGTATCAAAAGTGCTGTCTCTGCTATTGTTAGCAGTTAGGGAAGATTCAAAAGAGAGCTGACAGGAAAAACATCAATGTGATAAGACCTTCCTGTTTTTCAGATTTACACTCCTAATGGTGTTTTCTGCAAGGATGGCAAAAACTCAGACAAAGCAGTGGTGTACAACCAGAAGCCAAATCTATGCCCTGGAAGATAGTTATCAGACCATACTGGAGGCAAGGCGGGGAGGGGGGCAGGGAGTGAATTTTATCTTCTGTAGAACCACCTGGAGTTTGTTATATGGAAAGAAGAGCCCTGATTTCTTTTTCTTTTCTTTTTGTTTTTTAAAAAGGGCTAAGAAGCAGATGGTAAGGGCAAAGGCTGAGACTTTCAAGGAGGTAGAGGATCCAAAAACAGGGCCAGCAAAGAAGCCAAAGGACAAACGTGCACTTTGACTACAGCCAGCCAACAGGGTCAATTGCTCCCTTCTCCTTTGTTAAAGGTAGACTGGAACAGTTGGGAACAGTCAAAACATTTTTGAAAAAGAGATCTACTAAAAAAGAAAAAAAAAATCCTAAATACTTCTAAATAAATTAATGATAGAATTCCATACAGTGTTAAAATATAAGTAAAAAATATCTCTCTAATGACAGGAGAAATGCTTATGCTACTTTATAGGGGAAAAAAAGAAATAACTGGAAAATCTCATTTTCATAACAACATAAATAACATTAACTCTGGGTAGTGGATTATTTTAACTGTTGTTTTTGTGCTTTTAAAATGTTTCCAAGTTGTCTACAATGAATATACAATACACGTGTTTAAAAAGTTGTTTAAGAAATAAAAAGCAATTCAGAAGTTCAGTTCCATTGGAAAGGATAAAATGCCAAAATGAGAATTTTTTTAAAGTCTTCTCCTATTAGAAGCTCATATTCTATGTGAAACCCTAATGGATCTTCCTCTGTGACCAAGATACAATGTAACCCCTCACAAAAAAGGACGCCTTGCCAGGAACCCTTTCCCAAGATATACCTGAAAAGACAGTGTACATATTTGTAGGGGCAAATTATACTCATCAAATTCTGTCTGTCTCCTCAATCTACAGAAGTTCTACCCTCCCATAGAAGCATAATAAAAGTGGGAACTAAAATATAAAAATAGCCAGGGTGTCTACAGCTGAATCTTTCAATCTTTGCTGAAGTCATCCAGATTCTAGCAGGGGCTAGAGATTAGTCTTTCGTCCTGATACATCACACTATTACCCCTTTTTACAGAAACAACTTACATGCTTGTTGGAAACAGATTAAAAAAATATGGTTCAAAAACTTTTCCAACAAATTTCCTCCTTGCCAGGAACAAACAGCAATACCAAGCACAGTTTCATCATACCATATTTCACAAGGCAGACTGCTTTAGACAGGGAAGAGATTTTTCTCATTTCTTGATAAATCCCCTCAAAAGAGACCGTGATAAGACTATTCGAATACCTATTCCTAAGTGTCCTATTTTTACTGAAGTTGTACTTAAGTCTCCAAGATGCAAACAGCTCCCTCAACTACTTATTTACACTGCGTTAATTTGGCACAAGCGAAAAATGTTGCAGCTACCAGTTTTTCAGGTTACAGTGATATATGCTTAGAATCAAGTTAAAATAACCTCCAGGTAAAGTCATACAACGCTATGGAAAAGCACTTTGTTCAAAGTACTTAAAAACTGCACCAGGAGCTACTTCACTACTGATTAGAGATACATGTCTGATGGGTTATCTTATATTATATATGAAAGAGGTGTGAGCTTGGTTGAAACCTGACTGGTCACTTCCCATTACCATGACTGTCGCAACTCAAACCTTTCCTCGCAGACACATAGCTAAGGGGGTGGGGTGGATAGGGGAAGACTGGGGAGAAATTAGGTGTGTCTGAGGGTCCCTAAAAAGCAAAATAGCCTAGGGGGCAAGCCTAGTGGCTTTTGCTCTAGCAAGAAGCTTCAGTTCAGTGTGTGCAAAGCAAGCAGCACAGTGGGAAGTGTGCAACTCCTGCTCTGCACTCAGACACGTGGGAAAGCAAGCTCTGGGGCCAAAAATGCAGTATCGTCCTCCAAAGTATGAACCTGGGGGCGGGGCAAGGTGGAGATTTTCTATGAAGAAGAACCCGCCCACGCTTACCAAGGGTTAAAGAGAGACAACATGACTTGGCTGTCTTTTCCAGCCTTTCCCAGGGAGCCAAAACTGTTTTTAGAACTGACTGAAGAAAAAGTCTGCCTTTATACTAGAATAAAGAAGACAGTTTAGCTTTGGGAAAGGTTGGAATCTTGCTTGGTTCGTTCTGAAATGTTGGCAAGGACGGCCCACCCGAGAAAGACGTGAAGTGGCCCCATAACCTCAGCCAGTGCAGAGATACTCACATGCCGTAAGTCTGCACAAGCGGATGTGCTGAACGTTCAGAGCCCATAAACAACACAGGCAAATCGCTTCCCTTGCCTTTCGGAAAAGGCTACAGGAGACAATGCTTACATAACCCTTAAAATTCACAGCACACTGTTTGAAACCTCCTCCATGTCACACAATTAACAACATTCGAACAAACAGCAGACAACAACTTTCCTCATTAGTTCCCTCCCCTCTTGCATAGGAGATGTGCGGCTGGGAAAGTTGGGTTAGTAACTTTGGGGAGGAGGATACTGCATTTTTCAGAGAGACAGACGCTGATATTACAGACATACATAGACAAAAAACTTACCTCCTGAAAAGCCATAGACCAACTACCGTTTTCAATCATAGGTACAAAGACAATTGAAAAAAAAAAGAATATCCAATGAAATTGCACACCTACTAATACAATTAGGAAATGGCAATAACAAAAACAGACGCTTGTTAATGCTATTTTGCTCTTCTGTTTTTCCTTAGAGTGTCATTTACTCTAAGTTCTCTCCAGGACAGCTAACATTTGATGCAAGAAAGTATACTTGAGGCAGCCAATGGGCAAAGTCTCAACTCAGGAAGACTGATACACTAAACTCCGCCCTCTCCACGCTGTTATTTGCAGTTTGCATGACTGATGAAAACGCTGTCTGTGGAACTATTTGCAACTACGGTGTGAGTTGTTTACACTGTTATTAGAGCTGGGTGGAAGGAACTTCCTTATGTGACAAAGTCAGAAACATTGCAAAATATTTCATCTTCAGGCAACAGAATGAAATTGCTGGGCAGGGGAATGCAAAAGAAAAATGGATCTCAGCTCTCCTCTGTGTCTGGGGGTTGGAGTTTGGGTGAAGCAGTATAAGGAATGGTGAATGTGATTTTTTCCAAGATGAGAAACCAGAGAAATGTGAACTGGCAATCAGAAGAAAATAAACTCAGCCTTAAAGGAAAAAATGATGGGGCAGGAGGCAGCTTTATGACTCTAGCTCAGTATTTTGGGTGTGCTGTCTGCTGCTATAATGAATTCTTGGCACAGACTTTTAAAGACATTTAAGGGTCAGGAGAAAATATTTTCCTAAAAGACCCAGTGTAATTTTATTAGCAACAACACACTCAACTCTCACATCTTTTCTTCTGGATGCCTCTTTCAAAAGAGTTGACAGTCATCATCTTCAAATTTCATCAAACAGGTTTTTGACATTCAAAGACAAATGCCTATAGATGAACTGTTTAAATGTCTACATTATCTGTAGATGAAATTTGAGAAAGAAAATCTGGATGTCTCAAATCATTTTATGCTCCTACTTTACCCAGCATATCCAGTTTTATCTTTCTGGTGGAAATTTAAACAATTTTAAATGCCAAACTAAAGAGAAAATCTTGTCAGTACGAACTAACTGGCAGTTGGCAAACGAGACTGCATTTCTCATAGCACTTAAAAACAATCTTAGATTACTCTTTAGCATAGGGGTCAGCAAACTTTTAATGTAAATGCCCAGACAGTAAATATTTTAGGCTTTGCAGGCCATATGGTCTTTGTTGCAGCTACTCAACTCCATCATTGTTGTGCAAAAGCAGTTATAGATAATAAGCATGTGGCTGTGTTCCAATAAAACTTTATTTACAAAAACAGGCAGTGGGCCAGATTTGGCCCACCGGCCGTATGGTTTGCAAATCCCTGTACTACTCTAGCATACAAATCAAATTTTTGAAAAGCAAATGGGTTACAGATGACGTAGAAACATAGGAGTGTGATGTAATTTTCTCCGTCAGACTCCTTTAACAGGAAACAAGACATACTAAAAACTGAAGAAAATTTTTGGAGAATTCTGAAGATCATTGATAAATATACCAAGAGATTCTTAATATGCATAACATTTATGCCTCTCCTGTTAAGTATAACTCAATCAGCAGACAAGCATCATCAGAAACCACCTGCTCCTTCTTAGCTAAGTGGCTCGAGAAGCATCAAGAGAACTTAGGCTTGCCTTCTCCACAATCCTATAACAGTGAGTTCATCGAGTTACCCACGTGCAAAAGGAAAGAGTGGCAGCCTTTTGAAGTTTATCGTTAAGTTGTCAGAGGCAGATAGAAATCATCCTCTTGACTATCACTGTTCATTAAAAGCACATGATTTCATAACAAATATTTCCAAAAGCCAGCAATATCTCTGATGTGAAAAATAAGAAGTTTATTTTCATTGGAAGAAAAATACTTTTCAAAGATGGATTCACTTATCTTGACTTCTCTGAGTAAGGAAGGGTCCAATACAGTAAAAAAAAAAAAAAAAAAAAAAAGGTGGGGGTCTTCTTTTTCCACGTATGTTTAGCATAAACTTCTTCACTTATCAAGTTAAAAACAAAATGTGACAATTGTTCTAAATTATTTCCTTAGATATGTAAGGATAGCAAATACTACAAGTTAAGCTTTATTTAGAAAATCTTGTTTGTACTGTTTGTACTATTTATAATTAAATAGCTTAATTTTAAATCACATGCAGGGATGACTGCTCTACAAAAATTAGTACGGGCAAGAAAAACCTTCTGTGAACTTACAGGAATCATTTTCTTTCTATTTGAATTACATTTTGATAAAAAATGTACTATGTCTAACCTCAAGAAAGACGTTAAACATTCTAGATTTAATTATACTGAACATAGATAAGATTCTTCAATTAGAAATTATGTATTTATAATACTGTCCCCCAAACCCAAGAGAGTTTAAGCATTCCTGATTCTTTCTAGGATTTGCCCATCTAGAACAGGTAATAACATAACCTTCATTACACGTTGGGAGATTCACCGAATTTAATTAATTAGCTGTGCTTTTTGAAGGCTTAACCCACATTTGTACAAGTAGTTCTTTAATTAAACAAGAAAAGCATGTCATCTTCTAAAGACAGATGAAGACTGTAGTTCTCTAAAATTGCCATCAATAGATTACATCATTAGAAAACTAACTTCCCCCAAATGAAAACAATTCATCACCTTAAAATAGCAAATGATATTTTAATTTCTGAAGTTGATAGCTGCTTTTTAGGGGCTTGGCTACTAATTTTTAAAATGACTAAAACAGCTGCACATATCCATGAACGTTTGTTTTCTGGGGATTTGTATGAAGATAAAAGTATACATGATGGGGCTTCCCTGGTGGCGCAGTGGTTGGGAGCCCGCCTGCCGATGCAGGGGACATGCGTTCGTGCCCCGGTCCGGGAGGATCCCACGTGCCGCGGAGCGGCTAGGCCCACGAGCTATGGCCGCTGGGCCTGCGCGTCCGGAGCCTGTGCTCCGCAACGGGAGAGGCCCCAACGGTGAGAGGCCCGCATACCGCAAAAAAAAAAAAAAAAAAAAAAAAAAAAAAAAAGTATACATGATGTACTTCTACAGACAAACCTTCATCCTGCATTTCACTTCACTTGAAATCTATAAATAAATTTACAAACCAAAATATCAGAGCAGATAAATACCACTACACAAATCGGGCCAGGTCAAACTTAAGAAGGACAATAAAAGGGGCTTAGAATAAATACTGTATATTCTTCTTCCCATAAAGTTTCCTTTCTGTGTCTTGGAATCTAGTCAGGAAGATAAACAGAAAGAGTACACCAAAGGCTATAAGCAGTCATTATAGAGCTCACTGGTTTCAAATACAAACTGATGTCAACACCAGGTAGCACAGGCAGTGTATGTATATATATATATATATGCATTATCTATTTATATGTTTATGTCTGTGTGCATGTATGTATGTATGCGTATATACTACATATATATATATATACACACGTATGTATATATACATAAAAATGAATGCATCACCCACTTATGTTGGCCTTTGCCTTATAAATATAAGTACACATAAGATCTATAGTCATTGATTAGCTCCAGTTCTGACAGGAGGTCTCCCTCCCACAAGTATGGCTTGTGCACAGGTACCTCTGGTGTGATTGAGGTTTACGAAAAAAAGATGGCAGGCAGATGCCAATTCTCTTCAGACATCTTGCTTGGATTTTTTTTTTCTTTTGAGATATAATTCACATACCATAAAATTCATCTTTTTAAAATATACAAATTAGTGGTTTTACTACATTCTCAAAGTTGTACAACTGTCACCACGATCAAATTCCAGAACATTTTCATTGTGCTTAGGGTTCTAAAATTTAAATTTATACCAACACCATTTCATCAAGTGTTAGATACAGGTGAGCACAGTGACATAACCTCAGAAGTAGATGTTTGCATATATCATAAAAATAGACACAAAACACATGTTTAGATAGCTACAGCAAGAATGTGACTACTGAGAGCTATCCTCTTTTTGTACCCTACCATGCCCAAGAAAAACAGTATAAAGCTGAAAAAATCTCTTGGAATATCTTAAGGTATGACATTTCTGGCCTTCTTTTTTTTTTTTTTAACTGACACAATCTTCCTAACTCCCTTGCCGTATGGCAAGCTAGAGGATAAACAAGTCATTTTAAACACTATGGATCCTAACGGTTGAGGAGGGGTTGTCAGTGAACTGGTATAAGTTCTGACTCAATGCCTTCAAAGATCTTCCCAAGTTATTCTTGAGAATTTTTGGGTTCCCAGTCCAAGAACTATGAGTTATAAAGTGCTTATTCCCAGGGCACAGATCTTATTCTTGACAGGATTAAATTTATAAGTTGCTAAAATGTATCTCCTAAGACACCTTCCTACTTTAATGAATACAACTGTAATTAGCTTCTTAAACTAGATAGTGAATATCTGAAAGAACAAATCTGTTGATGGTTGGACACTATGTTGTCAAGTGTCACCTTGAAAATGTAATTATAATGTGAGGACTATAACTTTACCAAGTTTATCTCCAGTACAAATTTCTAGACATTATTAAAAGTGGGACTTCCCTGGTGGCGCAGCGGTTGAGAGTCTGCCTGCAGATGCAGGGGACGCGGGTTTGTGCCCTGGTCTGGGAAGATCCCACATACCGCGGAGCGGCTGGGCCCGTGAGCCATGGCCGCTGAGCCTGCATCCAGAGCCTGTGCTCCGCAACGGGAGAGGCCACAACAGTGAGAGGCCCGCGTACCGCAAAAAAAAAAAAAAAAAAAAAGTGTATAGAAACATTAGTTGGATGATGTATTGACAAGCTATTACAATAACACAAAAGAAATAGCTATAGAGGGTGTCTGATATGCATAAAAAGAGCATTCAAGCTTAAAAGTAGTACCTGTTTGCAAAACAAAGACCAAAAATAAGTTTAATTCTACTTTGACCCCTCAGTAAAAACTGTACACATCAATAGTATATGTGTGATAATTACTTTTTAAGAAATAATATGCATTGTACTATTTATTTATACATAGCTGCTTTGACACAAAAAGGATATAAGAAATAATAAGTTCAGTTCCAGGCTGATTTTAAATACACCATTTTAGTCTTTCATTTCCCTCTCTTCTATTTTCAAGTATCCTTCCTAGGTTTTACTCATAACAATGGCAGCAATAAGAAAATTAGAATGACGCAAGCAGTAGGAGAGCTTCACTTTGGATCCTTAATAATATTTTATAATTACTACTTCAAGCCTTTCTAAAGCAGCAATGCTACATAAGCTGCATTAAAACTGGTTTTACTGAGGGGTGGAAATTAACTTCCAACTTTATCTATGAGCACCTTATATGGTAATAGTTATCTGCCATAGCAATATGTGGGATTTTATTATCAGCTGGTTTTATAAACAAGGGCAGTAACACACTGATGTTAGATTATTAGGTAGCAATACTCGAGAGAAACAGGAGAAAGATAATCAAGGGACTGGTGGAGCAGACACAAATAAGGTGATATTATTCTAGTAATAACTGGGTAATTAGAGGCAGTGGACCTAATAAGGCTAATCACAACCATTTATTGAACACCAACTATGTGCTGGGTACTTAACATATAAAATCCCTCATCCTCACAACAATCTTTCAAGGAAATGTGTATACTATATGTTTTACAGATGAGGAAGAGGCTCAATAATTAGTCCAAGATGCTGAACAACGGCATAGGGATTAAAACCCCCAACTTGGACTCCAAATTCTGTCTCCTTTTCCAGAAATTCAGGTTTTTAACTCAGATCTGACTACAAAATCCATACACTCCTTCCACCATTCCCCTATGTGAACCTCCAATGCTATTCAATTCAGCAACGGAGACGAGATATACTGTGTAACTGCAGCTGCCTGTGTCCAGCTTTCTGACCACATGGAGGCAACTCTAGTTATACAAGCAGAAGTCATCCCACAGTGGGTGGTTTAATTAATAATGTCATTGCAGTACTTTTTGGCATTGCTGGTGCTCAATGTATGAATACAATATTCTCTTGTCCTAATGTACTGATGTGGAGAGGGAGGGAATCATTCTGTATCTGTAGTGATCTGGAGAATTAAAACATGTTGAAGAGAGACACGAATTTTTCCGTTGGAAAAAAAATAAGTTTGAAATCAGTACTTCCCCAACATTGTATCATGGAAACACTGTTGCTAATTACCATTGAGGAGATCTTTATGACTGGCTCCCATTTTTTAAAATACTACAATTAACTACGATATTAAACTGAAATCATCTTGATTCTTGAACTGCATACTGTAATGAAATGTCACTGTTACTCATAAATTTGTTTGTGGAAATAAATGTTGCAACAAACACCATGACTGTGCTCAGTATAGCTCTGTGGTTTTTATTTTTCCTTTCGAGTGAGTTTGTATTTTGAACATTGGCTACAGACAGAGGTAAGTCTGAAACATTCTTGTGCCAGTCTTGGAGCAGTTCGCCTTCTAAAAGTCTTTGTGGATGTGACTGTGCACAGCTAAAACCGTACTTTGCCATTTTCCTTTTTTCTCATTTTTGAAAGTAGTCGATAGCCACTTTCTCTCTTTCTTTTTCCCTCTCTTTCTCTCAGCTTCTTATGAAGACTCCCAGTATAAATGCAACGGGTGAAGTTACCTACAAATATACAAACTGAAAGAAAAGAAATATTATGGTTGGCCACTCAGGAGTCTCCTGAGATGAAAACATACCTGGACATTGAGCATGGTCAGAGAGTCTACATCAACCAAGAAGGAACAGAGGGAACAAACTTTCCACAGCTGCTACTTTAGGGGAAAGAAGGCACTTGGCTCTGACAGGCGACCCCTGTCTCCCATACCTTGTATCTATCCATTGGGTCTTCCTGCTGCAGCTGACTCTCTCGCATTGCCTGGTATTCTTTCTCATATTTCTTTAGCTTCTTGGTCGGTACCTGCAGGGATTAGAGGACAATCATGTTAGTCAAGGAGATCATTTAGGAAACCATTTTCTGATGTGTTTCCCAATGAAGTCTCTGACATTCTAAAGGAGCACCCCAGACTCAATGTAGGGGGAAAATCTAGATTCTAGAACAGGGTCTGCAAACTTTTTCTGTAAAGGTCCAGATAGCATATATTTTAGGCTTTGCGGGCCACACAATCTAGGTCACAATTCCACTGTTGTTATTGCACAAAAGCTGCCATGGGTAATAAACAAACAAATGAGTATGGCTGTGTTCCAATAAAACTTTATTTACCAAAATGCGCTGTAGTCTGTTCTGCAACATTGCTGATATAGCATCACTTTTTCTTGTTAATGTATTTAACAGTGGTGTTAATTCTGTTAACTAACTTTCTTTAAGTAAAATTCACTCTCCCAACATGTTAAAAGTGAGAATTATTATTTTATAAAAATAAAATATTGAGCAACACACAAAAAATTTAATGGAGCTAATAATATATCAGAGAGAAAACAGATTCTAAAATTGGTAGGCAAATTTCTATTTCATAATGGTTGTCAGGAGAATTAAATGACAAAGTATCTAAAATAATGCCTGGTTCATTGAATTTTTTAAAACTGTGTTTTCAGGAAATATTCAAAAAAATCCATTTTAATCTATTACATGTTATACATAACAGACTAAGTCTACCCTTAGGCTTTTCTTGGACAATCAAAATTATATAATTCCTTTAGACATCAAAATCTTTCCTTAACGTTTAGGTCCTAACGTAAATGACTTGAAATGAAGAATAAATTTATCGAAATTTTAAAAAAGATCAGTGCATTATTTGGCTAATTACTGGGGACTCAGTGAAGGCAAAGACCATGTACTGATGCCCCTCAGCATCCATTATGATGCCTAACAATGTAATTGGCCCCTAGGAGGCCCTCAACAGATTGTTTCTTGTCGACTTCAAAACATGGTATTTAGAAAACATGTAAGCATGTGAGAGAGAGAGAGCAAGAGAGAATGGAAAGCACCAATGAAAATAAAATTATCTTATGGTTTTCTGGGATGGGGATAGTTTCAATTCTCTTAAATCTGGCCACAGAATTTGTTAAATAAAACGCAAAGACACCAGGTGTCATTCCCCAGCTTATTCTAATTACTTTGTTCTTCCCATCCAGGAGCACTGTGAGTACTGGAATTATCTGCTTCTCACCACAACTGGGAAGTTGCACACAGTCCAAACCTGTCAGGTAGTGTAAATCATTCAATTACCACATGATGACAGTATTCACCTGGCTGATGGGGAACCGCCTACCCAATGAGACTAGAAGAAAGAACATTTTCCAGCATGTCACTGAATTGCAAAACCACTGCTGAATATTGGCATGAGAAACTCTAACCCTTTACTACTCCATCTCCAGAGACCTTTAACAGTATGCTGTGACCAACGAGAGTGCAAGAGAAAGAAAAACACCACCTGCCAACTGTGTGGCCTCAAGATCATCGATAAACAACAAGGAAAATATACATGATCAAGTGCTAACAAAACAGCAACCACGTTATTTTTCTTGACTTTGAGAGGGGCAATTTCCTCTAGTTTTCTTTTCTCTGTATTAATCATATACTCTGAAAACCAAAACCAGACTCTCAAGACCAAGTGGCAAATCACTGGCACTGAAGTAGCCCTGGAGCTGAGGAGAAAAGGGAAGAAGTCCCAGAGTTTTAAGCAGTGACAGGGGTTTCCTGTGGATCTCTAGAAGGAGGGGTCAAGGGAGAAGTGAGAGGATTTGTGTAGAGGCATTGTGAGGAGGGAGCCTACTCCAGCAGCCACTTAACACAAAATGAGAAGGAAGTACAATATGTTAATATTTTTGTAGCTGAATACTGGTACCACTGGGTATCAGGCTGAACATCAGTCTTATGTGGAAGTATTTTCCGCATAGTTCTAAAACGGATCCATTCAGCAATAAGTGAATTACATGTTACAAGCTTGTCTCTAGAGAATTTCTTCTAAAACTGTATTTTTAAAATTGGAACTATTACTGAGGATTTTTTTTTAATATGTAAAAGAGTGTCCTTTTAAAAGTCAATCTTGTTATGTTAAGAGGTTCATTTCAAAGTGAAATTTAAAAAAAAAGCATGAAACGCCCCTCAATAAGCTAATCCTTTCCCATCTGGCTGAGATTCTAGGATGTTTGGCTTCATCTTGTTCAGGGAAACAGAGCAGGTTCCCAGAACAATATGTTGCTAGGAAACCTTCCAAGCTTATTTATCTTATGCTGTGGGGTGATATTGAGCATCCACCTGTGATTGGCACAAAGTAAAAGGGGAAAAAAGGTGGAGGAGGAAGGAGAGCTGATATGAAACTCCCGTGGTTTATGAGATAAAGAAAACAGACTGTTACAGTTTTCAAAACTATATTTCAGGACAAAATTGATTTAATTTTAGGTAATATAATATTGAGCTTGAATTTTTTCTTATCAAAGAAAGGAATTTTAAAAACCTCTGTAGTATGTAGTTTTAATTAAAAAAACATAAAGTCATTAAGAATTATTAGAATTTAAACAACCTACTATCTCAAGAGCAGTATAGGTATCTCTCCCCTTAAATTAAATAAATTTTATGTAAGTGTGTACTTGAAGAATGAGATGTATAGGGAAGAGGGGACTTCCCTGGTGGTCTAGTGGTTAGGACTCTGAGCTTCCACTGCAGGGGACATGGCTAGATCCTTGGTCAAGGAACTAAGACCCCACATGCCTTGCAGCGTGGCCAAAAACAAAACAAAACAGAACAAAATAGGGGAGGATCTGCGTAGGTTATATGCAAGTACTATGCAATATATAAGGGACTTAAGTATCCGTGGAGTTTGGTATTTGCGGGCGGGTCCTGGAACCAATTCCCTGTGGATGCCAAGGGATGACTGTAATTACTAATTTGCATTACTCTTTCTAAAGGTTAATCATGCAGGCCTCAGTTGGAGATGCAGGAGGGGAAGACTGAATAAGAATACAGTAGTTATTGCAGTACATATTGCAGGTACTGCAAATGTTTCACATTTGAGATTATTTGCAACCTGGAGACACAACCCACTCCCTACCTCCCAACTCACTCTTCCATGGTTCATCTTCATCCAGATGCTCAAGCCAGAAACCCAGCAGTCACCTTTGACCTCTCCCCCCATCAGTGATCATGAAGTAAGTCACTAGATTCTATAGTGTATGCCTCCAAATATATCTCTAGCATGTCTTCTTCTTTTGAACCTCACTGGCACTGCCCTAGTTCAAGTCATAATCACCTCTCACCACTGCAATAACCTCCAAGCTGGTCTCCCTGTGTCCATGCTTGCTCTACTCCCAAAGGTAGTCAACTTTTTTTTCAGGATGCAAATCTGATGTCATTCCCTTTCCTAAATTTTTCAATTGCCTCTTGTGCTTAGGATAAAGAGAAAAATACTTGACATAGTTCTGCTGGTGCTATAGGATCTGGTCTCTATCTACCTCTCTCCCTCACTTTCTATGCCTATATTTCACAAAAGTGGGGTTCACCCATCCCAAGGGGTACATAAAAGGATCCAAAACATGGAAAAGGCAAAAGGCAATTATTAAAAATTTCAGTTCTACTTCTTTTTTTCAACCTCAACTTTTTTTTTTTTTTTGTGGTACACGGGCCTCTCACTGTTGTGGCCTCTCCCGATGCGGAGCACAGGCTCCGGATGCGCAGGCCCAGCGGCCATGGCTCACGGGCCCAGCCGCTCAGCGGCATGTGGGATCTTCCCGGACCGGGACACGAACCCGTGTTCCCTGCATCAGCAGGCGGACTCTCAACCACTGCGCCACCAGGGAAGCCCCTAACCTCAACTTTTAAAAATGTCTATACTTGTGCCTATTTTATCAAAGTACATGTACATAATTTACTTTTAAATGAATATTCATATACTGGAGATATATGCTTAAATTCCTTTTACTGACAGGAATGCACGATCAAAAGAGTTTAGAGACGACCAGTCTCTACTCCAGCCACACTGGACTTCTTTCAGTTCCTTTGACGCATCCTACTCTGTCCTGTCTCAGGATTTCGAGCCTGCTGTTGCTCCTGCTGGGACGGATCTAGCACGTTCACCTCAAGATTCTAATTCAAAAGGTCTGAGGTATGGTCAGGCACCTCTGTTTTTATAAATTGCCTGCTCCTCAGGCAATACACTGTCCATTTGAAAACCACTGGATGAAAACATCAAGTGCTGGAAAGGGAAGAGTGACAGACAGGCTAGAGAGGCTTTCATGAACTGGCCTGAGAACATAATCATCGGTTTCTAAGGGAATACCCATCCTGAGTTTCAAACAACCAATTATTAAATAAACTTTAGGAGAGAATAAATTTGTTAAGATTAGGAAGAGTCTCAGGAAAAACATATTTTTAATGTTCTAAAATATTTCAAGAATCTATTATATAAGCAGTTTGGATATAAGGACAAAATCAAGTTTGAAATAAGGGAAAACCCATACGCTTCAAGAACAATTATTTAAAAAATAGAGTTACTTCTCAATATTATATGTAGGGTGATTTAGGGGTTAAACAGGCTTAGTTTATACTTGAAATCTTGCTCTGTCAAATACTAGATATGTAATTATAGAAGCAATTCATTTAAACCTCTTAATCAGGGGACTTCCCTGGTGGTCCAGAGGTTAGGACTCTGCACTCTCAATGCCGAAGGTCAGGGAACTAACATCCCAAAAGCCGCGTGGCAGGGCCAAAAAATAAAAAATAAAATAAAATATCATGCAATAAACCTCTTAATCAGAGCTTCAATTATTTACTTTTTAAAATGGGGGTGTAACACAAATAACAACTACCACGTCCATCTCCTTTTATTAAAAGCATACAGCATGCCATGGCACTGGGCTAAACACTTAACATATTTTATATTACTTAAGCCTTACGAAGTTGAACTGGGTTTACTATGCCCATTCAATAAATTGAGTACACTGAGAAAGATTAAGTGACATGCACAGGGACCACGGTAATGACTGACCCAACAGGCCTTTTTGACACCAAAGGTAAAGCCTTAATTGCAGTATGTTACATGCCTGTCATCCACCCAGCACACAGAGCTCTCAAACCCAAGACCTTGCTCAGCCTCATCAGTCGCCTGCTGCAACTAACTGAGCAAATCAACTGCAAGATGATACAGATACTTTATTTTAACACCTGACTGGGAGATGATGAACCTAGGATATCTGCTATCTTACCTGGCATAAAGCAGGAGCTCAGAAATATATACACCTCCTCCCTGAACTTTCTGGGCAAACTAGAACAAAAAAGGGAAGGTCAAATAGACCCTAAGGTGATTGAACCAGGCGTTTAACTCTGGGAGAAGCCTGCTTAAAATTCCATAAAGTCTCAAGAGGGGGCAGATTGAAATGATATATTTTCCTTCTCTCCCAGGCTTCTGAAAAAAGTATTGAGGCATAAACAATCCAGGAGATTTACAGCTTAAAGCAAATTACCTTAAGGTGCTGGAATCAGTCAGAGCTTAGATGGAACATTTTTTGAGGCCTACAGCTTCATTGAGAATGCCCTTCTCTGGGTATTGTTTCTCATATTTATTTCTTTCTGTTGCACCTGCTTCATGTACTGATTTGTACAAAAAAAAAAAAAAAGATGGGTTCTTTTTTTTTCACCCACGTGCAGCAGTTGCAACTGGGTCACAACTATTCCTTCTGTTGGTTTTTAAGGCTTTTTCTCAAATTTTTTTATACTTGAAGGAGAAAAAAAGCCATTTTACCTGTTTTTAAGCAATACAAATCCTTATCTCACTATGCTGGTTAACTTCCATTTCAGGCTGAATTATGAAAATTCTGTTTTCTCTTTGGAATGATTAAAAAGCAATGATATCTTAAGTTGGTATACCATACTGGATGCTTTTATTTTCCTTTGGTGGGAGGTGCTCAAAATCCACTGTAATATCTCATGTAAAATTCCACTTCTGAATGAGTTTTCTTATTAGAAATGTATTGCTTAAAATGTTTATTATAGTTTTGGAAAATAACAGAATGATTACCAAGTGCTAAAAATTAAGACTGTAAGATGGTATGTAATACACTAAATCTGGTTACATGTTGAATGGTATTGGTCTGATTCCAGGGAGTAGATTAACCAGATGTAGTCCCCAAACTGGGCCACAGAAAGCTGATACAGCTATGCATTCAGAGCAAGCTAATTAAGCTTATTTAAAACTAGACAATGAGACAGAGGGGAAGAATGATAGGGGAGCTAAGTAGGACACTGTTTTTTATCACCATCAAATGCTATGTTCATTAGAATAATGCTGGCCTTTGCACTGAGGATGCTGAGAAACCTGAAGCTGTACTTTCATGTCAGTTTCTACTGGCAATTAGATCAACAGTAAATATATATACTATTGCGGAAAATATTCACAGTAGAGAGAAGGCTATAGATATTTATGCTATAAGAAATTTAATTCAAGACTAATATGCCAAACAGCAGCTGTATAAAACAGTCTGAGTGCTTCCGTCTTCAGAGAGATTCACCTTTACCATACCAGACTATCTGAAAAGGAAAGCAGTGGGGAAGAAAGAGAAATGGGGAAACTTTTCTGTATTCACCTATCTTTGAGATACTACCTTAAAGGTAGTAAGTCAAACTGGTTAGAAGTTAGCAGCAGCAGTATTAAACTGCATGATGATTGCACTGCCATTTTTATACACCAACTTTTTAACATGGGAAGAAAAACTCATCCCTCCTTTGCATTTTTAAAAATCACCCATTCACTCACTCATTCCACAAATACGTATTGATTATATACAGTGTAGCAGGCATAGCCATCCAGGAACAAATGCACAGTGTGTCCCCTCAAGGAGCTCAGTCTGGTGGGGAGGAAGTCTTTGAAGAAATGATCACACAATTGAAATAAATACTGCACTTACATAAGGTGAATGCTCTTCGGGAGAAGTAAAGGTGGAGGGATAACAGTGCACAGGTTCTAATTTTGACTGCTTCTCTGAGGAATGACAACGAAGCTGAGTCCTGAAGAGTAAGTTAGCCAGTGAAGAGTAGGGGGGGAGAGTGTTCCCAGCAGAGGGCACGATGGGCACAAGATGGGAAAGAGGAAGACCAGCTACATCATTTGCCAGGACCAACACAAAATGATAATCAAGGCCCCTTGTCCAAAAAGTGAGAATTTCAAGGTGACAGTAGAGAGTTAAACCAAATGCAGTCCCGCAGGTCACATGCCCATGAAGCTGGCTGGAGGGACTGAAGGTCAGCTGGAGCACAGTGAGGAGAGAAAAGGCTGGCTGAGGCTGAAGAGGTATGAGAGGTACACAAGCACCAGCCCAAGGTACAGGGCCTCCAGGGACCAACCTCACAGACCAACCTACTATTGTCTGCTTCATCGTTCCACAAATAGTTACTAAAGAGCTATTGTGTAAGCCAGGCTGTTATGCAAGCACTCTTCTGTGTGCTAAGAGGAAGACAAAGAAGACAGTCTTTGCTTTTAAGCAGCTTACAAATAATTGCATTATTTAGGGTAGAATGCGATAAGTTCCACAAGAGAGTATAAGCACCAATTTGTGGGAGATTCAAGGCATGAAGATTACTCATTTGAGGTAGAGTATGCAAACACACAGACAGAAGGACTTCAAATGGACTGAAATTAGCATTCTGCCTTTAGAGCAATGATTTGGCCGTATCACTGTAGAAACAGCAAACACACCGAGCACTGCCTTATATACCAGGCACTGGACGCTATATGCTTTACACGTATTAATATATTTTAGCCTCACACCTATGAGGTAGGTGCTATTAATTTTCCTCACTTTACAGAGGGGAAACAGAGAGCCAAAAAGGGTAAATAACTTGCCCAAGGTCACAGAGCTAGCAAGGTGGGGATTCATTCCAATCCAGGCAGTCCAGATCCAAAGTCCTTGCTTGCTTTGGACTACTATATGATACTACCATTTTTACAAACATTGTTTTATTTTGCTTTTGAAAGTCTCTGTTATTCTTGTGCCTTTTTTATTTCTTCTCCCTTATCTTCTGTTGTTACTTTAACCTTTTTATGTACTTGATTAGCTATATATACTGCCTCAAATTGGCTAAGAGATACAGAACAACAAAAATAATTTTCCTAAAGATTTTTCCATCATCATCCTCTAGAGCCGGAGCTGGCAGAAACAGCAATATGAGATACACTTGAGTACGGATTTCTGAAGATGACACAGACAATGCTACTTTCCTCTGCTACTGATGACAGTCCCAATGTATCTTTGTACCGATGGCCAACTAGAGCTGAGGTAGTTATAGACAATTACTACTGACTCCTTGAGAACTCTGAATGCTGAATTAGCGGAACTCTGGGAACCCACACATTGGCTCCCAGTGCCCCCATGACCCAATGCTGGATCTGTTCCTTACAGAATTGGGAAGTGCATGTATGTGCTCATTCATTCAACAAATATCTACTATGTACAAGGCACTATGCCGGATGCCATGTGGGATACAAAGATAGCTATGACACAATCCTTTCATCAAGAAACTTACAATACACTACAGACTTTCATTTATGCCATCATTGAAATATGAGCCTCATACTGTTATGGCTTAGAGGAGAATATTTTCACAAATCTACAAGGAAATTTAGGACAGACTTTAAAATGGAGTTAGCATGCAAACAAGCATTGTCCTGGAGGGAGCTGTTGCTATTGACCATGCAAGTGTCAGGAGTTTTCTTTTCATCTTCGTCTTCTTCTCCTTTTTTTTTTGGTAGACATCAGTAGCCTCCAAGGATTGGAGATAACCATGGCCATACATCTCCTCCCCACTACCTTTCTACCAGGCAGGAAGCATCGTTTGTTAGCTGAGAGTCGACAAGCCCAGCGTATTTGGCTGCAGGTTTCAGACTGCTAGCTTACCAGAATCTTACATGCAATCCATGTAAGGCTAGAAGGCCTATATAGCATTTCTAGCCAATCCAATTAAAAATTATTTGACATCCTTTATGCTAATTAGAAAACCCTTCAGTGTAGAGTTAAATATAAGTAGGTTGAATTTATAGCAGTTATCTCCTGATTAGGGTCTTTCCAATGCTAACCAACTACCCCTGGACTGTGTATTCCCATATCAGGGTGCTTCAAATATTAATCAAGTCCAAGGTGTAGACTAAAACTAACACATATTATATCACACTGTGTAGGTTTTAATGTAAAATACAGAGAGTATAACAGTAGGGTAGGACTGTAAGAGCTACAGAGAGGGGCAAGATAAGGAGGGAACAGCTCATTATGGCTTATTTCTTTCCCCATTCCATAAAGGAAGCTGAAGTGCTGTAAGCAAAGGCATGGGTCTAAAAACATGGGCCTACAAACTGTGCTACACAGCTATGTTCGTCTGGGTGAGGAGCTAGGTGCCTGGTGTATGGCACCTGCAGAGCACGCTGGAAAGAATACCCTGGAGCCAGGTCATTAGAAGATCTAGGTTGTTGCCAAACTGATGAAAGTGTAAACCTATTTTGGTAGTTGCTAGTTCAGTGACCATATTTTCTAAAATAAAAAGCAGGCACATGGGCTTAACAGATGTTTGCACCCATTCTGGATATGAGAAGCAATCTGGAATATGAAAGAAAATAAAATACTAAAATTTTAAATTGTTTCGGTAGCTTACAGGACTTAGAAGGTAGAATATTTGACATTAGAACTATCTTTTCAAAAAAGTCTTGTCCCTGGACTTCCCTGGTGGAGCAGTGGTTAAGAATCCGCCTGCCAATGCAGGGGACACAGGTTCGCACCCTGATCCAGGAAGATCCCACATACCGCGGAGCAAGTAAGCCCACGAGCCACAACTACTGAGCCCACGTGCCTAGAGCCCGTGCTCTGCAACAAGAGAAGCCACCACAATGAGAAGCCTGCACACTGCAACGAAGAGTAGCCCCCGCTCGCTGCAACTAGAGAAAGCCCACATGCAGCAACGAAGACCCAACGCAGCCATAAATAAATAGATAGATAGATAGTATTTAAAAAAAAATAGTCTTGTCCCAGTTATGATAAGAAGTCACTGAGGTTTTTAAAATAGGGCAACAGAAAGATCCTAACTGTGCTGGTAATAATGTTCATTGGAAATGGTATACATGCTAAACTAGAAAGGGGGATAAAGAAAAGGAGGAAGGTGGCAACTGAAAGAATATTTATAAAGTTATGAAAATAGTTCAGGAGAAAATAGTTCAGGAGAAAATTTGTTAAGAAGGTGGCAATACAGGAATTCCCTGGCTGTCCAGTGGTTAGGACTCCACACTTTCACTGCTGAGGGCCCATGTTTGATCCCTAGTTGGGGAACTAAAATCCCACAAGCCATGTGGTGAGGCCGAAAAAAAAAATTTTTTTTAAACAATAAAATTTAAAAGAATAAAAGAAAGCAACGGTAGAAATGGAAAGGAAGGACCATTGAAACCAATAAAAGAGAGGTCTTCTAAAGCAAATCTTCCCTGGTCATTTTGGTTAGGCCAGGTCATCCCTCCCCTCCTAAAACTTCTTTAGAATTAGTCTATTCCACTTTTAATAATCGCATATGGCTGTAATGAGTTTTTCCTGGGTTTGAACTTTCTTAACCCAATTAGGATGTCTTATGGCAAAAAAAAGAACCCTGCCTTATTTAAAATTGGTATCTACTGCTTTAATCGAACACAAAGCTGAATACTCAGTAGATGCCTAATGCAGATTTGTTCAGTTAAGTATATTCTTAATGTCTCAAGGTTCAAAGGGATTTTGTGAAGTAGTTTAAATATTGGAATAAAAAAGACAGATAAAGACTATGCCCATGTATTTTCCTCGAGTATGGGTATTACAGGAGATATGTGATGACAGAGAGTTGATAAGTGGAAACACATAGAAATCCACTTAACATAGGATATTTTTGTTACCTAAATGAGAAGATTGTGATAACCAATTAAAAATGGCAGTTTTCCTTGATATGTTTGACAGAGCCAATAATTACCTCTGCTCTGTGGGGCAATTTCTAAAGTAGTGAATAACAATGAGACTATTTGAGGAGACTTTTTATGCTATGCAATTGGATGCTGTTTCCTAAATTGAAATTCATTTCTTTAATCTTGGGCGGAAAGACATAAGTAAAAACATCACGCATACTAAATGCTTAAAACACGAAGGACAGCTATATAGACATATACCTGACAATCAACAAGAGTATGTCTAGGACAATTCTCACTTTGAAAAAAAGGTAATATCAAACTAACTTTCTAAAAGTTAATTTAATCATTTTTGAGGGGAAGTAGATCAAATAAAAATATATTTGCAATTAGGCTTGGCTGCACAGGCAGAGAAAAGGCTGTAAGATTAGTTTTTTGTGTATGCCTGTTTAAGGTCCATCTACTGCTGTTTATACATGAATGATTGTTTCTCCAAAGCTTGGGGTAGAGTGGCTTTTATGTCCCCATTTCCATGGAAACTGTGAGGAGGCAAGAAAAATAAGGTATGGGGAAATGTGTATGTCAACCCTCACTTCCCTTCCACCCATCCAGCCCTCCTCATTTCCATGGGAACAGAAATTGAAAGACCTCCAGAAGCTGAAAGCGAAAGCTCACTCATAGATTGCAGCTGTTTGAATGTCAGCTGAGAGCTGACAAATGAGAGTTTATAGCAGCTGTTAAAATTTTTAAATGATGTTTTCCCTAATACATTCCCCACTGTCATAATTTACAAGGGGGAAACTGACTATATAACTAGCATGAGGAAGAACACTCAAAGGGATCTCTTGAGGCTTAGTCTGTTGCTGTCTTTCATAATTCCAATATCATGTATCATTTTAAAACAAATGACTGTGATAGGACAGGCAGTGAAATGAGGAGTGTGCTCAAGTCACTCTGATGTCACAAACTTCCTCCAAATGGTGGACGTGGAAAAGTGTGGAGGAACTAATTAAATGGAGGGAGGAGAGAGAAAAGGAGAGAGATGGGGAGGAGGGACCTAATTTAACTTTTAAAATCGATTTAATTGTATCTTATTACAAGAAATACATGAAGATTGTCAGCTACACCTAGAGTTGGAACACTGAGTCCAATGATGTTGGTGAGAGATCTTGACTTAAGCATTTGTAAAGAATTCTATAAACATACAGTATTGTATTCAAATCTCACTGGTTGGAGTTCAAATGGGGAATATACCCATATATATATGGGTATATATATATATATATATATATATTTTTTGCTACTGTAATTGAAAAGGACAGGCCAGAACTTGCTAAAGATTTACCCATTTCCCCTCTACATCAAGGGTTAAAGGATACACATGTAAAGTGACTTATAGATAGAAATCTGTTTTAAGCTTTTAGCTCAAGGGGAAATATCCTCTTCAACATGATCCTTTTAAACATATGCGAAGGTTGAGAAAGAAGAATTCTTTTTGTTTTATATGTCGTGACTCAATTTTATCTCTGAGGTGCTTTTTCACTCTTTATGAAGAGGTTGTTACTCCAAATTGTTCCCTATAACTTGGCTTCTACTCACACATGCCTCAGGCAAATACAAAACCTGAACATTATCTAATACAATTCAACAGAAAGGTGTCAAGAGCACTGGCCAACAAGCTAAGTAGGAATATTATGATAAACCTTTGGGGGCCTAAATGGGCTTTTTATTCTTACCACAATCTCCAACGTGATATTTCCAAAACAAGAATATAAGAACAAACTACAGAGGAGCTCCAAGTAGGATATCCAGTTTTCACTGTTGATTCAAGTAAAGTCTAATTTTATTTATGTCAAAAAGTACACATTGAGAACCTACTCATCATCTAGCTCTAGGTGCTAGTAATACTAACATTTGTGAGTAAGAGTTTCTAACTGCAAGGTACCTTTTTATTTAATGAAATATTACTATTTTAAAGTTAATCTTATAAAAAAAATATATGGCGCTCTCCTTCCCCAGCTTCCACTACTACAGACCTTGGTATACATGAGGGTTGTCCTGAGACTTGGTAAATCATTTATAATGTAATGTATAACTTAGGCTATAAAACGCAGGTTAGCAGTTGAAAAAATGAAAATGAAGGTGAATCTATAAATATGGGACCAAAGTTATTGATAAATTCTGGTACTTTCCAGTTCTCCATAAATGTTTTTTCTTTCTCTTTTCATAAGCCAATTTTTACTGGCTAACATAATAGTTAAGATAGTTTTATGAAGCACTTTGCTGCTTATATAAAGTATACAGTGATATAGGTTCATAGCATAGATAGACATGACTATGAAACTTCATAAGTTAAAGCATGCTTTAGCTTATTCCAAATTTTTTTTTCTTGCTTAAAACCATAACTTCCTTGGCCTTCATGTTCTCCTCAATTCTACCATCAGCCCTAGTAGCTGGCTTTCTCTTTGGAGATGTTCTCCACTCAGAAACAAAGTTAAGTTGAAATCTAGATGCTGAAAAGAAGTCTGGGCTCATCAAGACTTGCTCCTCACCAGCCTCACAGGATATATATATTGACAATCAGGACTTTTGTAAAATTACAAAATATTAGTGTCATGGCTCTTAGGGGAAAACTCATAAAAATGCTGAAATCATAAATTCATGAATTTAAAAATCTATATCACAAATCTTGGAATACTAAGTTTTTCAAATTTCCATTTTCAAAGCTAATGATTTTCTGTGAAACATTTTCAAAAGATTACTCATAAATGCAAATATGTAAGGACCAGACCAAATTAAGCCAAAGTTCATATTAAGTGATTTACTTCATCTCCTAGACTCTAAATTTGAGTGGGTATGTATTTATGTATCTACTGTTTCCAGTCCAGAAAAAGTCAAAGGTATTACATACCTAGATATTCTCAAAACTATTATTCACATGAACATAGAACAGAGAACCCAGAAACATTTACAAAATTTTTGTGAAAAACAATAATAAGGGCCTTCTTTTAGAATAAAGAAAATGAAAAAAATCAGAAATATCACTTTTTAAGAAGGGAGTCAGTTTTAATTTAAGGCAACCTGTAATACAAATTGAAAGTATTTTTAATTCAGGTGCTGTGTAATAATTATCCCTTTTTGCTGACAGAAAAGCTAGAGGATACAGAATATATCTGGCCCAGGAATCTAAACAAAGAACAGATTCCCTGATAATCCAGTTAAGGTGAAGGTCACAACACTGAACAAACTATGCTTTGTTCTCTAGTATAGACACAGGTATTTTTGGCTTATATTTTCATGCCATTCAGGAAAAAAAGATGTTTCCATAATGATTATACCAATTTACATTGCCACCAACGGTGCACAAGGATTGTATAGAATATTTTAATGGCTGCAGAAAACATAGCTTGTATAGGAAAAGTAATAGTTCATTAATTGTATATCTTTACATGTGACCTTAGAATTAAGAAAAAAAAAAACAACCGTACAACTTCCATTGCTTTGATATTGCTGTTACCATTTCTGATCCCTGCTTTAACTGTTTATGTTAGGCTTTAATAAAAAGGCTTCTAAACCAAAAAGACGAAGCAAAGTTTAATTCTTCTACAACTTTGTAATTTTCCCTAGAGGACTGGGCTTTCCACAGACTGTGAGTTGATCTGGATAGATACTCCAGTCTGACCCAGACACAAGGCCATAAATGCTGGGATGGCTCCAAAACCCTAAAAATGGTCCCTAGGCACACCTGACAACCAGGGAATCTTCATTATGCAAGAGATAACCTCAATAAAGACTGGAATACTAAGTAGAAAAATCTATCTTCCCCAGGAGAGTGGGTCTCAAACACTAGTATGCATCAGAATCTCCTGGAGGGCTTCTTAAAGCACACATTACGGGGCCCTATTCCCAGAGCCTCTGATTCATCGAGTCTGAGGTAAGGCCTGAAACTGTGCATTTCTAAGAAGTTGCCAGGTGATGTTGATGCTCCTGGTCTAGAGAACACACTTAAAGAACCTCTGCCCTAGTTTCCTCTTATTAGGGCCAATTCTTGAGTACTTGTCAGTCATCCAATTTCCTTTTGTAACCAACCCATGAAAACAGAGTGCAGGGTGGCCTCAAGCAGAGAGACTGGGCCCAAGCAAAGTGAGGAGGGTAACCGTGCAAGGAGATGGCCTCATGGGGACATTAGAGCCCAAGAATGGTGAGGAGGGCATTTACACAGAGAGGCAGCCTGGCATGGATGTGCTGCAGTTCAAGTGGAAGACGTCCATCAGAGAGATGCAATCTGACATGGGGAGTTAGGGCCCCAGCAGAGAGAGGCCTTGAAACCAGGTATTTAGAAACCACATAGATACAAATGCCCAGCCACACAAGGTGGGGGTGAGGGACAGCAGAAATAACAGACTTATGCATACAAGGGGATTGATGGAACAAGTTAAGGATCCAGATTTCTCAGTGTCAGAGAAAGTAGTTATAATAATGGAAAGAACACCTATGTTCATAGCAGTACTATTCACGATAGCCAAGACATGGAAGCAACCTGAATGTCTATCAACACATGAATGGATAAAGAAGACGTGGTACATATATGCAATGGAATACTACTCAGCCATTAAAAAGAACAAAATAATGCCATTTGCAGCAACATGGATATAACTAGGGTTTATCATACTAAGTGAAGTAAGTCAGAAGGAAAAAGACAAATACCATATGATATCACTTACATGTGGAATCTAAAATATGACACAAATGAAACTACGAAACAGAAACAGACTCACGGACACAGAGAAAAGACTGGTGGTTGCCAAGGGGGAGGGGGTTGGGGGAAGGATGGAGTGGGAGGTTGTGTTTAGCAGATGTAAGCTATTATAGATAGACTGGATAAACAACAAGGTCCTACTGTATAGAACAGGGAACTATAGTCAATATCCTATGATAATCCATAATGGAAAAGAATATAAATATATATATATATATGTATAACTGAATCACTTTGCTTTGCTATACAGCAGAAATTAACACAACATTGTAAATCAACTATACTTCAATAAAAAATGTTACTAAAAAATTAAGGGAAAGAGAAGAAAACTAGGATGAACCCTGTAGTGTTGGATTGGAAGTGGAGGTAATGGTGCAAAGTCAGAGTTTTCACGTGTGTGTGTATGCGTGTGTATGTGTGTATTCCCTAGCTCTGTCTGCTGAGGGGGTCTAGAAGCAATGATACCTCCCTGGTGAGCATAGCTTCTGCACAGATCTTGGTTTCTAAATACCATTCTCTACTAAAAAGAACGAGGGCTACTTAAATAAATACCTGGTTTCAAGGCTAGAGCCAGGAAAGCACATAAAAGCCTGGAATATCTTGTTGTTCCAAAAGCAAGTTATGCTCAGAGAATAATGGGAACATGTCAAATGACACAGACACCACCTTGGAGGAGCTCCTAATGGCCAAAAAGGGGATAATTTGAGCTTTAAAATGAATAATGATAGGAACAAAATAGAATATTGAATAGGAAATCACAAGTCCACATAGATACAAATGAAATAAATTTAACGTTTGATTAGGAATGGGATATTGACACAATTTCAAAGCCCTCACCACAAAAACCTTATTAGTTATGTAGGGGAAAAGAGTGACTTTACATGGAGAACCTGGCAGGAACCACCATTAGTCAAACGATCAAAATGAGCATCACCAGTAATGGGACAAATCAAAATTGTGCTCCCTCTGATAGAATGGACACAATGAGAAAAACATAGCATCATCTCTACGATAGTCTGGTCAAAATGTATACCCTAAATCTAATCATGAGGGACCATCATAACCATCAGACAAACTCAAACTGAGAGACATTCTACTAAATAACTTAGTTTGTAATCTTCAAAAGTATCAAGGTTATGAATGTCAAAGAAAGACTGAGCAGCTGTTCCAGACTGAAGTTTTCTAAAGACAGAGGTTGAACACAGTGTCTTGCTCAGAGTTCATCTTTAAAAAGTTCTTTTAAATAAATGAATAATTTGAAATATTAAAGAAGAGTACTGACTTTCCAGAGTGGTTCTGACATAGTCCTACATGAAGAAAGGAGAAGTACAAGAGGATTTCTCTAGGTCCTTTCTAGTTTACCAGTTCTATCCGGTTTGCTATCTACCTTCTCATCTATCATTCAGAGCACACTGAATAATAGAATTTGAGTGTGGATAGCTCAGAACTGCACTGGACAGGCAAATAACCACATACCAAAGGAACATGATCAGTCTAAGGAAAGCTGCTTTATAATTTAAGCCCTAATACTAAGAAGGCAAATCTCAAAAATCTACATACACCTGGACACAAAATGGGAGGCAGACAATGTCTTCCACAAAAGAGGCCAGCACATGCAGTCTTTCACATGGTATTTCTGCCACTTGATTATAGGCTCAACCAGGAAGTAATCAAAAAACAATACATTTACATGTTTTTAATTTTTTTAAATAAATTTATTTATTTTTGGCTGCATTGGGTCTTTGTTGCTGCACGCGGGCTTTCTCTAGTTGCAGAGAGCAGGGGCTACTCTTGGTTGCGGTGCGCAGTCTTCTCATTGCGGTGGCTTCTCTTGTTGTGGAGCACGGGCTCTAGGTACATGGACTTCAGTAGTTGCGGCACACAGGCTCAGTAGTTGTGGTGCACGGCCTTAAGTTGCTCCGCAGCATGTAGGATCTTCCCGGACCAGGGTGAGAACCCGTGTCCCCTGCATTGGCAGACGGATTCTTAACCACTGCGACCCCAGGGAAGTCCCTACATGGGTTTTTTAAGTTAACTATTATCCAAGCCTTCTGGTATAAAATAGGAGTCATCTTTTTGCTTCCTACAGTGCCTAGGTCTGCTGGCAAGTAGTAAATGTACATCTAAAGTACTGTCAGTTTATTTTATAACAGCTTGAGGTGGATACAGTTACCAGTTAGTCAGAATCTTTAACACCTTTAGGCAAAAAGCAGCACAGAGCTATGTATGTTACACAGATCCCAAAACTCCCTGCCTTCCTCCTTCCCTCATAAATATTCCCATTGGCTGAGACAACTAATTCTTGTTCAGTATAGCTGAGTAAAACACATGACAATAGCTGTCTTCCCTAATCTCTCTCTCTTTTTATTATTATTATTATTTTTTTAAATATAAGTCTTGCCAGGGCTGAAGCAAACTTTGATTTGGCCCAAAGCACTCACTTCTATTAAGCTTGAAAAGCCTCACAAAGAAAATCCCGGAAAGAAGATCAGTGAAAAAAGCATTAACTGTTAGAAGCCATAAGAAATGACTTCCTTTATTCAAAGAATTCAAAGCTAGGCTTAGAGCTAGAGTATTAGAATATCAATCTTACGATTAGCACTAGGGATTTTGAATTTTATTCTTAAAATATAATGCAAAAGACATCCCATCAGCTTTCTCCTTTAAAACAGATGGGAAATGTTCATCATATAAGAAAGTACTGAGTTTCACTGGACACATATATTCATTCCCACCATCCAGAGCCTGGCCTGGAGGGGGTACAAGTATATTGTGAAGTCCCCTGAGTGTAAATAAAATTAGGCATTAAGAGCATCCACATTGCTTACTTTATCTCTCTCCTTTAAAAGACAGGATGATGATGGTATGATTTTTTAAATGTTTCTGGTGAAAACCAAACCAGAACAACAACAAAAGCTCACTAGAATTGGGGGTTTAAAAAAAACAAACAAACTATTCCCCATTTGGTAAATCCAAACTGATAAATTCCTTTACTTGGACTTTGGTGGTTTCATATTCATCTGGATTTCAAAAATGCACCATTAGATTATTGTTAATTTTATCAGGTATGATATCAATATTTGGTTATAATTTTAAAGTTCTTATCTGTAAGATATATATTTAAATACTGATGAATGAAATATGTCTGAAATTTTTACTTAATTCCTCAGCAAAAACGGTTGAGGAGAAATGAAAAAAGAAAAGTGGGAGACTGATGGTCATTAAAGCTGGGTGATGGGTACATGGATATGTATGGTACTCTTCTACGTTTGTGTGTGTTTAATAATTTCCATGATACAAATTAACGTATATGCAAACAAACAGACTCACAGATATGGAAAACAAACTAGTGCTTACCAGAGGGAGAGGGGAAGAGAGAGGGGCAAGTAAGGGGTATGGGATTAAGGGATACAAACTATAGGGCTTCCCTAGGGGCGCAGTGGTTGGGAGTCTGCCTGCCAATGCAGGGGACACGGGTTCGTGCCCCGGTCCGGGAAGCTCCCAAATGCCGCGGAGCGACTGGGCCCGTGAGCCATGGCTGCTGAGCCTGCGCGTCCGGAGCCTGTGCTCCGCAACGGGAGAGGCCACAACAGTGAGAGGCCCGCGTATCGCAGAAAAAAAAAAAAAGAGATACAAACTATGTATGAAATAGATAAGTAACAAGGATATATTGTACAGCACAGGGAATTACAGCCACTATCTTGTAATAACTTTTAATGACGTATAATCTGTGAAAATACTGAATCACTATGCTGTACACTTCAAACTAATATTGTAAATCAAATATACTTCAATTTAAAAAACTGTGAACAACAAAAAATTTCCATGATAAAAATATATTTTTATTGCATCCATTATTAAAGCTCTTACGTATAATTATGGCAATGACACAACAAATTTTGGTCTGGATTTCAGTCCTTTCCATTTAAAACACTGGTTTAGAAATGTAACTCTATCCTTGATATTCCAACCACCTAATGTTATAATATTAGGTTAGATATAATATTAGGTTAGATATATTAGATATTTAATAGCTATAGTCAACCCCAAATATAACATAACCAATTTTCATCCACATTCAGATATACCATGGGGCAAACATTTAGTAAAAGTTAGACATAAAGGTTTATAAAGTAAGTTGGTCCTATTTCCTAGTGCCCATGTTGTAAACGACTTCATTATAAGTGTATTCCATTATATTTCAATTTCTGGATCATTGTTCTTTAAGACACATTTTTCCTTATCTCCTCCTCAACATGGAAAATGAAGAAAATAAGTACCAAGTAAATCATCACTCAACAATAACAAAATCAGGCTCATTGAATTTTGCTTTATAATCAATAGGAATTTACACACTTCCTACATTTCTAGTTTCTAATCTAACCAGAGCACAAAAACCTAGTCATATATATATATATATATATATATATATATTTTTTTTTTTTCCAGTACGTGGGCTTCTCACTGTTGTGGCCTCTCCCGTTGCAGAGCACAGGCTCCGGATGCGCAGGCTCAGTGGCCATGGCTCACGGGCCCAGCCACTCTGCGGCATGTGGGATCTTCCCGGACTGGGGCATGAACCCGTGTCCCCTGCATCGGCAGGCAGACTCTCAACCACTGCACCACCAGGGAAGCCCATATATATATATATATATATATATATATATATATTTTTTTTTTTTTTTTTTTTTTTTTTTTAACGAGTCTGAGAAACAGAATCTTTCTTTAATACTGACAGTGGAGAACAGAAAGAGGGCAATAAGTAAAATAAGAAAGTGGCTTCTCAGACAATTTCTCCCCAGCACCCCATCCTCAATCATTTCCAATTACTCTCTTGTTCACCAAACACAACTGTTAAAACCCCAGTAAGCAGCAGACTTCCTTAACAAGGTAGAGGTCACAGTGGAAAAATGAGGAGAGAAGTAGGATAATATATAAAAGCACTGCTATATTTGTTTGTTAACAAGTTTGTATCCCCTACCAGCCAGCCAGACTCTCCAGGGTGGGGAAAGGCTCTAATTAGTTCCAGTACTAGCTCTGAGCATGTGCACAGAAGGTACTCAATAAATATCTATCGACCAAATACATAAATGAACTTAAAAGAAAATAAAATCTCCAAAAATGGGGGAGGGAAATTACAGAAAAACAAAAACGGCAACAAAGTTGCAAAATACTGCAGATGGAAAGCATCAATTTCAATCAGTCAATCATTAGACAATCATTGCAAACATTTTTGGAGTTCCCTAAGGTTCTACTCAGTGCTCTAGGTAGATAATGAAATTAACAGTCAAAGTTAAATCTTTATGGGCTTTTTGCTTATATTGTTTTCCTTCTGGATAATCCCTTTCTCCTATATCTCAATTATTGCCTGTGTGTCTGTTCCTTTGTTCATCCATACAATACATAAGTGATTAAAGACCATGAAGTGAATAAAGTGAATAAAGTGAATAAGTGAATAAGTGAATAAAGTGAATAAAGTGAATAAGTGAATAAAGACCATGAAGTGTCAAAAGATTAACAAAGATCTGTATGGGGTACAAGTCAGGACAAGTATCACAGAGGTAGGTAAGACCTGGGCCTAGAAAAATAAGTGTTGAACAGCTGGACCAAGGGAAGTACACTGAGAAAGTCCCCACAGAATGACCAATTCTCAGGGGAATCAACGGGAAGTGGGGTGTAATGAGAAGGGGTTGCAAGGCTAAAGAAGGGCCAGATCCTGAAGGGCCTTATAGGGCACAGTAAGGAGTTCAGACTTCTAGATACTATGAGTTAGGGAATCACTGAAGGATTTTAAACAAAGGAATTTCATGCTCTAGTAGAAATATGGAAAATGATTAGGTGATGAGAAAGGAATCAAGAGGTGAGGCCAAATGTTAAGCAGAAAATGAACAGAACTTGGTCACTGAGTAGATGTGAGCAACGCCTAGACCAGCTCCTAAGTTTTTTGGCTGGATGGTACCATTCTCTGAAACACAGAAGTGAGAAGGAAGTGCAGGTTTAGAAGATAAGTTCAGTCTTACATCCCAGATTTTGAACCGTGTCATTTTGCCAATTATTTAAAATAGTATTAAATAAGAAGAAATATTACTGTAATTCACATATTCGATTAAAGAAGAGAAATTATAAAATCACCTAAGCAGATGCACAAACAACTGATAAAATTAAACAGCCACTAATAATTTACAAAAAAATTTAGCAAATTAGTAATAGAAAGGACTGCTTTAGGCCATACAAAGGCTATCAATCTAAAACCTAGAGTAAACATAATATTTCATGATGAAATCTTAGAAACATTCCCTTTAAAACCAGGAACAAGACAAGGATGCTCATTATCATGGCTCTTTTAACAGCTGCTAGAAGTTCTTACTGATGCAACAAAAAGGGAGAGGACTTCCCTGGTTGCTCAGTGGTTAAGAACCTGCCTGCCAGTGCAGGGGACATGGGTTCGAGCCCTGCTCCGGGAAGATCCCACATGCCCCAAAGCAACTAAGCCCGCGCACCACAACTACTGAGCCTGTGCTCTAGAGCCCATGAGCCACAACTACTGAGCCCTCGTGCCACAACTACTGAAGCCCGCGCGCCTAGAGCCTGTGCTCCGCAACGAGAAGCCACCGCAATGAGAAGCCCGCGCACCGCAACAAAGAGTAGCCCTGGCTCGCCACAACTAGAAAAAGCCCGCGCAGCAACGAAGAGCCAATGCAGCCAAAAATAAATAAATTTATTAAAAAATATATAAAGGGAGAAGGTAAATATAAGGGTTAGAAATTAGAAAGGAAGACAAAAAACTATTTTTTTTTTACAGATGACTGTAATCATTTAATTAGAAACAGCTAAAATAATCTATGGATAAAAGAATAAAACTATTTAGAGATTTTTAGCAAGTTCATTAGATACAAGGTCAATTTACAAAATCAATAGTATGTCTTTACAGTAGCAACAACCAGTTAAAAAACATAAAATAAAGCCCGTTCATACTTGCCACAAAAACAAAGTTCTCTGGGAATAAATCTAACAACAACAACAATAACAAAACTCTCTTGTGAGGAAAAATTTTAATTTTGTTAAAGAACTTAAAAGAGGACCAAAATAAGATACATGGGAAGACAACAGCATTAATATATCAACTCTTCCAAACACAATTCCATTTAATATCCCAAAAGATTTGTTTATATAAGCCGTGGTAAGCTGACTGAAAAAATTTATACTGAAGAGCAAAGGGCTAAGAATAGTCAAATTTTAAATAAAAATAAAGGAAGAGGCATATGCCCCTCTTAGATATCAAAGATTTATAATAAGTTTTATTAATTAAAACTGTGTCTTAGAGCTCAGGGATAGACACATAGACCAATGGAACAGAATTAAAGAGCCTGGAGACAGGTCCATGTACATACGGGACTTGGTATAAAACTTAGGTGGTATTATTACAAATCGGTGGGGAAAAGATCGGATAGTTAATAATTGGCGATCAGACAACTGGCTATTAAAAAGAGGAAAAAAAACCCAATTAGGTTCTCTACCTCACATTATAGAAAATATCTGCACAGATGAATTGAATACATAAATAAGAAAAACAAATATTTTTAAAAATTTATATATAGGACGCTATGATCTCTATGAAAATCTATAAAAATCAGTTTTTAAAAAGTGCCTGGCACACAGTAAATACTTAATAAATATTATCTTCATCATCATCATCATCATCTATGACCTCTAGGTAAGGAAGAAATTTAAAATAAAAAACCAAAAGCACAAATCATAAGAAAACAGAAACCACATGCCTTACCGTGGCCTACAAGGCTCTACCCCATCCGGCTCTCTGTCTTCCCTCACTTTTCCTCCCTACAGTTTCTCCAGTGTACCAGGCACACTTCTGACTCAGTCTTTTCACTGGCTGTCTTCTCTCCCTTCAACACTTTCTCTTCTATACAGCCACGTGGATCACTCCCTTGCCTCAGCCAAGGCTTTGTTCAAATGTACCTTTTCCATGAAATCCACCCTGACCCCTCTATTTAACATTGTGCCCCCCTGCCAGCCCTACTGATCTCCCTGACCTTCTTCCAAGTTTTTTGTATTACCTATCAACTTCTAATACACTGTATAGTTTTACTTAATTATTGTGTTATTACCTGTCTTCACGTAAATGTAAGTTTTACATTTTGCCTCCTTTATTTACTATCATATTCCCAGAGTAGAAGAGTGTCTGACACATAGTCAATAAATACTGAATGAAGGTAAGTCTAACTCATTAAAATTAAAAACTTTGGGGACTTCCCTGGTGGCACAGTGGTTAAGACTCCATGCTCCCAATGCAGGGGGCCCAGGTTCGATCCCTGGTCAGGGAACTAGATCCCATATGCATGCTGCAACTAAGAGCCCGTGTGCCACAACTAAGGAGCCCTCGAGCTGCAACTAAGGAACCCGCCTGCTGCAACTAAGACCCAGTGCAACTAAATAAATAAATATAAGAATTTTGGTAAAGAGAAACACACCACAAAGTTCAAGGCTAAGAAAAAATCTGAAAGATGTGTATAACAAATATAACCAATAAAGGATTAATACATAAATATCTATATAAGCCAACAGTAAAAGAGACAATCCATTAAGTAAGTGAGCTAATGATGTGGATAGGCAATTCAAAGTAAAGGAGAGCCATCAAACACATGAAAAGAGGCACCATCTCATCAGTCATCAGCGAAATGAGGAAACCACAAGGAGATGTCTTTTTTTTCCCTTTCTTCCCCCCACCCAGCTTAACTGAGATATAACTTGACATATAACTTTGTGTAACTTTAAGATGTACAGAGATACCATTTCATTCATAGATATAAAACTGGCAAAAATTAGAAAATCTAAAGATACCAAGTGCAAGTGATGATGAGGGGATGCTGCTGGAGTGTAACAGAATAACCACTTTGGGGAACAAGCTGGCAATATCTAAAGTTGAAGTTGTACATACCCTACAGTCTAACACCTCCATTCTGCAGTATATACCCCAGAAAAGCTCTTGATCAGGTGCTCAAAGATATATATACAAGAATGTCTGGGGGAATATTATCAGTATTTATAATAGCAAAAACTAGAAATAACTAAATAACCATAAATAAGAGAATGAATAAACAAACTATGTTACAGTCATACAATGGATTGCTAGTAGATGTACATGTAATAATACAGGCACATCTCAAAACCAATACTGAGTGGGAAAAGTAAGCTTAAAAAGGATAAGCATAGTATAAAATCATTTATGTAAAATTTAAAGATGCATAAAGTATAGAGATCCTAGAGCCAGGCTTTCTGGGTTGCAATCCTGGTTCTAGCACCTGGTACCTGTATGACCTTGAGCAAGTCACTTACCTCTCTGTGCCTCAGTTTCCTCATCTAAAAATGAGAACAGTAACTGTACACAGGACATTATGATGAAAGCAGTTAATACATGAGATACTTAATGTTATGTGTCAATTTGGTACGCTGTGGTGCCCAAATGTTTGGTCAAACACCAATGCAGATGCTGCTATGAGATTAACATTTAAATCAGTAGACTTTGAGTAGAGCAGATTACTCTCAGTGTGCGGGTCCTCATATAATCAGTTGAAGGCCTTAAGGGCTAAGACCTAGGTTTCATGAAAGACAAAACATTCTCAAGACTGCAACATAGAAATCCTGCTCAAGTTGCCAGCTTGCTGCCCTGCAGAATTCAACCTCAAGACACAACATCAATTCTTGCCTCGACTGCCAGCCAGCCAGCCTGCCCTACAGATTTCACACTTACCAGCCTCACAATCACTAAGATAATTCCTTAAAATAAATTTCTCTCCTGCTTTCTCTGTATCCTATTTGTTCTATTTCTTTGTAGAGCCCTGACTAATGTGATATATATGCCAAGTGCTTAGAATAGTGGCTGGTACATAGTAAGTGCCACATAACTATTAGCTCTTATTAAATATAATGTATTAAAAGTATTAAAAAGTTAATGGGATGAATACACACCAATTTTAGGATGGTAGAAACTCTGGAAGAAGGGAGGATAAAATGATTGAAGGTAACTGAGTGTTTAACTATATTTGCATTGTTTGATTTCTTAAAATATGATCACAAATAAATATGACAAAACATTACTATTTATTAATGGGGGCACAAATACTGGGGTATTCATTCTGTAATTCTGGTTTTGAAATATAACTGACTCAAACATGGGTGTGAGCTGCGCAGACCCACTTATTAGCAGATTTTTTTCTATAGTAAATACTACAGTACTACATGATCCATGTTGGTTGAACCCACAGATGCAGAATCATGGCTACAGAGGAACCACATAAATGGAGGACCATCCGTAAGACATATGTGGATTTTTGACTGTGCAGAGTGTCAGGTGCCCCTAACCCCCACATTGTTCAAGGGTCAACTGTAGTTTATAATGAATAATGTTTTTTAAGTATGCAGAAAAAGTTGAGACAAGTATAAACTCTTCATTGATAGAGTTCGTCTTTAAGGGAAGCAGGGACAGGGAGAGGTGATTATCAGTACAAGGGGGCCCAAGAACTTTCTGGCTGTTTTTTCTTAATATGAGAAAGATAACATGTTCCAGGTTTAAAGAAAGAGTCACCAGAGGAGAAGTTGAAACTCTTATGTCAAGTGAGATTATCCCTGGGGGAGATGGGAAGGGATCAGATTGGGAGCAAGGCCGAAAGAATTAGTGTTGACCAGCGGGGGACAAATCTTTTCCTAAGCCTGGAGAAAATAAGAAAGGTAAGTTTAGGAGTAAAAAAATGTATCTGAGCAGAATCTGTTTACCCTAAATTTTCTGGAAAGCAGGAAGCAAGGTCATTATTTACAGCTCCCCATAAATGTCATTTCTTTCATAAACCCCTCCCTTCTGATTATGCAATGAGAAATGTTCTTTCCCCTTTTCCAGATTTCTACAGTATTTTGTACCTTTCTCATGAAACTGACCGGACTGTAATTTAAAAGTGAAGCCCTTAGAAGCCTTAGGTACCTCTGACTCAGGTGTGATAACTCAGCCACGTTTATATCTCCCAATGGAATCACGTGGCAACGTAAGTTCTGACTAAATACTTTTTTGATTAAACCTTACAGGTGACAAAGTCTACAATTAAGCAAATGACTTCGCAATCTTTGTTGATGTGGAATATACTCAAATGATTAACATTACTGTGTAATTTGACTACATATCATTTATCCAGACATGGCACTAAGGGTAAGGCTTTGAGCTCCTGTTCATTGGGAAGGTTCTAGCAGAATTCAGCACTGTGAAAATCGTGGAGAGGGACCATACACTTAAAATAAACCAACCCTTTAAAACCTGTCATTCATTGTCTTTGAAAAAATAGTCATCTATTCAATAAAGGCTCCATATGCACTTGATATATTTTTAACTATCATCCAACAAACATTCACTGAATACTTACTATGCTTTACACAAACCATCAGCCTTAAAGGTTATTTCAGTTGTTTCTAATATCCAAATACCTAATAGGTAACAGTATAATGACTAGCATTTATTGAGCCTTTCCTATGTACCATATGCTGTTATAAGCATATAACACGTTTTATCCTATTTAATTCTCAAAACTTTACATACATATTCTATTACTGTCCACATTTTACAGAACAGAAAGCTGAAGTACAATATGGTTAAGTCGATTTGCCTGAAGTGGCACTGCTGGTAAGTGGCACAGAAAGGATCTGAACCCAGACAGACTCCACACTTTAACAATTATATTGAATTTCTTTACCAGAAAATGAAAAGTTTCGGTATCTTTGAGATGTGAATAATATGCATGTGTTCCAGTTTAGAAATAATGTTTTCATCTGATTTCTCAGTTGGAGGAGACCAAGAAATCTCACAAAATGATCAAAAAACCTGGTCCTTATTCAGAAGCATTTCTCTCCTGGTACATGAGTTGGTCATGTTCTTAAATTCCATGGTGAGAAAGCAATGCTGAGAGAGACAGCCAGTATCTAAAGAACATGTCAGGAAAAAAAGTAGTTTTAAAAATTGAAGGGCAGAGTGAATGCCTCAAAACAGCAGTTAACTATTGAAAATAAATGTCCTTTCCCATACTGATTTCAATAGTTTGTTTCAACAGTAGAGACCTCAATGCAGTCACTACATCCAATTTGGACTGCGTGTACTGAAACTGATACTGAAAGATAAACGAAGACCTTCCTTGTTAAAGCCACTGTCTGTTTAGGTCTATTTGTTAACCTGTATTTTAATACAACATTTTTGTGACTATAATTTTTTTCTTCCTTTTTTGGAAAAGGCTTCGACCTTTTTGCCTTCTGGACTTACATCTGGCCTGTGAATATAAAATTTTGCTTAGCTCCTGTACTACTCTTTTCAATGATGTTTAAGTGTTATGAGGTCATTTTAAGTCCCATCACCATCTAGACTGGATGACAAAGCAAGAAGATAAGTTCCGATATATTACTGTGAAAGTCTTAAAAATCTAGCCAGGTGACGATAGATCAATGGAACAGAATTGAGAGTCCAGAAACAAACCCGTACATTTATAGTCAATTGAGTTTTGACAAATTTGCCAAGGAAACGCAACAGTTTTTTCAACAAATGGTGTAGGGACAATGGATATCCCTATGTGGAAAAAAAAAAAAAAAAAATGTATGTAGACTCTTATACCACCCCTCCCCCGCAAAAAAAATGAAAACAAAATAGATCATAGGCCTAAATGTAAGAGCTAAAACTAAAAAACATTTAGAAGAAAACCTAGGAAAAAATCTTTGTGTTAGATCAGGCAAAGATGTCTTAGATATGACACCCAAGGCATAATCCATAAAAGAAAAAAGATGGTAAATAAAAAACTGTTGCTGTTCAAACAACATCATTAAGAAAGTAAAAAAGAATAGCACAGGGAACTCTATTCAATACTCTGTAATGACCTATATGAGAAAAGAATCTAAAAAAGAGTGGATATATGTATATAATAAACTGATTCACTTTGCTGTACAGCAGAAACTAACACAACATTGTACAACTATACTCCAATAAAAATTAATTTAAAAATTAAAAATAAAAATAAATAAATAAAAGGGCAACAGAAAGGATCCTTGCAGTGATGAAATTTTTCAGCCTCTTGACTGTGGTGGTGGACACACAAACCTATATATGTTATAAAAGTGTATAGAAATCCAATCTCCCAATTCATCCCACTCCCCCATTCCCCACCTTGGTGTCCATACATTTATTCTCTACATGTCTCTGTTTCTGCTTTACAAATAGGTTCATCTGTACCATTTTTCTAGATTCCACATATGTGCGTTAATATACGATATTTGTTTTTCTCTTTCTGACTTACTTCACCCTGTATGACAGTCTCTAGGTCCACCCACATCTCTACAAATGACCCAATTTCGTTCCTTTTAGTGGCTGAGTAATATTCCATGGTATATATGTACCACATCTTCTTTATCCATTCATCTGTCGATGGACATTTAGGTTGCTTCCGTGTCCTGGCTATTGTAAATAGTGCTGCAATGAACACTGGGGTGCATGTGCCTTTTGGAATTATGGTTTTGACATATATACACTATTGATACTATGTATAAAACAGATAACTAATGAGAACCTACTCTATAGCTCAGGGAACTCTACTTAATTCTCTGTGGTGACCTAAATGGGAAGGAAATCGAAAAAAGAGGGGATATATGTATACTATAGCTGATTCACTTTGCTGTACAGTAGAAATAAACACAACATTGTAAAGCAGCTATACTCCAATAAAAATTAATTTCAAAAAAGTATATAGAACTAATCCATACATACACAAATGAAACAAGTAAAACAGACACAAATGATTATATCAATGTCAATGTTCTATTTATAACATTACACTATATGTTTACAAAATGTTACCATTGGGAAAAACAGGATAAAGGGTAAATGACAATTGTCTGTATTATTTCTCACAGTTGCATGGAACCTACAATCATCTCAATTAAAATTAAAATTTAAAAACAAACAAAACAAGCAAAAAAAAGTAAAAAAGAAAAGCCATAGATTGTGAGAGAATATTTATAAATCATATATCTAATAAAGGACTTATACCCAGAACATATAAAGAACTCACGTAACTCAACAAGACAAATAACCCAATTAAAAAATAGGCAAAATCTTTGAAAAGACATTTTAACAAATGGCTAGTAAGGACACGAAAAGATGTGCAACATCATTAGGAAAATGTAAATAAAAACTTCCAATGAACTACTACTACACACCCACCAGAATGGTCTATAATGAAAAAGACTAACAACATTAATAAGTGCTGTTGAAAAAACAGAAACTGGAATCCTCAGATGCTGCTAGTGGGAATGGAAAATGTTACCGCCACTTTGCAAAACAGTTCAGCAGTTTCTTCAAAAATTAAACACAGGCTTACTATACAACTCAGCAATTCCACTCCTAGGCACCCACCCAAGAGAAATGAAGGCATGTTCACACAAAAACTTGTATATAAAGGTTCATAGGAACATTACTCACAGTAGCTAAAAACTGAAACGAGCAAAAAGTTCACCAACTAGTAAACGAATAAACAAAGTATGGGATATCCATACAATGGAATACTATTATGCAACAAAAGGGCACAAATGACTGATACATACAATAGCAGAGATGAACATCAGAATCATCAAGCTAAGTGAAAGATGCCAAGTGCAGAAGATTATACATTGTTTAATTCCACTGATATAAAATTAACAGAGAATGCAAATCTGTAAAAACAGAAAGTAAATTACAGTTTGACTGGGTCTGGGAGTGAGATGGGGACTGACTGAGAATGATGATGAGGGAACTTTTTGGGGTGACAGAAATATTCTAAAACAAGATGTGGTCATCGATGCACAAGCCTATAAGTAATTATCCTTCCTGAGTTTCAACTGGGCTCATGGATACCCATCTAAAGATTATCTTTCCCAGCCTTCCCTGAAGCTTGGTGAGGCCATATGACTAAGTTTGGCTTTAAGCAAAGATGATGTATACCATTTTGTACCAGTGCTTTTAAAAGGGAAGGGGCTTGTCCTCCCCTTCTTTCCCCTATTGGCAGTGAGATGGCAAAAGCTCTAACAACTTCTTGGACCCATAGATGGAAGCAGCTTGTGAGGATGGCAGAGCCGTCCTACATCCTACCAGCCTCAGATCTCACAATGTTGGACTGTATGTGAGAAAACCACTGAACTTTAGGAATAGTACAATTATGTTTGAGAAAATGAAGAATGGAGTTCACCACTCAACACTTGTTAACTGTGAAGTATCTGAGGCAGCAGCTATCTTTATGAACTGTCTGCAGACCAGCAATAAGAATGTTCTTATCTAATTACAGAAAAATTTATGCAACAACTTCTGTTAGTCTTCAATATTTAAGATCCACTGTAGATAAATATGTGGGGAAATCTGTCCTGGACACTAGTACATATCTGAAGTATATGTGCTGAAAAGTTATTGAAGCTTTGTAACTTCCTTCTATCTTTTAGGTGTCAATACTTATTTTCTGAAACAACGAATCACCAGTCTTTCATTTCATACAATCACTGGCGTTAAAATAGTGCTAAGTAAAAATCTGTCTTTTTTCTTTTTCCTATCGTTCTCCAATAAAACTTTAAGATAGCTAAATATTACAAAAAAGCCTTTTGTGGACAGCTCATTTATATAAAGAAGCTAGGTATTTCCTTACCTGCCACCTGACTTAAAATAGAGTTGTGTGAGAGGAGAGAGCTGAAAATCAGAAGGCAGTTATCAACCTTATAAGTGATAAGGTTAGGTGATTAGGTTAATAAACTTTGTGAAACTTCCACAAAGTAAGGGTTTGGTAAACATATTTACCTCATCAGGAAGACTGTATCACAAAAATAGGTATGTTCTTCAGGCAAGACAAGAGAAGCTGCTTGTCCTAACTGACAGTCCACAGGGACAAACATCTTATCTCTAGAAACACAAGGTTTAGTGCTGATACCCTACTCATGTGGCAATGATGTGCAAGTCAAAACCTCGGGGGAAACAATCAAAATCCTTATAGTTATATGGCTTCATCACATGGCTCTTATAAATAAGCATGCAGAGTGGACTATGGATGGACACCGCTACTTAGAGCCAATGGTACAATCTGTGTCATATACAGTAGAGACATAAGCTTTCACAAAGTGCTAGGCAATAAACTTTGAATTATTTTGCTGTTTAGTAGGTATACCAGATGACAACAGAAATGACAGCAGTAGGAAGTTGATGCCATTAAAATGGCACATATTTCATTTATTTTCACTATTTCCTAGGTTAAAAAATCTGAAAACATAAAAAATATGAAAACATAAAAAATATGAAAACAGGCTATAAATATCTGAGATAAATTTTATTGTTAAATGAATCCTTTTCTGAAAATCTAGAAGAGAACGGAATTCACGGTTAATTTCAACTACCTGACATGACTTCTCTCTCAGATTGATACACATTTCCATAAGAAATAAACTTATCTGATTAGACACAGCTGGTGCTGCCCCAAACAGATTCAGTTTGTGTTTGCTCATCTGTACCTGTTTATACTTTGCTTTTAAGACATTTCTAGATGTGGGTGTGTTCTTTTCTGAGAACATTGAAACTTCCTGAGATCAAAGATCATGTATTTGGCTTTTTTTGATAGCTCTAGTAATAAGGCATGGTATACTCTTGTCACATATAAATGCGTAGCTCCAGCTTGTATAAGGATGAAACAAGTATCCAATCCTTTGCTTTACTTTTCCAGGACAATGGAAGTGAGCTGGTCTGTTCATATTCTCTTGCCTGGTCCCTTTTGTGAGATAAATTTGAGAGGCTATTGGCAGAGAAAAGTAGTAAAATCTACAAAACAGAACACAATCATCTGTCTTGTATGGCTTGTACGTCATCAATGCCTGCCAGCCATGGACAATGCCACTGACCAATATTTTATGTTTTATCAAACAATGAGTTCATGAAAACATAAATGCTTACCCAACTTGATTTATACTTTAAATTTTCAGAAGTAAAAATCAAATCTTATCTATTTACTCACTTGACCTACAAGGCAAAAACAGGGCTGCCAAGGGTAGGAGCTACTGTGAATAACAATGCCAGAAACATAGCAATAAGAGGAAGTTTCCAAACTGAGCAGAGCTTCTTGCATTACTCTGAGCCTAGTCAGCATAGCACAGAAGCTGCAGGGAGAAAACTGGGATATCTGGAATAAAACACACCCTGGTTCTGGGAGGAGCTTAAAAATTACTGTCTCCAGAGTCATCTGTATCTCCTTTCTTCACCTTCAAGGTAAGCACAGCCTGATACCTGGAAGCAGTAAAAACCTCTTACTGTTAAGTCATGTGTTCACTATATTCAGCAGTTTAGAAGAATGCTAGGAGTAACAAGGGAGCTTTAATTTTTATAAAAATAAATGATGATTCAATTACATAATAGGAGTATTTGTATGGGCTACTTTTAACATCTTGAAATCCAATAAGATATTACTAAGCAGATAATATGCTCACAAAATTTACTGCCAGTCTTACAAGCACATTCTCAGATTCTATAAGCATTAGTTAAAAATCTCAAAATATCCTTCATAGGTAAATGGGAACCTTTTCACGGAAAGATAAAGCTTAGAGAAGGTAACAAAACTACTCAACTCACACAAATTTTCATTCAATTTAGCTACTATATTATTCTGCATGTATTCAACTGAACAGTTTGCATTCTTATTATTAAATTACATAAAGGTTCACTCTCTTATAAGTTTTTTTTTCCTTCTGTTTTTTAGCCATGCCACGTGACATGTGAGATCTTGGTTCCTGGACCCAGGGATCGAACATGCGATGCACCCCCGGCACTGGAAGCTCGGTGTCTTAACCATTGGACCCCCAGGGAAGTCCCAAGGTTCACTCTTTTAAATAGATGTTTTTATGAATTTTATGGTGCTTTATGTCAAGTAAAAATATCTTTGACATGGGCTTCCCTGGTGGCGCAGTGGTTGAGAGTCCGCCTGCCGATGCAGGGGACGCGGGTTCGTGCCCCGGTCCGGGAGGATCCCACATGCCGCGGAGAGGCTGGGCCCGTGAGCCATGGCCGCTGAGCCTGCGCGTCCGGAGCCTGTGCTCCGCGGCGGGAGAGGCTACAGCAGTGAGAGGCCCGCGTACCGCAAAAAAAAAAAAAAAAAAAAAAATCTTTGACACAAGAACAAAAAAAAATAAGTTGGACTTCATCAAAATTAAAAATGTTGTGCAAAGAACATCAAGAAAGTCAAAAGACAATCTACAGAATGGGAGAAAATATTTGTAAATCATATATCTGATAAGGGTTTGATATCCAGAATGTATAAAGAACTCTTACAATTCAACAAGACAAACGACAGTTAAAAATGGGCAAAGGACTTGAGTAGATGTTTCTCCAGAGAGGATATATAAATGGCTAATAAGCACAAATGAAAAATGCTCAGCATCATTAGTCATCATTAAGGAAATGCAAATTAGAACACAATGAGATAACCACTTCACACCCACAAGGATGGCTAGAATAAAAACAAAAACCAAAAAAAACCGAAAAGTGTTAGAGCGTCAGTGAGGCAGTAGAGGAAGTAGAACTTTTGTACACTGCTGGTGGGAATGTAAAGTGGTTCAGCTACTGTGGAAAGCAGCACGGTGGTTCCTCAATATGATAAATCTATATTTAACTTACTAGCAAGCAATTCCACTCCTAGGTATATACCCAAAAGAATCAAAAACAAGGACTCAAACAGATACTTGTACACCCATGTTCACTGTCGCGTTATTCACAATAGCCAAAATGTGGAAACAATCCACATGTCCAGCAACAGATGAACAGAAATAAAATGTGTTCATATAGTATATACATACAACAGGATGTGTTCAGCCATAAAAAGGAATGAAGTTCTGAAACATGCTACAATATGGATGAACCTTGAAAACATTATAGTAAGTAAAATAATCCAGACACAAGAGGACAAATATTATATGATTCCAGTTACATGAAATATCTAGAATAGGCTAATTCACTGAGACAGAAAGTAGATTAGAGGTGAGCAGGGCTTAGGAGAAAGGAGGGGAATAGAGAAGAACTGCTTAATGGGTACAGAGTTTCTGTGGGGAGGGGAGGAAGGTGGGTAAACCTGTTTGGGAAATAAATAGTGGCGACTATAACTAATGTCACTGAATTGTATATCTAAAAATGACATACCGAGAAATCAGTTAAAAACTTCAGGCATCTCTTCAAAGTCAAGACACCTAGCAGCTTAAATTACTTATCTTTTTCAAGCAGGTATTAAATTATTCTTCAGGTCAATTATGTGCTCATCAAAATATGTAATGAATTAAAATTCCAAAATAAAACTCTTAATATGGAGTCGAAGTTCATATAATTTAACTTCCCATCTGATGTTGGAATTTCCTCAGTAATATCCCTAGGTGACTACATACTGCTTAAACATATGTAGTAATTTACTGGAACACCTACAGGCATTCAGAGGAATGCCTTAGTAACCTTCTGGTGCATGAACAGTTCTAATTGTTAGTTCTGTTTTTTCCACTTCTGAGTTGAAATCTGTATCTCTAGCAGCCTGTACTCATTAACCATGATTCTGCCTTTTATTCCAACTTCCACACAATACTCCTTCAGAAATCTGAAGACTATTACTGGACCTCCAATATTCCCCTGTCCCAGCAAGCACTATTTCCCTTTCGATAAGACTTCAGGTCAGTTTTACCAGCTTGTACCCTCCACTCTAGCTACATTCCAAGTATTTTAGTATCATGGTATCCATCATTATGATTTCCTTCTCATTCACTTTCCACATTTAAAATTTTTCCATAATACATCTATATTACCTTTATGATGACAAAATTATGTTTTAGAAAAAAACAACCACATCATAGGAATCATTAGAGTACTTTCTGTAAAATACTGACTAAAATATGCTTCATAACAAAATTTATATTCTAATCTGAAAGGAAGAAAAATAGAATCAGAGCAGAGCAGATGAAAAACACTGTTACTTCTTCCTAGACATGATACTTTCAGGATGTTTACACGCACATTAGAGATCTTTGATCTGAAAGGGCTAACCCAAGTCTCTCGCTCTAAAGATGACAAAATTTAGAACTAGAAAGGTCAAGTGAATTGCCACGTTTAAATCATTAGCCTAGTGTTTTTGACAGTGTCATAAAATTAATGTCTTCCCTGCTGAAAGCCTTGAAAGTGTTCCATCGCCCTGTGTTTGAAGTCCAATTTCCTTAACACGGCTATTAAAGCTCCTCGTGATCTGGTTCTATCTTCTCTAGCCTAATTTTGAGCCATTCCTTGCTTCCCTCACCCAGCACTCTCCACTCCATTTCTTTAAGTTTTTCTGCTCATTTCTGAGACTTAGAATATACTTCCTCCTCTTACTGGAACACTCTTCCCCTTACCCTCATTCTCTTCAGTTGACTAAGTCCTACTCATCCCTCAGGTCTTCCTGATCTCAAACTTAGATTAGTTCTCCCTATATGTTGCCACAGAACCTAGACGCCCTAAGTTGGACTAGATCTCCCTATAAGTCCCCTTAGGACTCAGGTCTCCCGCTCTTCATAAAACCCATAACCTTTTGTGGAGATTGTTTAACATCTATCTTGCCTACTAGATTGTAAACCCCATGAAGGTAGGAACCCCACTGAGTTGGCTCTCTAATGGAAGCTCAGCACTGACTCCACTAACATTGCTGGGCTCAAAGTACGTAGTTAATAAATACTCAGTTTTACAAAGGCTTAAGTTAGCTTATAATTACTAAAAATACCTATCAAATGCTGTTAACATGCTACACTACACAGAATTCTTTTGGATTTGAATCTCATATATTACCCTTAACCCTATTATGTCTCATGGACACATTGTTCCAGCCAGACTCTTCTGGGTCCTGATTCTGTCAACCAATACACTGGCCATCCACATTGGGTCCTCTATACATTTGATAAACATGCTAACAAAAAATAGATTTCCTTTATATAATTAAGTGTCCTTCCTTTAAGAAACTGTCCAAAGATAATTTTTATTATAAGCCACCTCTGTACCTGTCTGATCTTCTAAACTGCCAGTTTCTAGACTATCAAAGTTTTTTTCTTTTACACTAGTAAGTTCACAGACTTATTTGAATAAACAGACCGAAAAAACGAGATTCAAGTAAGACGGCAGCAGTTCTCATTCGAACAATAACTTTCTCGTTAGCATATGCCTTCTCCACAGTCAGGGAAATTCAAAATAGACAGAACTGTTAACTGGTTTACTTAGTCTTTGTAAGTATGCTTGCTATAAGAAGAACAAGGCTCCCTTTTCGTGTATAGAATGCAGAGTCAAACATGGAACTTTTAGAATTTAAATAAGCACGTTTACCTTAATATCCACATACCCGAAAGAAAGTGAATAAAAATCTAATAGTAACAGTACCAATCATCGTTAGAGCAATCTTTCGCCTTCAGGATCCATGCTACAGAAATTAAGGAAACGTTAATTACCGTTTTAATGTCTAACTGATCACCTTTCCTTAGAAACTGCTGAAGTGTAGCAAAGTTCAGGATTCTGATAATTAAAGGGGTATATAATCAAAGGAATCTTCGGTATAACTAATGAGTGAGAACAAAGCATAACGCCATGCATTTTGAATAATGATGAAGAGCACTGCCCTAGAGCCAGGGAGCCTGTGTTCAAATTCTGACTTTACTACTTTCCTACAATGTGTTCTTGAGCTAGTTACCTTAATTAATCTGTGCTTCAGCCTGGCCATCTGTAAAATAAGCCTAGAATTTTGTTGTTAAGATTAAATGAGTTTAAAAAGAATTCTGAATTAAGTGAATTAAGTTAAAAAGTAATGTGTGGGGCTTCCCTGGTGGCGCAGTGGTTGAGAGTCCACTTGCTGATGCAGGGGACACAGGTTCGTGCCCCGGTCTGGGAAGATCCCACATGCCGCGGAGCGGCTGGGCCCGCGAGCCATGGCCGCTGAGCCTGCGCGTCCGGAGCCTGTGCTCCGCAACGGGAGAGGCCACAACAGTGAGAGGCCCACGTACTGCAAAAAAAAAAAAAAAAAAGTAATGTGTGATTCTTTTTATTGTGTCATTTTAGCACTATTAAGATGCAACCCAGGTTATAACAGTGTAGGACTTCTGGACCCTGACCCCTCTAAGTTCCTTACTATGTCAATTCCCTTCCATCCTAATTTGTGAGTGTACTAATTTCCTATAATCACTCCAAATCTCTTAACATGAAGTCAGTGCAGAATCAAGAAAGGAAATTAATTCTTTCTCTTTGTAGGGAGTACCAGAGGCAAGTACATTTTACTGTTCTATAAAAAATTCTCTAAAAACTGAGGAAGACCAATTATACAAGCAGCTGCGCCACTGAGACACTTAGAGCAAGATGGGTCAGTCTAATGTCAGCAGTGCTGTGGTCACACAGTCATTGTCACACTTATGCTGGCACAGCTGGGCCCAGGCTCCTGAGGCCAGAAGCAAGCTAAATCCTATGGGTTTGGTCTAAATAGGTCACAGGTAAGTGAAATTTTTCAGTATGAATTCATAGTCATTTTATATCATGTTCAAATATGCTCAATATATTAAAAACTTCCACATAGTTTAAAAGATTGAGTAGGGTGAATGCCTTCATTTCACTCTGGATGGAATGAGTACCTTTTACATTATTATAATTTCTGTTTTCCCCTTGAAGATTGCTTAGAGGAGGCGACAAATGGTAATTTACTGTGGGATACCAATATCACTTCAAATTTGTATACCCTTTAAATATTTTCAGTACTCTATTCTCAACTCTGCAGAAAATACTTGGGACAGTTTCTATTATTTCTAATTAACAGAAATGAATAGTTTCATTCAGTTATTCCATTTACTTATTTGACCAATTTTGTAGACTCTCTACCATGTTTTGATCTGGTAAGGTTTGAGAAAAAGTCTTTGTGTCTTGGCAAGTGTCGTTAACAAATGACCTCTTTTCTCCCCTGGGCCCAGTCTCAAACCTCTTGCATCAAATGCAGTGTGCTAAGCTCCACTTCCACCAATGATTATAAAGAGTGCTCACTTCCTGAGGAAACAGGTGAAAGTCCTTCTTAGGAGGAAAATGAACTTGTGAGTCCAGTCACCTCAGTCATGGCTGTATTAATTAGACAAAATCTATTCAGATGTACCCCAGCCTTCTCTCATATCCTCTCTGCAGCCTTCCATCACTGGGAAGGCTGATCCTTGAAAACATCTCATTCTTGTTTATAACAGTCTTGAGTGCTAAGTTACACCTTGTTTTTCATATCTTCTTTGAAGAGTTCAAGCCAATGACAAATTAGACTACATATTTACAGGTGACATTAATCTTCTAAATGGACATAAATCTTGTGTCTCTTTAATAAGAAGAAAGCTAACAGCCTACACCCAAGAGAGAAAGCAATTTGTGCCTTTCAGGCAGGAGCGATAAAAATGACCATTTTACATGAAGGAATCAAATTAACGTAAGTGTGTCTGTTAGGTTGGAGGGCACCGCAGAGCTTTTGGGCTTCTAACCAAAAGTCACCTTTTAATGATTAAGAAAGATTTTGCTGATTCCACCATTTACCACATGTGTATATGTATGGTTTACCATTATCTTGGATATACTGAATTCCCAAACATCAGAATTACTGTCACAATCTACCAGCTTGGAGTTCTTTAATAGACAGCTCAGTAAATGCACCTAGGACCTTCCTCCCCTTCCCCTTGTAATTCTTAGGATCTAATCAAGGAGGGAAAAAATTATTTGAAGGTACCTGTGAAGCATGCATTGGTAGGACACATGCATTTAAACAGAGCATCAGTGACTTGGAGATGATGTTTCTCAAATCCTATTCTCAAAGAACAGCCTGGAAAGGATCTGCCACAAACTGTTCCAACAGACCCTACAAGTGGAAGACTTGGCTATTAATAATACTAGGATTATTCCACAAGAGGACTACCGAGTATGAACTGTGAACCCCAGCTTTCTGAAACTTACCATCCTTCCACACATTTTGTACGGTTGATAATTGTTGAGATCCTAATTAGAGAAGTACCTGCCGGTGAAATGCCACAAAGAGGAAAAACAGTACGTGTAATCAGGTTTATTTAAAACAGGGGTGCCCAAGGGACTTCCCTGGTGGCACAGTGGATGGGACTCCACACTCCCAGTGCAGGGGGCCCAGGTTCGATCCCTGGTCAGGGAACTAGATCCCACATGCATGCCACAACTAAGAGTTCACATGCCACAACTAAGGAGCCCGAGTGCCATATCTAAGGAGCCAGCAAGCCACAACTAAGACCCAGGGCAACCAAATAAATTAAGTAATTAATGTTTTTTAAAAAATAAAACAGGGGTCCCCAACCCCAGAGCCAAGGACCGGCCTGTTAGGAACCGGGCTGCACAGGAGGTGAGTGGTGGGGGAGTGAGTAAAGCTTCATCTGCCGCTCCCCGTCGCTCCCCATTGTTCGCATTGCCGCCTGCACCATGCCCCTCAACCCACAGTCTGTGGAAAAACCGTCTTCCACGAAACTGATCCCTGGTGCCAAAAAGGTTGGGGACCGCTGATTTCAAGGTTGTAGTAAGGCCCTTAAAGAAAATAAAAACAAAATGGTTCTTTATGTCTCTAAAAGGCACCCATATGTTTAAGAAAAGGCCTTCATTATATATCCCTACAATAACAATTATGCTGTGATTTATGCAGGAATAATTACTAGTTTTTCTTTTCTTTCCGGAAGAAATTACAAGAATCTCTTAACAAGTGGCTGTCTTTGGAAATCACTGTCTGTCTTTTTTAACCTAATACATATATTGATTTTCTTTTATTGTTTTAAGGACCACAGGAGTTCTTTGGATAGAGAGAGTCTCTGAGTGATAAAATTTTGAGTAATTTCTGTTTTAGTTTTTCTTTATATGTTATTTTCCAAATTTTGTGTAATCAACATTATTTTACTCATTAATGAGAGAAAAAAACCTTTACGTTGCAAGATCTTTAGGGAATAGACTTATTTGGTATGCTTCACTTTAAATAAATGATACAAACAGCTCTTCTTTCTGTAATATGTATTAATCAACTTTAGTACATCATTTCCCTACTCAAAACCTTTGTCTAGAATTTAAAACATTGGTCCCTTAGCATAACACACAAAACATTTCATGACCAACTCCCATTCTTTTCCTACTTCCTGGCCTTCCTCTCATATGCTAGCCAGATGGAACAAGATGAAATCTCCAGACGTGCTACCTTTTTCTCAGACCTGTGGTGCTTCTGAAATTGTTCTTCCCTCTACCTGGAACATCTTTCCTCTCCACGTGACCACCTGAAAATTTTCTACTTTTCTTTCTTTAGAATGTTTCTCAAAAGTTTCCACCTTTAGGGCTGCCCTGGTGGTGCAGTGGTTGAGAGTCCGCCTGCCGATACAGAGGACATGGGTTCGTGCCCCGGTCCGGGAAGATCTCACATGCCGCAGAGCGGCTGGGCCCGTGAGCCATGGCCGCTGAGCCTGCGCGTCCGGAGCCTGTGCTCTGCAACGGGAGAGGCCACAACAGTGAGAGGCCCGCGTACCGCAAAAAAAAAAAAACAAAAACAAAAGTTTCCACCTTTAAATGGGCACAGAAATACACTGCTGGTGGGTGAAAGGATACATCTTTTAAGGAGAGCAATTTAGCCCTATATATCAAAATGACAAATATACACACCCTTCAACCTAGCAATTCCACTCCTAGGAATTGAACCTATAGATATTCTCACACTTTTGTGAAATGACATAAAAAAGATTATTTGCAGCACCATTGTTTGTAACAGCAAAATACTGGGAACAACTCTACATACACATATATTGGGAGTTGGTTAAACATATTACAAAAATAGTGAAATACTATGTGGCTATCAAATAAATAAGGAATCCTTGATGTACTGACATAGAAGAATCTCTAACACATATTGTTACATGAGAAAAGCAAAGTAAGGAAAATAATGGGACACCAAAAGTTCTGTAAAAAGGGAGGGGAAGAATACACACAAATTTGCTTGTATGTGCATAAAATATTTCTGGAAGGATACTTCTGAATAATAAGAACTTCACTGGGACAACACGAACAACTTCACTGGATACCATTTTATACTTACTGAAATTTTAAACCATGGGAATGTCTACTTATTCAAAAGGTAAAACTGTATAAAAGTTTAAAAATCAAAATGCTAAAAAAAGTGTTCACATCTTTTGATAGTATCTCTGTTTCCCATACTCTCCTCCATCATCTCCTTCATTCATTCATTAGAATATTGGACTGCAGATATTTTGTGCCAGGTGCTGTGGTAGGTAGAGAGGGGAAATAAAAACAACCTGCAGGGACACTGAACCTCAAGGTACAACTCAGAAAAGCAGGTAAAATATCTCATTTCAGTGAGTGCCCAGGGTGGGGGATATGACAGGCACACAAAAGGAGAGGCAGGGATCTAACCCATCTCTAACAGTGCTCACATCATTGCTTCATAATAACTGTTTACATGGCTGTCTCCCAAACTAGATTGTTATCTCTTGGAAGGTACCTTAAAGGTTAACACGGTGCATTGCACATAGGAGTTATGCATGTTAAATGAGCCACTGAATAAGCCATAACAGAAATAAGCAATGCACTATTTTTTAACAGTTAAGAACTAACATCTAAGTACTCAGCTAGACTCTAACCTAATTCTACAATCAATTTTATTAGAATTTGGTATAAAAGTCTGAGGATAAAAAGATTTAAAAAATAACTTTCCCTATCTTATGTGTACAGATATTTAAGAATGCATCCAATTGTCACAAACATATTATCCACTGCAGACCATGATTATACTTATGCAGTGCTTCATTTTTTCCCCTCCAATACTATCAATTAAATATGTACAGAGAGCATACAATGCACCAGGTACAATGCTGGGCTGCAGATACAATGGTAAAAAAAAAAAAAAAACATAGCCCTGTTCTCATGAAGGTTACATGTTAATGAGAGACTAATCAAATAATCACACAAGTTTCACAAGTATTTTTCTACATACTCAAGAAGAAGACAAAAACTGACGGGCATGGTCAAAGTTCTCCTAGGTGGCCATAAGGAAAGTAAAAGTTACCTTCATGTCTCATAAAATATAAGTTAAATGTTATTTTAGGGAATTATGGAGAGAATTCAGTGTCCTTGAGCTTGAATGGAAAAAATATCTTTATTTTCCTGAACCTCTGAAATTTATCAGCTTTTTTTGTGTGTGTGTGTACGCGGGTCTCTCACTGTTGTGGCCTCTCCCGTTGCAGAGCACAGGCTCCGGACACACAGGCTCAGCGGCCTTGGCTCACAGGCCCAGCCGCTCCACGGCATGTGGGATATTCCCGGACCGGGGCATGAACCCGTGGTCCCCTGCATCGGCAGGCGGACTCTCAACCACTACGTCACCAGGGAAGCCCTATCAGCTCTTTTAAATCATGAATGTAGGCAACAATCCACTGCAGTATTTGTCATTCTGTCATCAATAGACCTTACAGATATTTTCATTCACACTGCAGTAATTGCATATATCTCAAAATACTATCTATATTTATGACTTTTTTAGAATTATAGTAGTTATTCTACTTGCTACCATATCTTGTTATTTAATGTGTTGATAAAAAAAAAGCACATACTACTGTATCATAAATCGGATTTTGGGGGGTAGGGAGTGGGCAAAATGGGTGAAGGTGGTCCAAAGACATAAACTTCCAGTTATAAAATAAATAAGTCCTGGGAATAAAATAAATCCTGGGGTTGAAACATTAACTTTAGTTAATAATACTCTACTGTATATTTGAAAGTTGTTAAAAGAGTAGATCTTAAAAGTTCTCATCACAAAGAAATAAACTATGTGCAACTAACCAGACTTATTTTGCTCATTTTGCAATATATACATATGTAGAGCTATTACGTTGTACACCTGAAACCAATATAATGTTATATCTCAATGTTCAAAAATCTTCTTTTTCTCTATTTTGATACCTATATTTCAATATAATTGGTTTCCTTTAATTTAGTGTATTTTATGCATTTAAAAAGTTTTCTGATAAGGGGTCCATAGACTTAACCAAACTGCAAAAGGAGACAGTGACCACAAAACTGCTAAGAATCCCTGAGCTATAAAGGTTGGAATAACAATGCCAACAATTCCATGGTTGGCACACAAGGAATCTCACTGGAGAAAAGAGATTTCTGTTTTTAATCATGTTTGGGAGGGACAGGAAAGAAGAGTACTGATCCACTTCAAAGCTCCAAGAAAAATGAAAAAGGGTAATAGGGTGTTTGCTAAGCTTGAATTTCAATCAGGTTTTACTGTATTTTCAAAGCGTATATGTCATTTTCTGATGACAAATCTGTGGATATACAGCTTTGGTGAATATAAACTATGTATGCTGTTGAGAAACACAGTGTTTACATATTTTAGATAGCTAACCTAACCATGACGATCACATAAAAAGTCAATTATGGTGGATGATTGTTCAGCAAATATTTGTTCTCCTCTCTTCCAACCTCTAAGATGGGGTATACTTTCCTGACCCACTATGTTGGAAGTGGCCTTTTGACTTGCTTTGGCCAATGGAACATGGACAAAAATCAAAGTGTGCTAGCTCTAAGTCTAGGCCTTTAAGAGCCATCAAATGTTCCTAATGACCGGGCTTCCCTGGTGGCGCAGTGGTTGAGAGTCCGCCTACCGATACAGGGGATGCGGGTTCGTGCCCCAGTTCGGGAAGATCCCACATGCTGCAGAGCGGTTGGGCCCGTGGGCCATGGTCGCTGGGCCTATGCATCAGGAGCCTGTGCTCCGCAACGGGAGAGGCCACAACAGTGAGAGGCCCACGTACCGCAAAAAAAAAAAAAAAAAAAAATGTTCCTAATGACCACTCTAGGAACTTCTAAGCTCTGTCATGAAAAGAGCACACTCCAGATAGCCTGCTGATCTCAGAAGAGTGAGAGGTGTGGAACAACAGATCTAACCAAACCTGGGTCCTGAGCCGAGTAAGCTCAGCCATGCCCAAGTATGCCCAGCCATGTTCTGCCAAACGTTGCCATCCAAAGACTCATAAGGCAAAAGATACATGCTTATTATTATCAGCCACCACCAAGATTTATGGCCGTTTGCTATGCAGCAATATCTGACTAAGAATATACGATAAATAATACTCTTTAAAAACCTCGACTGACTGACTAATGCTCTCTGTTCTATCAAAGAAGTCTGATACTCTGGGCGTGTTGAACTCCTGTGGCTACTAGGCTGTTCCCACAACTGAATTTATGCTTAAAAAAGAGTTAACTGAACTGATTCCCAAACATGTTTATGATCATAATAAAATGAATGTGAAAAGAAACTGAGCTGCTGTTTCTATAAAAACTAAGTTGAGCTATTTGGAAAGGCAACAAAGATGACTGGTTAAATACAAAAGTCACTGTCACATTAAATGGTGGCAATGCCACCATCGAAGAGGTAAAAACAGTTATAAAAAAACTGTAACGTTTGTTTTAGATTGCTTTATGAGTTTATTAATTTATTGCCCCTCTTCAGGAAACTGAAATGACAAAGCATTATGTATTTCAGAACTCCTATTCAAAGGCATCAAAGGCCCTATAACAAAACTGATAATATGCATTTATGTTTTAAATTAAAATAAATGTTTATGTGAGTTAGTATGTACTATTTTGAATGCTTCACCTAAACCAACATTTTCTGTTAACCAACCAACTACAGGCCTGGCTGTGTCAGATAAGAGGGTTTCCTCAATATTTCAGCCTGTTAGAAATTCTATTGTGGGCATTTACAATAATCAGAGCAATGGTGTTATTTTTGTTTGCTTTGTTGCAAATCCCGCTCATAAGCCAGCCTGTAGTCCTTGCATTGAATTTGAATGCTACAGTTTGATTTCATATTGAGCTTGAGCACTGTGGTGAGTTGTTGTTTTCCTTTTCCTGAAAAGATCTTTGCCTCATGTTTATTTTTTTCTTTGGTTTTGAAAAACTCTTTCTTGATTTTGACAACTGGATCATTTCATTTTTTCCAGATGAATAATCACAGGGCAGCATAAGTAAGAATTAAAACTAGCATATACATGAATCCACTGATGGATTTCCTTGAACATTTTGCTTTGGGTTCTAGCAGTGTCCTAAAAAACAATTTTTTTTTAAAACATCTTTATTGGAGTATAATTGCTTTACAATGGTGTGTTAGTTTCTGTGGTGAGTTTTTGATGTAATACTGGCTTCTCTGATAATTTAATCATCATTTAAAATTTCTGTTAGCCAAGTCTAAAATTCGATTCATTAGACATGAATACGGGCCATGATATAAGGAATAAAACCTCAATTCCTTCTTCTGACTTACAAAGCCCTACGTCATAACCTGACCCCCAACTCCTTCCCCAGCCTCATTTCTTACCACTGTCTACCCCTGGCACATGGTGCTCTAATCACACTGATTCTACTGCTTTGCTAGTATATCAAGCTCTGTACCACTTTGGGGCCTTTCTCTCAGAGATTTCCTCTGCCTGAGCTACTCTTTTTTCCTTATTTTCCCTTGGATGTCATTCAGATCTCAAATGACACCAGTGAGGTACTCACTGATTACCCAACATAAAGCCTCCAATTAAAGACTTTAATTACATCACTCCATTTTAAGTCTCTGCATAACACTTATCACTGGCTGATCATTAGCTAATATTCATGTCTTACCTCTCCTCCAAATAGTATAAGATTCACAATTGACACAGGTCTTTCTTCCTCACACCTAGATTCCCAGGACCAAAAATACAGCATAGCACATAGGAGCAGATCAATGAATATTTTGGATTAATTACTAAACTGAATGCAAATATGGGTGCTAAAACAGACAAAAAACTAGAATAAGATTTTTCAGTCACTGTAGACAAGCTATGATTTTATAAAACAAAAATTTTACGTATTATATGGTTCATGTCAACTGCTCCTATAACACCTTCTGAAAAAAATATTTTGAATTGACTCACAAATCAACCCCACTCCCAGAATCAAGTATAGAAAGATTATTTCTCAACACCTGAAACAAGATTAAATGCAGAAGAGTTCTAATTATTATCATAGAAGCTGGTTTAATAATTTCATATTTAATAGTAAAACAACCTAAATGATCTTTAGATAGTGAATTTATAAAGTCTTGCTAAATGTTAATCTTTTATTTCATGATTTTGTAAAGGAAGAATCAGTTTGGAATTATATCAACTTATATACATATACCTCTTACTATGTGCTGGGTATTCATAAGTGCTTTAAGGTATTAACTGACTTAATCCTGTAAGGTGCTTCTAATATGCTTCCAATTTCACAGATGAGAAAAATGAAACTCAGAGAGGTCAAGTAACCTGCCCAAAGTAAATGAGCTAGTTGGAGGTGAGGTGGGATTTGACCCAGATAGTTTGGCTCCAGGGTCTGTGCTCCTGGGCTCTACTCTATACTATGTCACCTCCCTTAACACTCAGATTTTTCTCTGAAGAATCTACAGTTGTGATTCAGGGGTAGCAACTGAACTCTGCAAACGACAGAACTATAAATCTGAATGCTGTATGGCAGCCATATTCAGCCATGGGATTGAAGAAGCAGAGAACTTGGGGAAAGAGATAAAGTAGATGCAAAGAGAGAAGTTAATTAGATGGCATGAGATATGGAGAATGTTTGCCAGCATCAGTCTAGTACCAGCTCTGCTGAACTCCTGCCCTTGTGTTTAAAGGAACACAACCTGGTGCCCACATGATAAATTCCCTTCCTTGTTTAAGAGAGCTCAAGATTTTATTACTTGCAACCATAAGAACCTTAACTCATATCAAAACTAATAAACCACATGAGGGATGATCTGGCTTCCTGTGCTAAACTGAAGTTGATGAAATACTACCAAAATATGTTCACTTCAATAATAATGAGAATGTAAAATATTCAGATAATAACATTTTTAAAAAATATGGATGAGTCAATTGGTGTTACAGTGCTTTGTTTTAATCAATATTTTTGTATATACAGTGAAGATTTAGAAATAACTACTGATTTCATTGTTTTTTCTGTCTCTGGCACAAGGAATTGCTCTGAATTTTTTGTTTTTAATTTGGCATGCTAGATGAAATCTATGTGCCAACCCAATAAGAAGGAAGTAATTTCAGAAAGCTTACCCTCATCTCCCAGTTATACAACAGAGAAACTGGAGCTCCCTGAAGAGCTCCCTTCCTTTACTGCACAGGGCTGCTATTTCGGTATCTGTCCATTAAGAACATATATCCAGGGCTAATAGAGTATAAACATGTGTTAGTCTGGGTAAACAGTTTTTGTTAATGGACAAACCACTGAACAACCAAGTCTCTTCCAGTGATGCTGTGACCTAGCATTTCAAGATGTGGAACATAATAAAGCCAAAATGGGCCATCTTTTCTCCATTACATGCTTGATATCCAACTTTCCCATTCAAGCTGACACAACAACAGTCTTGCCAATTTTATAAGGTGGAAAGCTTACGTAATTTTCAACTTGTCTCAATCGTTTACTCTTCTTGTATAGATCAGCTGCTTGCTTCTTCCTAAGGAATACTACTGTACCTATCCACTGCAAGAACTAAACATCATGTGTGGACTAATTTCTTTATTCACACTGCTACTGTCAAAGTGTCAAGCAGTCCAGACTCCTGTCAACTCAATTTTTAAAAGGTATTACAGCAGGTAATGCCCTTTCAACATTTTTTTCCGCACGCGATGCGGCCCCCATCAGTCCACTACTGCCTATTACTGCAGTAATTGATGTATCTACTCAGCAGATGGTTCGGCCCATATAAATCCCTCTTACTAATTCCACATTGCATTCTCACCATCCTGAGGCTCAAACCTAAGATCCTCTACACCCCCAACCCAATGTCGCCAACCCCAGGGCTGTGGACCGGTACCGGTCCGCAGCCTGTTAGGAACTGGGCCGCACAGCAGGAGGTGAGCGGCAGGCGAAGAGGGACGCTTCACCTGCAGCTCCCCATCACTCGCGCACCGCCTGCACCACTGAACCGCCACCCAGCCCCCAACCCCTTCCCTGTGGAAAAACTGTCTTCCCTGAAACCGGTCCCTGGGGCCAAAAAGGTTGGGAACCACTGCTCTACACCATCTTTACGGCTAAAGGCTTCAAGTTTCCTGTAGGACTGATATCCTGATAGTGATTCCCTAATCAAACAAAGCAATTAGCCAGGGTTACCCAACTAGTCCATTTTGTCCATCCCACTCCCTGCCTTCTCCCACATCCCTGTGATACCTCATCTACTCACCCCACTCTTTCCTTTAGGCCTTCTCCAAACAGTGACAAGGGAAGACAGTAAGAGCTTTCATTGTGCTAAATACAAGCACTCTCATTTTAATCCTTGAAGTAATCTAGTGATGTAATGCTACTATATCCCTCATTTTTCAGATGAGGAAACTGAATCTTAGGGAAATGAAGTAATTTACCAGTAAGTAACAGATGTAAAATTTGAACTGAGGACTGTAACTTTAAAGCCTCTGAAATAGTTAACTTCTTGGCCTCTGTACCATCTGTTCGCCCTGCTCAGAAAGGTCCTACTACTTTCTACTCACTGGCAACACCTGATCAGCCTTCACAGCCTCACTCAATTGCTTCCACCCGCTTTGGAATTCTGCCTCCACACTGTTCAATCAGTGGTAATTATTCTCCACTTTGTTCTACCCTAAAAGAGTAAATATCAGCCCCATAAATACTGATTTTGCTTCTCTTTTATTTTATCGTGAGGTCTTTGGGGGAAGGGGTATTGTATTTATACCCAGCATGTGCAATAACCCAAAAATGTTTGTAATATTACATACTGGCCTCTACTAACATACACTGGAAAGCAGTATTCCCTTCATAACCACTTTATAGATTAAAAAGTTGAAATAATTCAGTAGAAAATAAATTAACATTTAACACGAAATATTCAAGCTCGACAGAGTATGCACTGGTTATTAGGCTTTTCACTGTTTAAACATTAAATTGAATATTCTGAATTTAAATACATATTCAAAGCTTTCTTTTGGAATGCATAATAACTGTAACAGGTGTGATCTTTTCCCTTTATTTATACTAGTCAGATATAAAAATAATTAGAAGTGGTGGAGGTGGTAGAGAGGAATGCTGGCCATTCCACTAGGAGACAGAAGGTCCTGACAGGAAAACTTCAGAGACTCCCTCCTTCACTTATTATTCCTTGTGTGAGCACTTGTGCTAAGGGAAGGATTGTGGGGAGGGGTACAGTTTTGTCTCACAATGCAAGAGTTAACAACCAAAGCCTGTGAATGACCAAAGAAAAAATAATCTGTTGGATTTAAGGAAAGGCAAGAATGCTGCGTCCAATGAGGCAGCCATTTTGATTAAACTGGATTTTCACCTTACATACCAACTTATTCATGTTGTAATTTAAAAGTTGTTAAATTCTGCTAGTGGTGACTCTAGGCTTTTGTTTAGTTTATCTTAGCAAATACAGTACTGATCCACGTAATCTTATGTTGTGTGTGTGGATGATCTGGATGATAAGAGAAATTATGCTTGACTTTCTTATCCTTTTTCTTATCTGTCATTTATGAAAAGGACCTCTGTAAAGGGATCTGTGATTTTCCTGAAATATTCATTTTTAAAGGATCAATAAGATATAGCCATATTTTTCAAAGTGTGAATCAAGACATTTCTGAAATTAATGGTTGCTCACAACTAGCCTTTAAACAATTAAATATAACAGAGCAGAAGAAAAACTTGAATATATCACCTGGTTTAGTCAAATTTTCTTTTAGTCTTGTGTGTACAGTGTCTTATATTTTTCACTATGTGTCTCCATCAAAAATATCAGAAAGGGCTTCCCTGGTGGCGCAGTGGTTAAGAATCTGCCTGCCAATGCAGGGGACATGGGTTTGTGCCCTGGCCCGGGAAGTTCCCACATGTCGCAGAGCAACTAAGCCTGTGGGCCACAACTACTGAAGCCCAAGCGCCTAGAGCCCGTGCTCCACAAGAGAAGCCACTGCAATGAGAAGCCCGCACACCTGAACGAACAGTAGCCCCTGCTCACCGCAACCTGATAAAGCCCGCACGCAGCAACAAAGACCCAATGCAGTCAAAAATAAAAATAAAAAATAAATTTATAAAAAAAAAAAGTCAGAAAGCCACAGAGCTACTTATGAACATGAAAAGATTCAGTGTCCACACCAAAAACACTGTACTTACTGGCATTCTACCATTTAAGGAATCAAGATAACTCTTATTATGAAACAAAGTCCAATTACAGAAAGATATTTAATTAATTCTGTACTAAGAAAGTTTCTAAATACCCTTGCAATAGTCAACCTAAACCCAGGGGATTTTATATGTTAGCAAGAATATAATTTGCTTCACAGTGCAGTAATAAATCATATTGAGAAGCAATATGATTTTATTTTATACTATAGAAAATCTGAGTATTTATCTCTTTCATACAATTTAAAGGGTTCATCTCAAAGCAAAAAATTCAATATGGAATCAAAAGCAAATGATAAATATTTTATCTTACCACAATTTTAGTATAACTTTCCCAGATAAACTAAAACCAAATACCACCTCCAAAAGATGTTACCAGTAAATAAACTATTTAAAATTTCAAATCTGATAAAGAAAACTCAGTATCTCCAGAAAGTTCTGCAATTAAATTGAACACACGAACGTCTATACTATTTAAAAGTTTGGTGTACAGAGCAGTATTTTGTGTCTTTATCACACCTCTGAGACTTTCCATATTAGGGACCAAATTTCATATCAAATAAACTCCAGGGCTAAACCCCCTTTGGGGGAGCTAGAATTGCATCAAGGCGTAACATATATCAATATGTAGAATATGGAAGAATGCTCCCTGGTAAGCATATTAATGCTCATTCATTCATTCATTCATTTTTTCTCTTCCTGTCTCCTGTAGATGTGTGAGCACACAACCTGCACACCCCACAACGTCTTTTATTTATTGAGCACATGACGCTCTCCATGACCCGGTCACTGCCTACCTCTTCAACCTCCTCTGTCCTCTACACTGAGTCACTTTACATCTCCCTGTTTTTGTTAATTCTCCCCTCTGGCCTGGAAAATTCCTATAAGGTTTTGAAGACTCAGCTCAGACCCCTTAAGAAGATCTTGATAGGACCATCAGAAAAAAGTGAAATAGAATTCTGAATTCTTTCATTAAGTTTTCATGATGGAATATTGCAAAATTAATGGCTAAAATGAAGCTTAAAGATTATCCACAACTGTGAACTAACCTATCCTGACTTGGTATATATAGTAATATTTATGGTTAACTAAGAATTGGCAATAATCTCCATATAATATATATATAATTATAAAAATAGAAATTATATTAAATAGGAAAAGAATGCAATAGGCTGGATATTTCTTTATTAATGAACACTTACAGAAGTATATTATGGTTTTGTATTTGTTTTGCTTTTGCTTTTTTTTGTCCAGCTGATTCTTTTAAACTGCAGCTATACAACATCTACAAAAGGAGAAAGTGTAATGAATCCCTGTGTACTCATCTTCTGTTTCAACAATTATCAACACATATTCATTTAGTTCACCCACATCACCAACCCCTCTACCGGATCACTTTGAATCTTTGCAGACATTAACTATCCCTACCTATCTTAATCATCATCATTAACTATATCCATAAATCTCTCTAAATCATCATTTTAAACATAATCAAAATATTACTGCATACACAAAAATTGAATAATTCTCCTAATATCACTAAATACCTAATTAGTGGTCAAATTTTCCCTGATTATCTTATAAATTTTTTTATGGTGTGTTCAAATCAGCATTGAAACAATGTCAGTACACTGCATGAGGCTGATATAACCCTTAAGTCTTTTTAAATCAACCTATGAGTTCCCCCTCACCCTTTTTTTATCATTACAATATATTTTTGGAAGAAATTGCCATATTATGTTTAAGGTTCCCATGTCTTAAAATAGAGAATTAGGATTTCATACTTGTAAGATAGTCATTACCAGATACTTGTTCATTCTGTTGCTTGTGATGGGTACTACTGAGTATAATGAATAAAGGTTACTACAACAATAGTTAGGAAAGTTTGTTAAAAGGTATGGATCGGGGGCTTCCCTGGTGGTGCAGTGGTTAAGAATCCGCCTGCTAATGCAGGAGACAGGGGTTCGATCCCTGATCTGGGAAGATCCCACATGCCGCGGAGCAACTAAGCCCGTGTGCCATAACTACTGAGCCTGTGCTCTAGAGCCTGCGAGCCACAACTACTGAGCCCGCATGCCACAACTACTGAAGCCCGTGAGTCTGGAGCCTGGGCTCCGCAACAAGGAAAGCCACCACAATGAGAAGCCCACGCAGTGCAACAAAGAGTAACCCCCGCTCGCCGCAACTAGAGAAAGCCCACATGCAGCAATGAAGACCCAACACAGCCAAAAATTAAAAAAAAAAAAAAGGTATGGATCGATGGCCGTTATAAGGATGACATCTACAGAGAAGAAATAAACACTCGCAAGGACTTTGTTTTTCTATTATGCCAGGACATACAATCTAAGACGCTTGGAGAATGGTTAAGCAAAAAATTTACAAATCCCAACTAAAATTATACTCATAATAGTCCTTAGTAATAATGTAAAGACTCTGAAAGTTATTTGATTTTTTAGATAGTTCAATTCTTAATGTCTATGTTATGGCCCACTGGTAAAAATGCTCCACACCAGAAAGACTGAATTATACGTGTGTATATGTAGGTAGTCTTCACCAAATAATCATACACGTACATACAAGGCAAACATGTGGGACAAATTTATGTTCGGCACTATAAAACTCCTCTCAACCTCACTACATAAGAAAGCATTAACCTAAGTGTTACTCCTAGGACACTTTTAAATGTACTATTAAGGTATAATACTGTTTAGTTATGTAAATAAATCCTTGAAAACCTGCAGACCTTTTTGTAGCTGCAACAATGCCAACAGCAATACTTTTATTTTAATTCCCAGGAAGTTATGCCTCAATTGCTACAGGAGTATAACTATCATATTAGAAAAGAAAAAAGAGCCCCAGAGTAGTGTGCAAGGCCCCACCTACCATAGACCTGGGCTTGCTGATGGCCACCAGACTAGTGAGGAAGTCTTCATCGTGCAGCTGGCTGAAAACATGGGCGTCATAGGCTACCATAATGGAGATTTCTTCCATCATCTTGCCAGCTGGCCTTTCCACAGCAGCAGCTGCTGCCCCAGCTACAGACCAGACTATCCAAGGGAAAATCCTATTGCAGCTCAGTGCCAATGCACACACCCACCTGAGTTTGAGGGGGTGAAGTGTCAAAATTCCAGAAGGAGAAAAAAAAAGCAGCTGCTATCATAGGCTTGTCTAGCAATTCATCCCCAGTAGAAAACTGAGAGAGGTCTCTTATCTATGGAGGAAGTATACACTATAAACACCTTCTGCATTCTTAACAGAGCAGCTGGGAAAATTCAGTTTTTAGAAATCTTCTTTAGACTTCAAAAAGGGAAATAAAAGTCTCCTGTGTGGAAATATCCAACAGCAAAAATGCAAAAACAAAAACGAAAAAACACAAAACTTGATTTATTGTTATGTTCTTGATAATTAGAAATTTTTTTAGTTTATCTTCTTACTTCAGTATTATATCAAGATTCTTCTTCTTGGAGGAGAAGTGGATTTTCTTACTGCTTATTTTTTCACATTCATAGAAAATAGATGGCAGCCTTTAGATTTTCAGAATTTATAGAATTCTTGGTGCAGTTAAAAATTATCTCCTGAAGTACGAAAAAAAAAAAAGGGTTCTTTTTTCCCTCTGAGTATTTCTGTTAAGAAAAAAAGTACCAAAATATAAAAATGAAACAGGGACTGCAATATCAGTGAATAACCATTTCCTCTTCTCCCACTTAAAAAAACATGACTATTTTAAACAGAATTCTTGATATTGAGAGCTTAGTTTTTTGTTATTCTGAAAGCAACACAAGGTTCTCATTTCTAAACTGATTATTTTTCTCCCATAGATAGATGTTCTCTTGGTCTCTATTTTTAAGCTTAGAGGTTTCTTTTAATTACCCAAATCAGCAGACAGTAATGAACTATTGGTGCCTTAGCCACCAGAAGCGTTTTTTTTAAAGTACAGCTGGAGACCGTAAATGAACCTCAATGTGCCCTGATGAAAAATGTGAAAGCTGCCCATAATTGTCATTACAAGGTTGCCTAAATCACCAGGAAATATAATGTATGCTAATTTCCATGGGAAAAGTATTAAGCAAATAAAAAAGGGGGGGAGGACAGATAAAGCTCCTCCAAAAGTTGTCTTTCCAGTATTTCTAATTAAGCTATTATCTTCTCTGCTTTTTATAGATTATGACACTGCAGTACCAAGAGAAATATTCTTTATTAGAATTAGAAATCAGTTTGGCAATGTTTGTCTACAATCAAATACAGATACTGTTTGGAACTCTTAGTCCTAATTACCAATAGCAGTATTACGTTGTCTAAGTCTGCTTTTCAGAAAACAAAACTTGGAATGAAATTTATAGTGTCTATTTTTCCTTGTTTTTCTAAAATATTTCCACCTAGATGAACATGATTACTTAAATAGTACCTGGTTCCATTTAAATGTGATTAGAAGAGTTTTGCAATACTATAGCATTCTAGATTACAAACGCACACACACACACATACACGGAAGGGGGAAAACACCTTATTGCTAGGAAACAGAAGCAAGACTAATACGTTTATTTAAACAGAAAATGCAATACTTTAAATAAATCCTCAAGATTAAAACAGCTTCAAACTGAGTTTGACCCTTGCTGGAGCTGGTAAAGCATTTTCACTTCATTTTTTCCCTACAATGCAGCTCTGCCTTTTAAGCATTATTTTCCTTAAAAATTCTTCCAGCACATTCATCTTAACGCTGACTAACCAGGTAAAAATTAAATGGTCATCAGGAGACAAGGTATTACAAAGCGTCAGACAGTTCATACCTTTTCAATTCCTTTTTATCTTTTCAGAAGTACTTTAAAGGATACTGTGAATCTCTTCGTGCATTCACTAGCACCAGAAGGTTTCCCATTTATCTTGCAGGACCATTTTCTAACTGTGAAAGCAATTCCTCTGACTTTCATATTTTCCTTTGCTCCAGTGACTCAGTGCTTCCACAATGATATCTGACTCAGGTGCACTGACAAAGACACCTGTTGTGGAAGGTAAAGAAACTACTTCCCATAATGCCTTACTCCCTGCTGGCAACCACCCAGGGGCAAACAAGAATTATAACCGCATTTGAGCAGTTGCCTATGCACCCTGGGAGAGCACATTCGGTGTAACAATAGGTAATCATCTTGGTTAAGAACACTCGTAACCAAGAAAAAAAAAAAGGCCAGGGAAAACAATAATAGTTTTAGGTGCTGTGTGTTAAACTCATAAAACTTCTAAGGCATCAGGGCTATGAGAGTGCAAAACACTTTTAGAAACAAAAAGGCTATAAAGACAGTTTTAAAATTACAAAAACAAAAGCTAACAATTTCAAATAATTAAGTCCTTTGAGAATTCCACACAGGTTCTCAGGTAAACAATTAGGTACCTTTAAAATGCTTCTGATTTATTACCTTCAAAAGACTCTTCTAATTAGCCACAGTGCCTTAGAATTATTAACAACATTTCACGCCTAAATCCAAGAGGTCCTCTCTCATAGCCACAGTGCATATGTTTTCTAGAGCAAGGACTCCTCTAAGTTTGATGGGCATCCTTCATTTTTTGTCACCCTTAAATGCTTCTCCATACTTCAGAGTCTGGGAAGCAAAAATTCAAATGTTCTTTTTGTCATACAGTTAAATGTATATCTGTGGTCCCCACAAAAAGCATACTTTTTGCAAACCAATGATCTATCTAAAAAATTGTCTTTGTGTTCTCTTTTCCTAAAGATATTTTCTCCAGTGTCAGAAATAACAGCTACCCTCCCAAACTTCAGGAGTCATTGTACACAGCCATGTTTACATACAGTACTTTCACTCCCTTGCAAGATCTTTCTTACTCTTTTGCCTTTTCCCCGGTGAACTGAGACCCACTGATCTCCCCGGATGGTTTCCACCTGAGCTTCTGCCCTCCTGGACTTCACACTGTGCAGCTCCACTGAAAAAAGGCGTGGGGGTGGGGAATTACCTGAGATCAAGGAGTGAAGTGCCGACAACACCAGTTGCTGCTAAAATTTGCCAGGAGAGGATTGGGTATCAAACAGGCAGCAGAAAACAAGGCACTCGTGGTAACCAAAAGAGGGGCTCCAGTTCCAGCAGGAACCATCTAGCTGTCTGTCCCAGGGCAAGTCATTTAACCTCCGGAGGTTTCAGTTTCCTCATGGTCATGTAAATTGAGAGGGATGGAATATATCGGAGGTTTTCACGTGTGCTCAGTTTGCTCAGAAAGAGTCAAAAGCAGTGTGTCCTATTTCCCTCCACTAAATAGGCTTATTGGGGGATTTGAAGGTGAAAATACCTTTTTAATCTCTATCAGAATAAAAAACAAAGGGGAACAGTAATCCCAGATGTTAAGAAAGTGCCCCCAGGGTTGCTATAATGTGTCCCAACAAATGCAATCTACTTTGTACCCTAATTTGGATTTTCTAAGGTCAACTCTTCTGCTTTTAAAAGAGGATTTGGTGACAGTTGCTACACTTTTTATTAGCTACTCTTTACAGTCTTTCTATTCAGAAGCCAAACTGCCTACAAAATAATTTTCACAAGTCTCTCTAGATCTCATTAAGATAAGAACAAATTAACAAATATCTCCAAATATTTTTAAATGCTGTTTTAAAATTTTTACACAGATTTTACTCTGTTAGCTGATTTGTTCCAACAGCCATTCTTCTAGGATTATTACTCTTTAACAAAAACATACCTGGGTCATACTAAATGAGTATGAGTCTAATAAACCATTCCTGGCCTTCAGAGAACATCTATTCTCAAGTATCAAATTTAGAAAGAGCCAAAACAAAAATCAAGAGAAGCCCGAATAAGATGTGAACTTTTTTCAATTTCTGTGTTCTCCCCAAATGCAGCAAAGCAATGTAGTTTAATTATGAGAGTAGTATTCTTTTTATCCACCATCAAAGTAGCAAATACATTAAAAAATGATCACGCATCATTAAAAAATTATCTCACCTCACAAGACTGGCTGTAAGGACCCTTTTTCCCATGCCTCAGGTTCTACTTGTTGAACATTCTCATCACAACAGCCATAAAATCAGGATAAGACAGAAAGGAAGACAAAACCACTAGGACAGAAATATGGCCTAGAGGGCAGAAAGGTCTTCTATGTCCCCCACATGTACTGGCAAAGCCCTGTAGAGATTGTTCTTCGTTCCCCAGTGGTCTTTGTCTAATCATTCAGGAACATCTTTATAGATTCAATTAATATATAATAGATTCAGTTCAATATAAATATTCATGAGGTATACATGACTCAATTTTAACGGACTGTCACAAAATGTTCATGGTATTGACATAAAGAACTCTAAGAAAGACAAAATTCTACAATTACTTTCTTAATCACAGGAAAACAATATTCCAAGTAGGTTTCTCTTTACACTTAGGAGTGTACATTACAGAACCCAAGTGCTCTAAGTGGCGGAACAAAAGATAAAATGAGAGAGAAACCACTGAAGTATCAACAGAAGAAAGTTTTTCAGAATACTTTGGATTTCAGAATAGTCCAGTAACATGCTGAGTTTTTACAAAGGAAAAAGAACATGAAGTAAAAGATAAATAAGTGAAATCTTAGTTCTCTTTAAAATCATGCAAAGGTAAATAAAGAAAACCATTATTCTCGCGTCAAATTCCAACCATTCAGCTCATTATCTTTGCTATCTTTGCTAGTAATTGCTAGGTAAATTCAAAACCTCAGAAAACACATATTCTTTAAAAAAAAAAAAAAATCCCCGGAGTTAAACTAAGAAAACAAAAACCAGTGGGACATAAATACTTGCTTAACAGTTACACTGGGTATCTTACTTCCTCATTTGCATCTCACTACAAAGAATGAGGGTGAGGTACATTCCAGACTATGAAAGAGTAGCTGCAACTCTTTAACAAGTCAGTTTTCTACCTCTTTTGTAACTCTGAAATCCACAGCCAACTATTAAAAACAAGACAATAGGTCCAACATGGAGTCACTTATGCTAAGTCCCATGTCACCAAAGACTTTGTTACAGTTTCCACTCTCCCAGAAATGAAATCTTAAACCAGGAGTCTCCTCATCAGCACTAGTCAGGTAATCTGCCTGATAGACCCTTGCTATCCCCTAAAGGAAAGTAATCTTGTGATAACCAACCCACTTCTTTGCTTCATGTAACTTTCTTGTTCCTGCTCCCTTCTGCCTATAAAAGTCTTTCATTTTGTACGGCTCCTTGGAGCTCCTTTCTATCTGCTAGATTGGCTGCCGCCCTTTCGTGAATTGTTGAATAAAGCCAATGAGATCTTTAAAATTTACTCAGTTGAATTTTGTTTTTTAACACAACGCATTCACTTAAATTTTACCTAACCAAAAATAAGCACTGCAAGTGCTCCTAAGCATTCACTGATATTTGCTATCACCCCAAGCGAGGATGGTTTCAAACACATCTAAGAATATGAGTAATGCTTCAGCTTGTCTCATTTTGAGCAGAATATACAACTGAATTGCAATAGCAAATAACTTTACCTTAATTTCTAAAGCATTTGAATAACTTTTCAAAGTTTTACTGACCACTAAATCAAACCATTCCACATGGAATATGTTTCAAATTCCTTTCTCACAAGGTCAGAAGGTAGGTTTAGAGAACAACAAAGTGTTATCTCGTTTTCATTCAAGTGTTCATTTGTCTCAAGTTCTTCCTGTAGGGCTGGTGACCCAACCTGGATAACTCTTCCAAATGGGCCCTCAGATCCCTGTAGCATGTCATATACAGAAGCTTGCAGTGGTGGACTTGACTAAAATCCTGCAGTTAAAACTGGAAGAATTTAATGGTATGTGAATTATATCAATTAAAATTAAAACAGCAGCATTTACTAAATGCATGCAATATGCATGAGGAGGGCTTATAAATGTGTAATATAGTAACATATAATATAGTTATAATAATGACTAATATATACTAAAAATTCTTCTATAATAATAATGCAGCTAGTATTTAGTAAGTACTCACTATGTCCTAGACATAGAATCTCATTTAATCTTTGCATAAGTCAATGAGCTAGGTACTATAAATATCCTTGCTTTATAGACGAAGTAACTAAAGTATGGAGAAGTTTAGTGATTTGACTCCATTCTCACAGCTAGAAATGGAACTGACAGGATTCAAAAACAAGCCTGTCTGGCTGCAAAGTGCGTGCCCTTCATGACTAAAGGAAGATAAACGAAGTAAGCAAACATGTACGGAGAATCAGCCCTGTGCCAGACACCACTGCTTCTCCCACGCTGGGATCTCCTTGACACTCACACACTTAAGGTTACACAATACAATACACCATGTCTGTCAAGTCATATTAGGATTGTAATAGAATTAAGTCCTTCTGCAGACAGGAAAGTCTTCATGGAAAAAATGGATTGGATTTTCATAAGCAAAGTGAAGTAAGTTTTTTAGAGAGAAAATAAAATTAGCCTGGCCAGAGTGGTGAATTTATGTTAGGTAGAGTAGGAGGTACAGTTTCAAAGGCAGATTTGAATCAGCCTGTGATAGGTTTCCAATCTCAGGTCAACAAATTTGGAATATAAGGTATGTAGGCCAAGGGCAGTCCTTGAAGACTACAGGGTTTCTGCCTTTCTAGCCTCCATTTTTTATCATTAGAGAAAGTATAGCATAATGGTTACCACATGGGCTCCAGGGTTCAAAATACCCTGGTTTGATACAATGCTCTGACACATACTAGCTGTTTGACCATGAGCAAGTTCCATAAGCTGTCTCACCCTTGGTCTTCTCATCCATAAATGAGAAAATGATAACAGTGCTGATATTATGAGGAATAAGGTAATGCACATAAAAGCCCTTAGTAAGGTGCCAGGCTCTGTAAAGTATTTGATTAGTGATAGTTGCTGTTATTATCAACATTAATAAAAATGATGGAGAGTTCCCTGGTAGTCTAGTGGTTAGGATTCGGGGCTTTCATTGCTCTGGCCTGGGTTCAATCCCTGGTCAGGGAACTGAGATCCTGCAAGCTGTACGGCATGGTGAAAACAAAAAAAAGAAAGAAAAAAGATGACTGGAGCGGTAAGATCATCTGCCGAAAACTGAGGAGAAGATAGAATATAACCTTTAGAAATGAGGTGGGGTCTCTTCTCAGTACATAAGAACACAGTCAATGCCTCCACTTTCTATTTTCTTGTCCAATTAACAAAAATCCTGAAGGGAGAAATAAAAGGTGTCACACAACTCCAATCCTGTACCAGTTTTCCCTACACAGTGAATCTTTCTAGATGTTGCTTTGTTTGAGAGCAATTTGGTAATTTACACAAGTCCTTCTGTCAGTAACAACTGAGGCAGGTCAGAGGAGGTAAAAGGTTGATAATGGAGTGGGAGGGGATCCTTACAGTCTAGCTTCCCTCTCCAGTTTCCTGACTACAATGCAAACAGAGCCTAATCAATTACCTCTTACTAAATTGAGCAATTGTGACAAGAACAGGGAACAAAGAGAGCATTTGTTGTATAACGATATTCATCGGTTATAACCTGATCAAGAAAACACTGTTACTATGGGCTATCATGTGGAAATACATAATCCTTCTTTCTAACTGTATTATAAAAAGATTTTCCAGTGTTCATTTGGATCTTAGAGTCAAAAGAAATATCCTATGCAATAGTTTAGAGTAACAGCTTATCCAGAAGCTTAGAACTGACCAATAAACCTGTAATCTACTTCGGTTCAAAGATGTCAACTGAATTTGATTAGGGGTGAAGACGGAAGGAGGGGAAAAAACCCACAAATTTAACAGTTATTGTGCTGAGGGGAGCTTTAACTACCTTGTATCTCTTTTAGTTTTTGCAACAATACTGTGAAGCTGGTTTTATTATCCCCATTTTACAGAAGAGGAAACCACTGCCCTAAGTTTATTTGAGATCACACCACTAGTAAATCAGAGACATGATTAAAACTGAAATACGTGATTATAAAAGCTCTGGGTTTTTTTCTGCTTTCTGTTTTTTCTCCACCTACAAGTTCTGCATAACATGAATTCAAGAGAGAAAAAAAAAAAATTCAATTTGGAGATCCTGAAATAGAAACTTTAAAATTTCTAAAGCGGGACTCTGTATTTCTCTTCTCTTAGTATTTTGTTTTTCATATTATATCATTATATATTGAAAATATGAACTAAAAACTCATTGCATCTGATAATATTATTTATTAGGCATTTGCAAATACAAAGAAAAAGAAAAGACTGAAGGCAAACTACTGACAAGTGCAATGCACACATTAACAGTCTGTTACAACAGAAATTACTGTGTGGACTGAGGCAGTGTTCTTTGAACTGTCAATGGTGGCTTTCATTATGCTAAAAATTGGCTTTTTCTTTGCGTTAAGGGCAATAGTAAATTGCTTAAAATTGGCTAATAGTAAAATAATAAAAAGTATTAACTTTTTAACAGCAGTGGCAATGCCCAAAGCATTCTAATTTTATTCATTTTGATAAGTTTATTTTTTATGTTCAATCTAAAATTTTTTCCCAAAAAGTGATCATTTCAGGTTTAAGAATTGTTATGTGTCATTATAGAGAACATCTCTCTAATATCATGAGGATCATAAAAATAGCTAAAATCCTTATGCTTTAATTCCTCTTCAAATTAAGCAGGAAGTTAAGAGAGAATATTAGTGCCTGCATAGCTGACTAAAGATTTTATTTTCAGTAAGAAATTCTAATATGATAACCGCCTTTAGGCATAAGGACATACGTATTCTGCAAAACATCTTTCTTATTTTAAATGTCCATTTGAGATCTAAGTAATGCTGCAAATGTTTAGGTGAAAAAGGCCTATTTACTAGTTAACCAGATACATAAAGAATCAAAGGCAAAACAAGCAGCTGTCAATTTCTAGAATTTCTGGCTATGCATTCCTTATTATGTTGTCCTTATTATCCCGTACTAAAGTTTTCAATGTGTTCTTAAATATAAATTTTAAATGTTCAAAACTGCTATGAAACTGTTATTTTATATTAAACTTAGCATGCATTTAGGGAGAATTTTAATTATGCAATGTAATATGAGATTATGACTTATAATACTAAAATGACCAACATTTAAATATTATTGAAATAATGGTGAAACAAAAAATTGCTTTAGCTGAGATTATATGTTTCTATACTAGCAAATCTGAATAAATGGTCAGACTGTAAAACCAAATACAGTGGTTTGTGGAGAAGTGGTTTGTGGAGAATTTAAATTTATGTAAATAGTGTCTTTTGCTTCTCCTAATGGCCAACTAGTTCTTTGTCACTTCACTACTTGTATCTCTCTTTGAAAGAGTGCAAAAATAGGGAAAGAAGGACAATCTCTAATTTGTGACTCTAATTGGTAGATGTTATTTCTAATCATCTATGTCAAATAGGCTATGGGAATAAGTTAAAATTAAGAGCTAAAATAAATAAAAGTTTCAGTTTATGAAAATTTCAGTCATCAAATGTTCTAGCCATACTTTCAATTTTCTATTCCCATGTATAAGGAGAACTGCCTAAAATAATTATAGGAAAACTGGCTCATAAGCCTGGCTAAATAAACTTAATGTTAAGCAGAGTTCTGGTATTAAACTTTATAAAGGATAAAAGAAATTGCCCATTATCTACCTTGCAAACACAGAATTGAAGCATTAATAAGTGGCTGCTTTTATTAACTATTTTATTTACTATTAACAGTCTTGTGAATTTTTTTTTTCTTTTCCCCTGGAAAAACTGAACAGTAAGCTGGTCTTGAAGCTAACATGTTAATGTTCAAAGAATTTTTTAAACTTCAACCATAACATTATTTTCTTTGTCTTCTCTCCATTCTTCTCCCCATTATTCTATTTCCCTTTCTCTGTCTCTCTCTCTCATACATACCTCTCTTAAAAGATTATTTTTTGTCCTAAACTATTTGACTCTTTGGCACATACTGTATTTATATCAGATAGTTTATTATACTAAGTATTCATTTTTACATACATCTTTAAACTTAACTTCAGTTATTCTGCACTGTTCTCTTTATACAAGGGTTGACAATATGAGATGTGAACACAGTATATACGGTTTTACAGATTATAGTTTATTAATGGGTCCTACATTAGCCAATTATAGGTGAATTACTCTATTATTTATAGCTATTGCAGCTTTCAGTAATTATTATTTTTTAAAAAAACACTATTTTACATTAGGATAATATTTTACTAAATATATTCCATTAAAAAGAAAAGCACCTCCGACATGTGGAGAGGATAATTAACCATTATGCAAGATGATATTCCAGGAGTTATTTCCTGTGAAAGAAAATAAGCTATAAATTCTGCCAAAGCCTGCAAGATAGTGGCCATTTTGTAAAGGAGTTTCATTCCAAGACTAAAGTTCTCCTGAAAGCACATGCAATTTGTTTTTAATGCAGATGGCCTTGGCACTATTAATATGTTGCCTGTGCTCTTTTTATTAATATTTTTGTAGAAGTGGTCTTTAACTTTTCAACACCGCAGAATACAAAAGGAGCCCCAGGGCAGTTGAACAGAGCAGAGTGAAGCAAACAGGTCTCAAATTTGGATAACACTAAAGCTCTATATGCCAGAGTGGGAAGACTTAAACTTCTGACAAGCAAACATGCCAAGGCTAAGTGACAGGAGTCTGATAGGAGACTGCAATGAGATAGCACCACTTCCCGCCCCAGCCCTTATCTCAGATTACTCTTCTGAGATACTTCTGGGTCAAAAAACCAAAAATAAAACCATTATGGGTAATATCAACCACTTCAATTGAATCTCTAAGTATTTCCCTCTCTTAAAACCTTAATGAATTTCTTCCTTAAAAAATTAGCCTCTTAGGCATTAAAAAGCAATACTGTAGAATTCTGTATCCAATGAATTAGAAAACATTTCTTTAGTCAGCATTATCACTGATAGGGTATTCTGTTAGAAAAGAATAACTAAAGCAAATGACGAACACAGAGCAATGTTAAGAGGTTGATGGGAGAAAAGAGACATTCATGTTAAACATACTATGTGTTTTGTTTCTGGTACAAAATATGTAGCATATGTAAATTAACCAAAAAAATAAAGAGCAGAACTGGAAAGAAATTCAAAGTGAAACAAACTTCCTCTTGATTTTAATGGTCAATAAAGAAATACATAAATTTAAAATAAATAAGTCCTTTAAGGCTTTACTAGATATAGGCTTATTAGTTATTTTGGCGGTTGCTAAGCAACATTCTCTTCTGTAGGGCTAACACATGTGAAATTAGCAGGTTGTCAGAAAAAGATAAATTGAACGCAAAATCAGGGAACAGCATTTGAAAAGCAAAAAGGAAAATGCGTTAACCAGCTAATAAGGTGGTAAGAGAAGGTTTAGTGATTTTTGCAATAATGGTTAAGCATTTTGTTTTCCACTGGCACCAAATGAGATGGTACTTTAGCACATTGAAATTTCAACTTTATTGAAATGGTGATGATTATACCCACCTTTACACTCAACAGCCTAATTATTTTGAATATCTCAAATTAAATCAGATCAGGATATACTCCAATTACTACTACTAATAGTGATCTCTATAAATCTCTTTCTCTAACAGTATTTTCTTCAAATGCCCAGTTTCAGGATATGTCATAAGCCTGGTTTACACTTTATCTTAGTAAAGCTATGGCTTCATGATGTTGCTTAAACTACTAGATCCCTGAAAATTTTGTTCTTTAATGTCAGCATTTTGGAATAATCTTTTTTACATCTTACTACAGCAACTCAGTGAGTAAAAAGGAATGCTATTTAATCTATTAGGTATAATAATGGAAACTTTTTTAAAAAGGAAAAATGCAAATAACCAAAGGGAAAATTACTGTAGAATTTCAACTGTTGTTGGGAAAGGAAAGATAGTAAGTAGAATTCCAGTTCTATCATTTTGAGGATTCAAGGGAAATTCCCCACCCTACCCTTGCACTTCTCTCCCTCCTCATTTTTATATGATGTTGCAAATTGTGTAAATGCTGTAGGGTTGCAACTATCAATCCCGTTATTCACAAAATCAATTCCTCCCTGAGTTTTCTTAAAGTCCACGTTGAACAAACCTTGATGCAGAGTCTAGTGAGGGTCAACTTTAACAAATGAGCCAACGAAAAGAACCTACATATGTGATGAATATCTACACAGAGGAGAAGGAAGTGCCTTGTGCCTCAGTTGTAAACATGGCTTGTATTAGTTCTGCAACCAAAACACCATGTGAGCTTAGACAGGCAGCTTCTTATTTTATTTTAAAACAACAGCATTGGGGCTTCCCTGGTGGCACAGTGGTTGAGAGTCCGCCTGCCGATGCAAGAGACACGGGTTCGTGTCCCGGTCCGGGAAGATCCCACATGCTGCAGAGCGGCTAGGCCCGTGAGCCATGGCCACTGAGCCTGCACGTCCGGAGCCTGTGCTCAGCAACGGGAAAGGCCACAACAGTCAGAGGCCCACGTACCACAAAAAAAAAAAAACAAAAAAAAACAGCATTGGACTAGATGATTGGTCGAGTCCACTTTAGCTTTACAGTCCATGATTCCATTTTGAAGCAAACTATTATACAAGAATTGTTATCTATGAAAGAATTACTCAGTCCTTAAACCTGCTCAGATGGGACAATTAATACCAATTAGTAGGATCTTTTAAATGCTTTCTCTTGAGGGAGGCACAAGACGGAGGGGATATATGTATACATATAGCTGATTCACTTTGCTCTACAGCAGAAATGAACATAACATTGTAAAGCAATTATACTCCAATATAAATAAATAAATAAATAAATGCTTTCTCTTTATTATTTTCGCATAGTAATAACACTTCTTCGGACTACACTCAAGAGTCCATTGTCAAGATCTAACTATCAAGGTAAGAGTAAAATCTAAGAGTCAGCAAACAGTTTGTCATGATGTGCATGGTTGAGATGTGAGATTTTAATGACCTTTACTTTCTTTTCAAGACCTACCAGAATTAAACATGAGTAGACACTCCAATTTGAAGAACTCATCCTGAGTCACAGTGTCACGTATAGAAAAGTTTATCAACCTTGGTACTATCAACATTTTGGGATGGATAATTTTTTGCTGTATGGAGTTGTCCTGTGCATTTTAAAATATTTTGTACCATTATTGGCCTCTAGACATTAGAAAACAGTAGTACCTCTCCCCCAAGGTTGTGACAAAATTTTCCAGACATTGCCAAATGTCCCCTGGAGGTAAAAACTGCCCTGAGTTGGGAAGCGTGGATATACAATAACTTAAATTTATGGAGAGGGATTATTTTTGATCGCAAATTGACTTCTAACCATCAGACTTTTAAAAATAATTTCTGTAATTTCAAACTCAACTGATGGTGTCTCAGAATTATCCAAAAGGGACTTCCCTGGTGGCGCAGTGGTTAAGAATCTGCCTGCCAATGAAGGGGACACGGGTTCGAGCCCTGGTCCTGGAAAATCCCACATGCCGCGGAGCAACTAAGCCCGTGCACCACAACTACTGAGGCTGTGCTCTAGAGCCTGCGAGCCACAACTACTGAGCCTGTGCTCTAGAGCCCGTGTGTCACAACTACTGAGCCTGCACTCTAGAGCCTGCGAGCCACCACTACTGAGCCTGCATGCCACAACTACTGAAGCCCGCGCACCTAGAGCCCGTGCTCCGCAACAAGAGAAGCCACCGCAATGAGAAGCCTGCACATCGCAACGAAGAGAAGCCCCTACTCGCTTCAACTAGAGAAAGCCCGCATGCAGCAACAAAGACCCAGTGCAGCCAAAAATAAATAAATACACTTATTAAAAAAAAAGGCGAATAGCCTCACTAAGTTTAAATTATGTTATCTCAATGAAAAAAAATTATCCAAAAAAATGAGTCATTGATTAATAGCTGTGACAAATTTTCTTTCACTTTGACAAGGTCTTTGCCTCAGAGATTACAACCAGAACATTCAAATACTTTTTTGTTTTTCAGGTTTTTTGAGGTATAATTGACGAAAAAGTTATGTATTTAACATATACAACTTGATATTTTCATATTAAATATTCTTAAAATTGGAAAATCACAAATCACCTGTGGGTATCTCATTGTTATAGGTATTGTCTATGTATCAGTATTAGTTACATGTTGAAATATGCATCATTCCACTTTATCAATCAGTTTTATAAAGTAGTGGAAGGGAGCAGAATATGCCACCAAAAAAATGCCTCTTAGGCATAATGATTATTTTAGTGTGACTATTTTTAAGAAACAGCAGACATAGGAAAAGCTCTGAAAATCAAGTAAAAGTTACCCTTTTGTAAGAGACATTTACATTTTATAAGAGCAGTCTCCATTTTTAACTGTGTCTCCCTCTCTATACAGGAAGAGAGGATGATTCTAAATTTCTAGAAACTATTATCATTGGAGAAGGCAAGGACTTAACTCTGTATAACAACCTTGCCCTTGTTTACTGTGCTTTTCCTGGCAACCTCCCATTAATGGCTGTCCCCCCAAACATCATTTGTTTTTAGCCGGAGATGTTATTTAAGGTGGTTGCTTGGGCTATGTGAGGAAGGTATTCAGTTTTCCTAGGTATCTCCCATGTATACAGGAGGTATGCATGTTATTAAACTTCTGTTTGTTTTTATCCTATTAATCTGTCTTTTATTACAGGAGGTGTCTCAACCAAGAACCTAGAAGGATAGAGGGAAAATTACTGATGCCTCCCCTACACTAGTATCCATGAATTTCAGAGACGCAGGGTTCTAAAGGGTTTTCAGATTCTTATGTTTCTGAAGGTGACCACAATACACCACCCCAAAATTATGCCAAGGTGACTTAAGGATTATTTGGAGCTGAAGGCAACTGAGAATCAGCAGACACAGGAGGAGCTCTCTGCCCTCCCCCATCTGCCCCAAAGCAGGGCATACGTTTCCCTTTTGCAAAGGAAATTTCCATTTGTAAAGGTGCCCCCTCTACAACCCTTATCTACCATGTTTCCCCCATACGTTTCCTAGTCATCTTCCCACAATTCACCCCCCTACAAGCCCCAACCCCTTTTTCCTCTGTCTGGTCACAATTTATCACCCTTTGTTAAATGGTCCCCAGGTCTAACGGCCTCTTTGGTTTTTCAGTTCTTTTCTGTGAAGTTTCCATTCATGTAGAAATATTAACATCTATAAAGAAACATATGCCTTTTGTCAGTTTAATTCACAGGCCCCAAGAAACCAAACCTGAGAGGGTGGAAAAAGGTTTTCTCCCCACACTCATACCCCACCACCATAAAACCTGAGACTGCGAGCCACGTGGCACAGCAGTTCTCCTGGGTTCCCTTACCTTGCTGCTCTCCCCCCCGGGCGCCCCTTCCCAATAATGTCTCTTGCTTTGTCTGGACATGTGTCTCCTCGGACAATTCATTTCTGAGTGTCAGACAAGAGCCCACTCTTGGGCCCTGGAAGGAGTCCCCCTTCCTGCAACAAAATGAGGACACCAAAGTCTAGGGGCTTAGGTAACTGAAATGGGAGACATGGAAAGGATTTGTACCTGGGAGGGCCCCACTGTGTGCTGCTAGGTTTCAATAGGAAGCACTGACTCTGATCAAAGCTATGTAACTACACCCATCACCTCTTTAGCTCTTATTCTATATGCAACCCAGGGGCTGAGGTCTACAGCTTGTCAGGCTTTGGTTTGCCACACCCTGGCACACCCCATCAAAGACATTGCTTTTCTCCCACTTGGCTTTGTTTTCTTCTTCCTTCTTATGCTACTTTCTCCCTTTCATTTTCCTCTCATTTTTTAAAATATAATTTATTCTTGTCTAGACAGTCCCTAATTTCCAAAGAGCAGATTCAAACAGCTACTAATTAGGGAAGGGAGGAAATGCAGAAACAAAGGAGGAGCAGTCAAGAAACAACAGTGCAGGGCTTCCCTGGTGGTGCAATGGTTGAGAATCTGCCTGCTAATGCAGGGGACAAGGGTTCGAGCCCTGGTCCGGGAAGATCCCACATGCTGCGGAGCAACTAGGCCCGTGAGCCACAACCACTGAGCCTGCGCGTCTGGAGCCTGTGCTCCGCAACAAGAGAGGCCACGATAGTGAGAGGCCTGCGCATCACGATGAGGAGTGGCCCCCCCGCTTGCCTCAACTAGAGAAAGCCCTCGCACAGAAACGAAGACCCAACATAGCCAAAAATTAATTAATTAATTAATTAAAAACAAAAACAGAAAAAAACAACCGACTATAAATATGAAGGTTTATTCTGCAAAAGAAAAAAACAACAGTGCACTGATAAAGCAGGGTCTTGGTTCCTCCTCAAGGGATATATTGATACATAACAATACCTTTGAGTTCTTCTGCTGGAACTAAGGCCCCCACCCAGGTGGAGGATGGTAACTTCGCTGAACACAAGATTCCTGAAGCACTACCCTGCTACCTCACCACCAACAGATCAGAAGAAGGTCACACACCTGCAGCCCTCACCCAAAATTTTGCCTATAAAAACTTTTTCCCACAAACCATTTTTTGAGCAAGAGCCACCTGTTCTCCTCGCTTGGCCCTGCAATAAACCTTTTGCTGCTCTAAACTCCGACATTTCTGTTTGGTCTCACTGTGTGTTGGGCACGTGAACTTGGGTTCGACAACACTGTCAAGGGGAAACTGTTGCTGGTGGAGACCTATAAAAGCAGGTGATGGGGTGGATACAGCCTCCATGCTTTTAGGGTTATACTACTTGATTAACTTGATTTGCTGCTATTAGGTGGGATGTAGATTGGGAGGAAGAGTGTGGTGTTGTTTTAAACTTAAACTTGGAAAGGTTTCCTTGTGTGTTTATCCTGGGGCTTTTTAATCTAAAGGTATAACTTAAAAATATAATAAATAAAACAGGAAAAAAAGGTAGACCCAGTAAAATGTAGTGGTGAACCTTTGGTTGCTTCTGTATACATTTTATTTTATTTCATTCATTTCATTTTATTTATTTATTTATTTTTCCTGGGCCACACTGTGTGGCCTGTGGGATCCCAGTTCCCTGACCAGGGATCAAACCTGTGTCCTTAGCAGTCAAAGTGTGGAGTCCCAACCACTGGATTGCCAGGGAATTCCCTTAAGTTGTATTTTAAATTGGTCCAGGTAAGATATGGGGATATATGTATATGTATAGCTGATTCACTTGTTATAAGGCAGAAACTAACACACCATTGTAAAGCAATTATACTCCAATAAAGATGTTAAAAAAAATAAAATAAAATATTTAAAAAATAAAAAAATATATTGGTCCAGGTATTCCAATATGTAATTAGTCAGTTTGATCTGAGAGCATTTGCATGGGAATAGGACTATATAATATTTTAAAATTAAGAATGATGCCAAAAACTTGGCCTCTGTGCACAGGTGTCAAATTGAATCTCGGAGACAGAGTTTTGGGTGAAGTAGAAAAGAATAGCTTTATTGCTTTGCCAGGTAAAGGGGAGACACAGCAGCCTCATGCCTCAAAAACTGTGTCCCAACCCAGGAGGTTTTGGTGAGGAGTTTTATAGCAATGGTTCAAGGGCAGAGTTGCTAACAAGGATCAGGGTGTGTGCAGGGCCTGCAGTCCTTAATCGGGCCTCAGGTGGTCTCCTGATGAGCTTCTCTAGTTTCTTTGATCAGGCCTCCCTTGTCTCTGCATTCCCTCCCTTCCCTGATTAGCAACTGTTTGAATCTGCCCTTTGGAACTCAGGGAAGGTCACGGAGACTGGAGTCTATTTCCTACAAACAAGAAACGGGGGACACAGAAAGGCTCCCGTGCCCAGAAGCCCCACAGGGTCCTGCTTGGCTTCAAGAACACAAATTATCTTCTCATTTGAACTGTCCATTTAATGAAAGCTATGCTCTGTTAGTACAAACAAATAAAAATGGGCCACTGCATAAACATCAATCAATCATTAAAAATTGGCTTAAAACAATTCAAATACTAAAAGGCAGTTGATACTTTACTTCTTAAAATGGTACTTTAGTGAAATTCAAGAGAACACATAGTTGCTGAGTTTCTCCTATGTACAGAGGAGAGTGCTAAACATCTGAGGTACCAGAATGAAAAACTCAAGGAATTCGAACTTTAATCAATAGGCTGTAGGAAGAAAATGAAAGAAATTTCTATACACGATGAAAATCCATGTATTAATCCCTCATTTCCTATAAAAAAATAAACACATGTCTTTTAATCTCATTTCACGTAAAATGTCTTTGATTTGAGCCTTTCTTTCCTGATTTTAACAGTCCCTCTATCTCAAGAGCCTGTATCTTTGTTTACCAGGTGCAGAAAAAAAGGCCCATTGAAGGGGAGTAGAATGCTTTCTTCAGGATCCTCTGAAATCACAGGTGGAATTTAGACTAATATGGTGTAAGAGCTGTACAGGGTCTCTGGGGTGCTCTAACTCAACTGCTTATATCAAAGGCCCCAAATAGAGCTATTCAGTGGTGAAGTTAAGGTGGGAATAAGCACTCTTGACTCTTAAGCAAGGGCCCTAACAGAAGCCAAAGCCTGTCTTGCCTTTGTTCTATGTATAGGATACAGTCACTCCCAGTCTTCCACAGAGCACAGCTAAACTCCTAGGGCTAAATAAGGTGGAAATAAGCTTCCTCCAGCACCTTTTAGACTGGAGAATCTCTAGGCCCAAATAGGGCCATCAGAATGGTCCATGGTGGCTGCTCTGTCAGATTGTTATAGATTCCCAAAACAAAATCAGAAATGGATTAGTCTCTACTACTAAAACAAAGGATCTAGGCTCAATGGTAACTGACTCCCCACACTTAATATAAACTAAGGCTTTCCTCAAAATATGATTTTAGGTAATTTCTTCTCCTTACTGAGAATATTAGACCTTCAAAAGGGCTGGGATAAGAGAGGAGAAAGAATATTTTAAAAAGCATTTTTAAAAAAGCATTTACATTGGGTATTGCAGTTAGAATTTTTAATAGGCAAAAAGTTTTACTTCAAATTCACTAGTGGAATCTATAAATATATTGCTCATTTCCTGGCTGCTTAGGCCATTAAGCATCTAATCTATTTCCTGAGCTGAAACTAGCTAATGGAAAAATATTTAGAATACTAATCATCTAGTGAAATGGGCATCTGGCATTTACTCACCCAAAACATATTCTTGGTCGTATTTCCCTTCAGTAATTTACATGGTTTCTAAAGGAATAATCTCACTTTTTGCAATAAAAGGTCTTTGCTATTAAAACATGGAAAGGCTCCTCCCTCTCTACCCTTAATGTTTTATGAATAAGGGCACTCCTCTGTATGACATTCTTTAGCCTCAACGCATACATAATATCAGGTTGGGAAGTGTATTACTTGCTTTTCTAGCAAGCAATTCATTCATGAAATCATTGAACGAAAACTAAAAACAAAAACATGAGGACAATATTATTACCATAACAAAACTGAGATTTTTATATTTACTTGATGGAACTCTGTTAAATAAACTTATTATACCACCTATATGCAATATTGCCCCAAAGCTGAAGAGGTCCAAATTACTGAAGGCAAACTGTGTGCTGATGCTGAATTTACCAGGCGCTAGATTTTTCTTTCTTTCTTTTTTTTTTTTTCTTATTAGTCAAGATTTTTCTACAATATGACATTCACAATACTTCTCAAAGCCTCATTCCCACAGGTTTCTTTCTCTTTTGTGGCTAGCATATTATTACCATCAGCATGACTCTGACACATCTGTTATTAGGTAGAGGGTTCAGACAGCAAACTAATTTTTGTATATTTAGCCTAAGAGAAGCATTATTCAGAAGGTAAACATGCCAGAGGAAAACCCCAAATGCAGGAGAGAGTCAACCAGGATTTTTGGGTGATCTGTACCATTCCTCCTTTCCTTTAGCATAGTTCATCAAGAGTCTTTGAAAATAATCTACCAGAGCCAGGCTTGGGCTTTGGAGGAAAGCTAGCTTTTGAGTTGAGACCTGGAAGTGTGACCCGCCCCCCTAAATTATGCACAATTCCGAAATTAGAATTTCCACTAGAGGGAATTTCTTTTAATTCAGTATCTGTAAAGTATGGTTTATAAAGGAGACAAAGCGCACTGTAAGGTGTAGTTTGATTAGATAAAAAGATTACTGGACTTCAAGAAAAGCACCCTGCTCTCTTCCAAACAGCATTCTTCTATTATGCAAGTTTTTAGCTTTTCATAATTTAGACACCAATCAGTGACAGGCATTATATATGCTTTGGCACAGAGCACTAATATAATTAGTGTGGCTGCTCTGAATGCCTCCATCCACAACAGAATTAGCAGTAATACAGTTCCCTTCCTTTTAGAAATATTAAAGACAAAACAAAAATATTTAACTTCATTTCCTTAAGAAAAATGACAAATTTCTGCTACACATGACCAATACCTTCTTTAAAGAAATTTGATTATCAAAGCAAAATAGAAACTGTTTGTTCTGTCAAACCTGTTCTGTCAAACAGGATCATTTTAATGACCCTGTACAGTCATTAAAATCAGTTGTTTAAATTTTTCCTCCCGGGTTTCACATTTTATACCACACTGCCCAGAGGTGTTGTACATGAGGCAGAAGCACTTTCTGACCTCAGTAGGCTATTGACAAGCCCCTGGAATGAGCCAGGAAAGGAAAATTGGACAATGTAACTTACCAAAAAGAAACAGCATCAAAACTCAGTATTAGAGATTCTGTGTGTTATTGCATCTGCTGATCATGCTGGGCTCCTGACACTGACTTGCTTGTGACTGTTTTGTGCTTTTCTACTTGGAATCTGAAGTGATGGAGACCACAGAAGCAATTCCCCACACTCTTGAATCTTCCTGTGCTCTTTGGAGACCTGAACAGACATGCTTCTCTTCTGCAGTTCTCGGGGTTAACATTTCGAGGCAAAAATTTACGAAATTCCAATCAATTAAATAAAAATTAAATATTTGATTCCCACACCACTAAACTCAAATAATTAATTGAAAGAGAACTTTTAGTGTCTAGCAATTTACAAGGTAAACCATATTCAGTCTCAGATAAAATTGGCATTGGAACAAAACTGGGGCAAGTCAAATAAGTAAGACTCTGGAAAAACTAGTCAAAAATTACAGTGTCATTTGACCCCACTGCCATGATCAAAAACTGTTCTAATGACAAATTTAAAATCTAGGTCACAAAAACAAAGAATTTTTAGAAAGGTAAGAGCTAATTTCCTAAGATATCCAAAGAAAACAAATTCCAACTTCCTCACTGAAAACAGAAAAGATTGTTTAAAATGGAAATGCCCCCAAAATTGCTTTCAAGACTATAATCTGAACAGGGAAAAAAAAACAAAACAGGTATAAAAAATTTATTCTCTTCATTAAGATAATAAAATTGTTATCTGACACACTGAGTCCCTGACTAAAAAAATAATAATAATAAAATTGGACTTCTACAAAATTAGAGAAAATAATGAAAATGCAGCAGAGTATATTTTACTTACGGCACTTAACAGGAATCACATAGCCCCTGACTCTACATGTGGTCCCTGTGCCTGGGGCTCTGAAGCTGATCTGCACCATCCTACCACCTCCAGACAGGAGGAAAGATGGCTCCCATTTCTAAGTCCTCATAAAGCCCCACATGTTTGGAGGCTTTAAAATATAATTTTACGCTACTACTTTTCCATTACTGTGTAACAAATTACCATAGACTTAGTGGCTGAAAGCCACAGCCATTTATTATCTCACAACTCTGAAGGTCAGAAGTCCGGGTGGGTTCTGCTGGGCTTTGCCCAGGTTCTCATAAAGCTTGAAATCAAGATACCTGCTGGGCTGGCCTCTTATCTCGAAGCTCTGGGGAAGAATCCACCTGCGAGCTCTTTCAGGTTGTTGGCAGAATGTAGTTCCTTGTGGTTGTATGGATGAGGTCCTGTTTCCTTGCCAGCCATCCCTGGGGGTGGGGGGCGGTACCCTCAGCTCCTCAAAGCTGCCTGCCTTCCTCCTCCCGTGGTCCCCTCCATCTTCAAAGCAGCAGTTGTGCATGGAGTCCCTCTCATACTTCCTCCCTCCCTGACTTCCCTTCTGCCATCAGCCAAAGAAAGCTCTCTGCAGTTAGGCTCATATGATTAGATCATGCCCACTCAGAAAATCCAGGATAATACCCCTATTTTATGGTCAACTGTGACATATAATCAGAGAAGTCATACCTCATCATATTCTCAGGTTCCAGCAATTAGGCTGGGACATCTTCGAAGGGCATCTAAGAAATTCTACCTACCAAAAAATTAAGGTAAACAAAACAAAATAACAAAAGCCAAATGGTGTCGTGAACTTGTCCAAATGTGAAACAAAGGTATTCTAAATTCCTCACACTTGAATAAGCAACATGTGCAAATGGTATAAAATAGTAAAAGTACAAAAGATATTAGTAAAAAATAAGGCTTCCTTCTAATGTTGTCCTTTAGTCCCAGTTCCACTCCCCAAGAACAACTGTTTACTAGTTTCTTATGTCTCCTGTGAGAAATCTCCATGTTAGGTAAAGCACATGTATTTGGAAGGGCGGATATGATCTGGTCCTGAAAGGTTATTAGCATTCCTCTGCTACATCACCCGGGCCTCACTCAGGCTTCCCCTGAGGGTGCTGGGGGGAAGTTATTCTGTGATAAATAGTCAGTTTAGATTTTCTAATTATCTGAGATTAGTATTGATCTTTTCTGTTTTCCTAGAAAAGCATCCATTCCTTCCAGGTTCTCAAATTAATTTGCATAGTACTGAGCAAAATATTTTCTTATAATTATTTTATTCTTTTCTGTTTCTATCATTTCCCCATTATTATTTCTCATTCTGTGTTCTCTTCCTCACCCAAGCTTCAATTTTATTAGGTTAGCTAGAGATTTATCTATTTAATTGATTTTCTTTTTTCAAAAAGAACCAGCTCTTTTATTTATTAGTCTGATTAATTTTCTTTTTCCAATTCATTAACTTTTATTGTTATTCCAACTTTCTGCTTTCTAATGTTTGTTTTATTGATTATTTTTCTAACTTTTTGAGTTAGATATTTAATTCAGTTATTTTCTTTCTCCATCAAGATAGGTGCTTCTGAATTCTACTTTTCTCTATCCCATAGGTTCTGACATGTAGTGCTTTTCCCCCTAGATTTTCTATAACCTGTTTGGTTTCCTCTATGATGGAAGAGTTGTTTAAAAAAATTTTTTAAATGTTCAGGTGAAAGTACAATTTATTTATTTTCTTAATTTCTAGTTTCACTGCAATGCGTTAGACAATGCTATATGTATTCATTTTGCCTTTTAAAATTCATGGACATTTTCTTTATGGTCTATTTTGTTTTTATTCAGCATTTAAAAAGTTCTATTCTTAGCTTTCAGGACACAGAGTGACAAATATCAAATAGTTAGTTCATTCATTATTTTTATTTGGGTTTTCTTTTTCTTGTTTTTTGTCCACATGGTCTCTTATGAACTAAGACGAAAGAATTAACATTTCCTACCACTATCATGTAACTATTTCTTTTCACATTTCCTGTAGTTTCTGTTTTATAGGTGACCAGTAGTATATTGCTGTTATGAATCATCCTTCTCTGCCTTATTTAAAGTTTTCTCCTCGGGACTTCACTGGTGGCGCAGTGGTTAAGAATCCGCCTGCCAATGCAAGGGACATGGGTTTGAGCCTTGGTCCGGGAAGATCTCACATGCTGCAGAGCAACTAAGCCCATGCACCACAACTACTGAGCCTGCGCTCTAGAGCCCGCGAGCTACAACTACTGAGCCCACGAGCCAGAACTACTGAAGCCCGTGAGCCTAGAGCCCGTGCTCCGCAACAAGAGAAGCCACTGCAATGAGAAGCCCGCACACCGCAACCAAGAGTAGCCCCCGCTCACCACAACTAGAGAAAGCCTGTGCTCTGCAACAAAGACCCAACACAGCCAAAAATAAATACATTAATTAAAAAAAAAAAAGCTTTCTCCTCTAAATCTACTGCTGTCTTATATTAAAGATGCGATCCCTACATTTTTGTTTGTGTTTTCCCAGTAAGGTTTTGTCCACGTTTTCAGCCTTGTCTGTGTGATTCTTCATTGAACCCGTTACCCTGCTTCTTCATGCCCAAGGAAGCTCCTGCTGCCAACCCATACATCTCGTCCTGTTAGTCTAAACTGGGCATTATTGGTTTTGTCCCTCAGAGAGTTCTTTCAACTTCATCTGGGATCTGCAGCTGTGGGTATCTTTCTTCAACTGCATTTATTTGATCTTTATCACATATTGTGGTGTGGGGTTGTACACGCCTCCTACTTTCCTTGAAGATGGGGTCGTGTTTCTTCTTTTTGTTCTCCTAGTGCAGTTGGATGCCATGACATTTGTTCTGCCATTTAAAAACCACAATCTAGAATTTGTTTTTGCCAGTTCTCTTCCACAGTCTATGCCTTACATCATGTTCTCTGGTGAAAGGCTTTGCTGTACTGGGCTTTGGTACACAGGCCTCTCACTGTTGTGGCCTCTCCCGTTGCGGAGCACAGCTTCTGGGACGTGCAGGCTCAGCGGCCATGGCTCACGGGCCCAGCCACTCCACGGCATGTGGGATCTTCCTGGACCGGGGCACGAACCCGTGTCCCCTGCATCGGCAGGCGGACTCTCAACCACTGTGCCACCAGGGAAGCCCCGGAAGGCAGTTTCTTACCCAGCTCTTTGAAATTCCTCCCATGGTTTCTAGGCTATTCTACACTGTCTATCTCTACCTCTCTACTCTCATCTCTCACTCATGTCTCTCTCTTCAGTTCAGTTCAGTTTAGTCTGCCTGAAAGTATACTTTTTAACACAATTCAAAGCAGATACTAAACTTTAAGACAAACCAATAGCTGGGCCACATTATGTGCTCAATTTTGTGTTTCACCTGCTATGTGCAAAGCCCTCTTCTTGGCATTGGAGACGCATACCGCGATGAATGCCTTAGGAACTCATACTGTAGTAGGGGGAAAAGAAGAAATATTATTCTTACATTTTTTTGTTAATGCACATTTCCACGTAGGCTCCTCAAATGCCATGTTTTGTCGTTAGCATTACCCATCTTTCTCTGGTCCCTCCCTATATCACATCATCTTTAAGTTGCCTTTTCTGTTCAAAGTCTGTACCCTCTTCAGGTGGACACAAAACTGCTGTTGTAAGGGTAAGCTGGGACAAAGTGAGAGTGGCATGGACATATATACACTATCAAATGTAAAATCGATAGCTAGTGGGAAGCAGCCGCATAGCACAGGGAGATCAGCTCAGTGCTTTGTGACCACCTAGAGGGGTGGGATAGGGAGGGTGGGAGGGAGGGAGACGCAAGAGGGAGGAGATATGGGGATATATGTATAAGTATAGCTGATTCACTCTGTTGTACAGCAGAAACTAACACACCATTGTAAAGCAATTATACTCCAGTAAAGATGTTAAAAAACAAAACAAAGCAAAACAAACTGCTATTGTTCATCAGTCCTTGCCTTGGCTGCAGAGTCAAAGTAATAAAAGTTGAACTTATAGAGCAGTTTCGTCATTTAGGATCCTTTGGCTACAAAGAATAGAGAATCAATTATCTCAAGTCACTGTGTGTGGCTGTGCGTGAGTGTGTGTGAGAGGAGTACGAGTGGGAACATTACTGCAAGGATTCCAGTGAAACTCTGGAACAAAGGTATGCCATGTGGCTAGGCCTCACAGTAATCCACGGAAAGCAGCTTAACCAGGCCTCATGAGAAATACAGGAACATAGACTGAGAACTGCAAGTTGCCCAGGATGAGAAAGATGTGTAATGATTTGTTTAGTTCCTTGTGTCTTTGGCAACAATAATGTGTTGATCATGCTCCTCCCCTACAGATATTAAGTAAAATCTTTGTATCTCGCCCCCACACAATTTTTAAAAATTTTACGACCTAGCTTTTACTTACTCATCACTTTTGCTTACTCATGGCTTCTACTGACTCATGTCACCTCTGTTTGCCTTTTTTCTGGTTAAGCATTTGACTTCTGTTCCTACCAAATAATTCTCTCTACTTCAAACTTTCCTAAGAGAGGATCTGATCAGCCTACTATGTCACCATCATCAGTTAGGTAAGGCACAGGTGCTAGGTGTTTTCCAAACAGCCTGACTGCTTAAACATTGTTTTTTTTTCTGCCTGCTTTAGGTCAAATGTAGGTGGTAAGGTCAAGCAACACAGAGCGTGGCCACCTATATGCACTGCGTAGAGCTGCTATCTTCAGGAAGAGGCTACAGGTAGGAGCCCTTAGAAGAGGACTGTGGGTATATAGATACTCCTAGATTTGGCCTACCTATTACAGTGGTTAAGCTTTCCTCAGTTCTGATAAACAAAATCATGAATTCTTCCTAAGGCTCTCTATAGAAAAAAACAAAAGCTTTTCTTTTATACTTAAATGTAATCACTACCAAGATAAAAGTCCATATACTATACCACAAAAGGCATGGGAATTTAGTCCAGCCAGCTAGAAATTCCCTGGAAAGAGTTATATCAAATAGTACCTACTGCTAGTATTCTAGGGAACCGAAGTTATCAATATACTGACTTCTGTAAAGGAACTATCCATTCACTATGGTTAGGCACTAGTGTGCCTAGAAGAAATTGGGGTCTACTTGTAATCACATTTCTGTCATCTAAGACTACATAGATGAAAGCTTTTTATTTCACTTACAACAATTCAGAACTGAATTTCACTTTGCTTATCATGATTCCTATAAAAACAGGTTTTATTATCATCTTATAGACTGGGAAAGAAAATAATTCCAGAAGCCAACAATGACATATTCTAGATTAGAGGTACACTGTATTCAGAGAATAAATTGCTATGGCTTTAGAATTTCAAGCAGGGCACAGCTGTAAACTTCAGCCTGGCCTAACACCTGAGCTGAGACAGTAAGTGCCTGATTTGGTACAAACATCTGTTTACCCAAGCCTAGCCATATGCCACTGGAACTGAAGACAAGGCAATTACCAACAGGGCTACAATGCATTCCTTTAAAGCTCCTGTAGGGGCATGTGCCCAACTTGTCCCTACATGTGCAATTTGCCTAATTCTTGCAAAATTATAAACTCTGTCAACTGTATGATGCGATAGATTTTTTAGAGCACACAAATTGAAGATATAGTCATCAAAGGGGACGTAAATTTTGATAAATTCCTTATACAACAAAGATTATAATAACAATGTTTTTCATAAAAATACTTTCAATTGCCAGATAATGACCCATATCTTTTTTTTAAATTAATTTTTATTGGAGTATAGCTGCTTTACAATGTTGTGTTAGTTTCTACTGTACAGCAAAATGAATCAGCTATATGCATATATATATATATATATATATATATATATAGCCCCTCTTTTTTGGGTTTCCTTCCCATTTAGGTCACCACAGTGCATTAAGTAGAGTTCATGTGCTATACAGTATGTTCTCATTAGTTATCTATTTTATACATAGTATCTATAGTGTATATGTGCCGATCCCAATCTCCCAACTCCTCCCAGCCCCCGCTTCCCCCTTGGTATCATACATGTGTTTTCTATGCCTGTGTCTCTATTTCTGCTTTGCAAATAAGATCATCTATACCATTTTTCTAGATTCCACATATACGTGTTAATATACGATATTTGTTTTTCTCTTTCTGACTTATTTTACTCTGTATGACACTCTATAGGTCCATCCACGTCTCTACAAATGACCTGATTTCGTTCCTTTTTATGGATGAATAATATTCCATTGTATATATGTGCCACATCTTCTTTATCCATTCCTCTGTTGATGGACATTTAGGTTGCTTCCACATCCTGGCTATTGTAAACAGTGCCGCTATGAACACTGAGGTGCACGTGTCTGCTTGAATTACAGTTTTCTCTGGATATATGCCCAGCAGTGGAATTGCTGATTGACCCATACCTTAAAGGCACATCACTGATGGGGTTAAAAAGAAATTCTCTGCAGCAAATAATCCATATACTGCACACTACTAGGAACACTTTTCCCATCAGCCAGATACAAACCATACTACTTTCACCATTCATTTGGGTTTTAACCAAGGAATTACTAAGCACTTACAATACCAAGAAGCCAGGAATTATGTTGGATATTTAGTACATGGAACTGAATTTACCTCCTACCTTCTCTCGAGGGAAGGAGTCCTAAAGGTCCAGCAAGGCAAACAGACTGGTAAGTAAATTATAAGAAAGTGATGTAAGAGAATGTTTAACTGGCTAATCCAATGGCCAAAGATTCAGAGGGGGATGTTCCGATTTCAACGTGTCCTATGAGAGATGTACACATCTTCTGATATATTTTGCATCTCTCCCCAAAGTGTTTACCATGAGAGACCCTGTGGCATCTATTATCAGATGTATAAAGGAAAAAAAGATATTTCTCAGTTTAAATTTTATGATTATTTTGCATCCAGTGTGTAAATTTGATTATGTGGATGTCAAACAAGGCAAGGGAGAGGCGATCATGGTCTTCATCAACTCTGTTTTGCAATGAGGGTGCTATCAACAGGTGGGAAGAAGTGGCTGCAGGAGTATAAATCTTTGAAATGAATTATGCAGCCAGACAGAGGAGGAGTGATGGTTATATGGTTACATGGAGAATAGGAGGCAATTATATCCTTCAGCTCCTCTCTCATACCTCAAGCATCTCAAATTCCCTCACTCCCTATATAAACCTCCTAACATCCTAACCTACTCGAATTGCCTGGTTACATATGACAGCAAACATGCATGGAAGAAAAATGGGGGGAAAAAATGAATGCACATGAAATTAGGTCCTTGATATCACCTTGAAAGAAAATCGACATCTTCTTTTAATGTGATGCAAACTACTGAATCTGTTAAATCACAGAATCTTGGTGGTTTAAAATAAAAGCAGTGTATTTTTAGTTCATGCAAAGTTCAGCTAGCAGGAGGGTGGAGTTGGAGGTCTCTGAACTCTGTAGTCATTTAGGAACTCTGACTGATGGATATTCTATCACCTTCAGTACGTGGTTTCCAAGGTCACTTTGAGGTCATCTAGTTGGCAAAAGGGTAGACAGAAAGCATGGAAGCTATATGGGAATTTTGTTTGTTTGTTTTTGTTTTTTTTAAACAGCCAAACCAAAGGAATAAATGTACATCACTTGAACTCTCACTCCTCTGCCCAAACTCAATAAGATGACTATACTTAATTGCAGAGGAGGCTGGGAAATGTAGTTCAAACTGTATCAGCAGGAAGAAAGGAAAATAGGTTTGGTGAACAATTAGCCAATTTCTGACAGTGTCTTTCCCAGAATATTATACTTCATCTGCAAATATATCCAGTTCTTGCATCCTAGGGATGTGAATTTAGGGGTATTTATTACAATAAAATTCTACTACTTAACAAATTTGCCTCTCAAGTAAATTTACTATAAAATGGATTGCCTGTAAAAGGTAAATTTCCATTATCATTACACACTGGCTTATTCAAATATGAGTTTGACTATATAAATATATTTTAAATACCTTTAGTTCTATTACATCAAATTGTGGTTCTGTCTCCACTTGCATTTCCTACTTGTCAAACTCAGCATTTCTAAAACTCAGCATCTCTAAAACCAAACTCATGATCTTCCCTCTCCCTATCTCCTCCTGACTTCCTCAACTCAGAAGAAGACCTCTGGACAACCAGTTATTCAGGCCAGATGCTTGGGGATAGCCCTTTATATTCTACTCATTCTCAAACCCCCATCCAATTCATCAACAGGTTTTACTTTCAAAATATATCTTGAATCCATTAATGTCTTCCAATTGCCCCTAATCCAAGCCAAATCTACTCCTCACCTGTATTATTGCTGTAGCTTGATTTTTGCTTCTATCTTGAGAGTAACTCTCTACTTTTATATTTTCTCTAATCTATTCTTTCTTACATAAATCAGATAATGTCTTGAAAACCCTTCAAGAAGATTTGCATTGTACTTCGGATAAAATCCAAAATCCTAGCCAAAGCTTTTGAGGACCTGCAAGAATCTGGTTCCCGGTTTCACCTCCAACCTCATTGGTCAGCACTTATTTTGCTCAATCTATACAAGCTATTTTAGTTTTTTGAAAAGGTCGAATGCATTTTTCCCTAAGGGCCTTCCCACACAGCATTTCCTCTGTCCAGAAAATGTTTTTTGTTTTTTAATAATGAAATTCATTTTCTTTTTACCATGAAATATCTTTTCATATAGAAGAATGTGATTGATGTATATGACTCTCACTCACTCAAGCACCAAAGCCAAGAGAGGTGATTATCCCAACTGTCTCCTTCTGGGAAGACGAGGTATATGGAGTGGCTGGGCTTTTCCCTCTAGCTCACCTATGAAACAGAAGCCTTTCAAAAGTCCCAGATTTGTCTTTGCCTTCTGCACAAGGCCTGCTAAAGGCCAAGACCTAGGCCACCAGAGATCAGCAAACGCCCAAAGAACAAAATATACGTTTAGAATTTACTTATATTTCAGAATTCAGGTTTTCACATAATTTCTGGCTCCTAAAATTCTTCCTTATTGTCTCACTCACTCAGCCACATACATTTAAAAATATATTTTAGGGCTTCCCTGGTGGCGCAGTGGTTGAGAGTCCGCCTGCCGATGCAGGGAACACGGGTTCGTGCCCCGGTCCGGGAAGATCCCACATGCCGCGGAGCGGCTGGGCCCGTGCGCCATGGCCGGTGAGCCTGCACGTCTGGAGCCTGTGCTCCGCAACGGGAGAGGCCACAACAGTGAGAGGCCCGCGTACCGCAAAAAATATATATATATATTTTAAATTATTTTATCTAGAAGTTGTAGATGTTCTGTACCAGAAGAGTTTATACCGACATCTAGTCCACTGTTTTGACAGAAACAAAAGATCTTCTATAGCACACTTTTCTACTCCTCTCCTGCTGGTTAGCTTCTGTTAATCTTTTAGAGCTTCAGCTTAAAATGTCACAAGTTTTCCTTGATCCTCATTCCTCAATCTAAATTAGATTCTAACTATTTTCTGTCTTGTAACAAACTTCTCCTTCCTTTTGCAACCTTTATTACAGCTTTTGATTATACTTTGTGTTATCTGCCCCTTCCATTACTCTGTAAGCTTCAGGAGGACAGGAATCCTGTCTGTTGTGATTATTACTGTATAGAAAGCCTAGTGCAGGACTAGGACACAGTAGGTGCACAAGAAATTTTAAATACTTATTAAGCAAAAGAATGAATAGATGCAATGTAATGTAATCATATTGAGTCACAGTAATCTTAAACCCTGTAAGCGACCAATAAATACTGGCACTATTAAACAACATTTAAATTGACTGTCTTCAAAAATTATGTAGTATAGTATAAGATTAATACAAAAAATAGTATACAAGAGGAAGTAAAGCACAGACTCTGGAACCAGACTGCCTGGAATCAAATTTCTGATCTGCCACTTACTAACCAAGTGACCTTTGTTGGAGATTTAAACATCCTGTGCCTGTTTTCTCTGATCTGTACAATCAGGTCAGTAAGAGTACTTGGTGATGTTAAGGTGATGATTAAATGGCTAACACGCCAGCCATCCAGGGAAGCAAGATGTAATTGTTGTGCCTGTTATCATTACAAAGTTAATGATAATCAGTGGTCTCATCAAAGAAAAAAAGAAAGTTACACAGAATCAGATGGGGGAAATAAGTAGGAGCAGCAAGCTGTAGAAAGGGAATTGGGTTGTGGATGTGCCGGCAAGAGGCAGGAGCACACAGGGACATCCGCAAGGGAGACAGGGAGTAGCGGGCTGCGTGGGTGCCCAGGGCCAGTACGCAGACACTACTGACACAGTGGCTGGAGAGAAGGGGCTGCTGGAGAGAGACTGCGATAGGCCTGCCATCTATCTCCCTGTGCCACGTGCTCAGAGCACTTAGTTCACTCGAGACATCCACCTACTCGCTGTGGGGAAGTGTCTTATCTGATCTGGGGCTCACTTAATAGAAAATAGCTGGGAACATCAGCCAGCAGGCAAGATTAAGTTGTGCACCTTTAGACAGCAGCAAATATCTCTGGGCACTGAAGGCAAGTTCTGTCTCATACGGCAGTTTTCCTGACAAACGCTGTACTCTACTCGTGGATCCTAATGGGGGAAAGTAGTTTCCTCATTTTCTTTTGTCTTCCTTCATTTTTCAATGGCATTTCCCTCATAATACTGAGAATATATTATATAAACTCCTCTCTGGTGTCCATTCCCCACTCCCCAGATCCTGGATCCATTTAAAACAAAGTCATTACAGTTTGGATCTTGTGATACTACACTGACTAAAGGTCTGATTATTTTATAAGACATAAAGTTTTACCCTTTTCTCTAGCTGTGAAACTACTTCTTTTTAAGTTACCCCTGAGACCATCTACGCATGGCCCACCATGAAAAATTTACATTAAGATGAGTTTAACTACATCACCCACATTAAGAGTCTAAAGTTACATCTGTTGGGATAAAATGACTACAGCTGAACCCTGAGGTGAATTAAAACAAAAACAGACGAACTAGGTCCTAAGAAAGAGTCTGCCTACAGCAAAGCATTGAATAGCTAGGTTGGTATCTTGTGGCAAACTTTCATTTGTTTCTACCGTACTTTCATTGCTCAGTGTCAGAGTGTCAGACTGTCCTTTCTTTAAAAGAGGGTGAACTCATCCTATCAGAAAAAAAAAATGTGGGACATTTATCTTGAGAAATCAATTTCAATAGTCAACCTTAACTTCCTAACCAGAATATGTGAATCTAAAGGCCAGCTGCTGCTCTACTTTGGCCAAAAAAGTAGGCATTTTAGGGGATTCAGATTTGTCTCTAAATCTTTGATTGCAATATTCTTATGTGCTATTGCCTTAAGAAGGCGTTCATGTTCATTTTGGCAAATGTATTCTTCACTTCCCCCAGTGCTTTATGTCATCTGAACCTTTTTAATCAATAATGTTTGATAGAAAACACACAGCACAGTGGAAATAAACCAAAATATTTTGAAAATAAAACAGTTAAATAATATTTATTTCAAATCCCCTATAAATTCTTGATAGGTATGAGGTAGAAAACCTTAAAAATTTTAAGTTTCCTCTGAACTCTGGAAACCTAACTTTCTCATGTATGATAAAATCAGTATCACAGGCTGGATCTTCTTTGTAATCAGAGTACCTCTACTCAAGTTTTATTAAGAATTCATAAGCAACTATTGCTTCTGCTATCAGGGAACCCAAACTGATGATGGTCTACTCACTCACTTGCATGGTGAAAAAAGTTTTGGTTTTTTTTTTTTTTTTTTTGTCAATTGAAGAAGTAATACCAGTAAAAGAAACTGTATGAAAGGATATTATTAAATAAACAGTATTAATAAATGAAAGTAATATATTAAATGGAAAGGAAGTCTCCTTTCCAATCAAACTCTCAGCCCTCTCATCAGAAACTAAGTTAATGTGGGGGGTTGTTTGTTTGTTTTTATGTACTGAAACATAAATTTGCCATGCATGTGTGTGGTAGATTGTTACAGGAAAGGCTCCTAATCAATCATGTCCCCTGGCATCATTTTCCCTGTATATCCACTCTAACATTGGCTCTCCATGTGATTTGCTTTGGTCAATGAGACAATGACAAATGTAACACAAGCAGAAGCTTGATAAGTGCTTATGCCACTGGGTCTTGCCTCCTTGGAAACCTGAGACCACAAGGCTGAGAAGCAGCCAAGGGTGAAAAAGCATGTGGAAAGGCAGATCCTACCCTGAGCTGCCCCACCAGCTGAATGAATCCAGAGATAACAGCAGAAGAACCACCCAGCTGACTCACAGAATTGTGAGAAATATTGTTGTTGTAAGCCAGAAAGTTTTGGGATGGTTTGCTACTCAGCAATAGATAACTGATACAGTATGCAAGCACAAATAGGCAGATATATTGTTGACATTCCTTGATTTCAGTTTATGAAGAATAAAATATAATTGATAATTATGAGATACATAAAGAGAATGTCACAGAAAATATAAAACACGATTATAACTATCATACATAAAGAAGGAACAGACTAGTCTGTCATTTGGGATCTGTATTAGCTGTCTTTTGATTATAAACTCTACTAATTTGGTATTTTATTTTATCTTATTTATGTTTTGGCCACATGGCATGTGGGATCTTAGTTCCGCGACCAGGGACCGGACCCATACCCCCGGCAGTGGAAGCTGGGAATCTTAACCACTGGACCGCCAGGAAAGTCCCATGTCTACCCTATTTTAAAAGGATGTGGCATATACATCTTAGCTTCAGTTCTTTCAACAGTTATTTTTACCATAGACAACCAAGAGGTTTATGCAAGTAAGACTTGAAAAACCTTTTAGAATTCTAAAATCATTAAATAATAATCTGAAAAATCGAATAGTTAAAGATAAGAAAGGGCATCTGGTTACCCAATCATTGAGGAAGAAAGCTGACCTTCTATCCAAGTCTTAAAGGTCTTGAAAGATGGAAAATTCACAAGTTTATATTTCATGAACTCTGTAATCTACACAATATGATAGACACCCTTCTTTTTTTTTTTTTTTTTTTTTTTTTTTTTTGCGGTATGTGGGCCTCTCACTGTTGTGACCTCTCCCACTGTGGGGCACAGGCTCCGGACGCGCAGGCTCAGCGGCCATGGCTCACAGGCCCAGCCCCTCCGTGGCCTGTGGGATCTTCCCGGACCGGGGCATGAATCTGTGTCCCCTGCATCGGCAGGCGGACTCTCAACCACTGTGCCACCAGGGAAGCCCTAGACACCCTTCTTAAAGCTGAATTCAGACTAAAAAACTCAGCTACTTCACTTTTCTATAGGAAGAAACCTGGAATACTATTCAGTGAGATACATGAGGATTTTTCTGTTTATTTCCAGAAGTATTTTCAGAGAGGATTTAAAGCCCAACACTCCTCAACCTAAATGAATAGGGGGGAAAAAAAAAAAGGAAAATAAAATGAATATGTTAACTGAATAAATATTTAATGAGTGACTTCTTTGATCCAGCTATTATGCTAGGGGTTGGACCAGGCCCAAGGCATCTAGAGAAGAGCAAAGTAGAGACAAACTCTTGAGGAACTCACAATGAGAGAAACTGACTCAAAACGATGACGGTAACAATGACAAACATTTTTTTGTATACTAATGATGCACAGCATTTGCTAAGTTTCTTACATATATTATCCCACTTAATCCTCACAGTAATCCTATTGTACCGACAATGTAATCCTCATTTTACAGAAGAGATAACTGAGATACAGGTAACTTGCCAGATATCACACAGGTAATAAATAGAGAAGCCAAGGTTTAACTCTAACAACATGGCTTCAGAAAACCACATTCTTAATTCCAACTGTGGTGCTCTAGTGGAGGAATTGCCAGAATTAGAATAAATAACAGCCTAGGTTCGCAGAGGAAGTGGTGTCTGTTCTGGGTCTTAAAGGATGAATAGGGGTTTGCTTGACCCCATAACTGCAAAAGGAATTGATGGGACTTCCCTGGCGGCCCAGTGGTTAAGACTTCCCCTTCCAAGGCAGGGGGTACAGGTTCCATCCCTGGTCAGGGAGCTAAGACCCCACATGCCTTGCAGCCAAAAAAACAAAACATAAAACAGAAGCACTATTGTAACAAATTCAATAAAGACTTTAAAAAATGGTCCACATCAAAAAAAAAAAATCTTTAAAAAAAAAAGGAACTGATAAATAATTTAGCCAGTGCTCCACACATGTTTAGCTTTATTAATTCTGACAACATCCTTGTGCAGTAGGTATTAGCCTCACTTCATGACGAAAAAACTCATACTCAAGGAAATTAAGTAACTTTCTCAGGATGGTGAGTAAGAGTTCCAGGTAGAAGGCGCAAGATGTGACGAGCGAGGCCAGAAAAGGGCATGGCAGATTGATGTGAAAAGTGGGGATGTATGCTAAGCTGAGAAGGCTGTGGGGTTTACCCCGCAGGTAACAGGGAGCCAGTATTGCTCTCTGAATGAGGAGTAGTACAAGGAGGTTGGTTCTCCGGGCAGAAAACTCTGGTGCTAGTGAGTAGAGGAAACTCCAGAAGACAAAAACTTAAGCCAGATAGACGAGTTAGTTAGTCTGAGGCAGCTATAGCAGTCCAGACAAGCAATGTCAGGGGCCTCCAACTATGAATTCTGAAGGTTCTAAGAAGATCCTACCATGTCAAACAAATTTTTTTTTTTCCAAACTTTTCCCTCACAGGTGCAATGTCTATGATCTGGCTTCTTAAACAATGGCCATCCTAAAATTTGATGAAATATTTTAGAATAAAAGGTTTTATGTAAATAATTTTAGAAAATAAACTAAGTCCTTTGGTTCTATACAGTATCCAAATTATGTTGTTGCTTAAAATACTCATTCTATTACAATAGATTTTCTTTTCTCACTGGACATCCTGCTAAGACATAACTTATTTCCTTGCACAACTCACTGCCTCTCTTTTAGGAAAGAAAAGGGGAATCAGGGAGGTTATGGTTATATAAGATATGATACAATAGATAGACAGGATTATAAGGAAGTTAATGCATTTAGATCATACCAAAGCAGGGTATATAAGTTAGGAAAGAAGGGGAATCAGGGAGGTTACGGTTGTATAAGATATGATACAATAGATAGACAAGATTATAAGGAAGTTAATGCATTTAGATCATACCAGAGCAGGGGATATAAGTTAGAACTTACAACAAGCTAACATGCATGCCAGAGGAAATTCCTTGCCAGCCAAGTGGGCTGATGGAAGTGAAGGGTGGAATTGTGAAGAAAAATAGGATATTTTAGAAAATCTGAGAGTTTAGGAGAAAATGGAAGAACTTGGGTAGGCTGACAAACACAGGAAACTGTCATGTGTTATCAGATGTTAGAGATACAGTTCAGGGTTGCCAAGAATGATTCATGTTCAGAAGAGAATGTTTTCAGAGAAATTGGGTTGAAACTAGCATTCTGTTGACTATGAGAAAGACATTGCTATGAGCTGAACTGTATGTCCCCAAAATTTATATGTTGAAGCCCTAACTCCCAGTACTAGTATCCTTATAAGAAGAGGAGATTAGACACAGATAACACAGGCAGCAGGATGACCATGTGAGGATACAGTGAGAAGATGGCCATCTCCAAGACAAGGAGAGAGGCCTCAAAAGAAACCAAACTGCTGATACCTTGATCTTGAACTTCTAGTTTCCAGAACTGTGAGAAAATAAATTTCTGCTGTTTAAGCCACACAGTCTGTGGTAATTTATTACAGCAGCCCTAACAAACTACCACAGACATGAAACTGGGGGCAGACATGAGACTCAGGAGAAAAAAAAAAGTACTGCCTGTTTAGGAACCAACTTACTGAGAAACTTCAATATGTAGTAAGAGCTGGTAGGAAGTACAGTGACCCTAAGGGCAAGGGATAACAGAGGATAACGCAGTGCCTGGAAAAGAGGATGAATGAAACGCTGCACAGAACACACTGATAGAGGCACTGAGCCTGTGCCAAACTGAGTAACTGAAGCCTCCCCTGACCTGAGTGACACAACAGAACACGAAGTTTTACCACCTCTTCATGTGGTTTGTATGCCAGTATTCCCTCACATAATAATAATGGTACTAGTGATGATGATGATGATGGTGACGGTGATAAAACCATTTGAACTACATATTACAGAGATCTGGATAGATTACAGGCATAGAAAAGGAACAGGCTAGACATTCCAGATGAAAGAAATCGTTCCCTCCCACAGGTGGCAGCAATAAAAAGTCCCCAAGCCAGAGGAATTGACAATAAGAATGGAGTGCCCATTTAATCACAACTATCAACTACAGCAAGGAATATAATTTTCCCCTCAGCAGTTTGTTTGCCTTTAAGCGGAGCTTCAGAAAGCTTGACAAACAGTTGGGGATATGTGAATAACACTTAAAAATCTTCACTATCTTTTTTGGGTTGCTATTCTCATTTACATGTTACTTCCACTATTTCAAAAGAAAAGACTTTTTCATGGTTGAGGGGGGAGGGGGAGAAAAAGGCTTAATAGTAAAATAAGTAAGTTCTTCAGAGTACTAATTAGACTCAGTCATTTCCCAGCTAAATGCTAAATGGATACATGAGCTTATGAGTAACTAAGTAAATATTATATAATTATACTTTATTCGCCCCAGAGAAGAGGCAGTGGCATCTGACATAGCTGTGGCTGAAGTGTTTGAAATACCCCCAAGATCCAATGGCCCAGCCTTCCTAACCTATTTTAAACACCTAAGACGTTTATATTTATTAAAAATAAATTTAAATTTAATTAATTAAATTTGAATTTTAAAAAAGTTAAATTACTTCCAATGAGCAGCAACAGGGGCACAGAGAAGCACATTTATTTTCTTGTCTAAATCAGATCCCCAAATACAAACTGTGAAGCACACTTTAAATATAATCTTAACATGAATTCAAGTAGTTAAAAAAAAAAACAAAAAACAAAGAGATGTGGCTCTCATTGTAAATAGCCATGGGAAAATTATTTATTGCCTCTGCTTCCAAAGAATGAAGATGAGTTCTAACTTTATTCTCCAATACAGATAAACATAAATCATAACAACTGGATAAGAGGTAATTGGCAAAACACTGCAGAAAGTTATATGAAATATGGAAACTCCCACTTAAGAGCATAACCATTTGTCTTACTATGTCTTTAGAAGACTGCTGAGAGTGAATGAGCTGCAGGGAAAAAGAATAAAGTTTGAGAGGAGAGGAACCACTAGTTGAAACAGTTGAAGTGTCCTTTTTTGTTGTTAATGTATGTGGAGAGCTCTAACGACATTGTACCAAGTTTGGGATGCAAGTAAGGGCATATGCTTTATTCTTATGATTTATTATTTCTTTTTCTGAAAAAAAGAGATGCCCATATAAAAATCAATTTTGATATCCATTTATCTTATTTTTCTTTGGAGTAGGACAATTTAATGATTTATATAGATCGGTTCATGATACAATATCCAGGTTCACTCATCAAGTTAATTTTAAAACGTTTCTATGGCTTTCTCCTTAATAAACTGAAAGAAATGACTGGCAGAAGCAGGTATGATGGTAGAAGAAAACAGCAGAAGTAATAAAGGATACAAATGCATTCCAGATGATTGGGAACAGACAGAAAAGCAGAGTTTTCTTAACGTGCAGGGTGCCTGAGGCCTGGGCATCCGGAGCTCTGGCCTGTTTTCTCCACCTGTTATAAACTGCTTCAGAGCATGTCTAACATTTACGTGTTTTCTGCTCATTCCCACAATGCATGGTTTGTGAGAGGCAAGATCAAATGGTATTAATCCCTGTTTGGGGGAAAACAATGCCCCAAATCTCAGACACACTGAGGGTTATCAATGTTAACAGAAGCCTCAGAGGAAAAATGAAGCAACTGTTTTGATATAAAAACTACTTCATTATCAGTTTGTTAATTATTACACCACTGTAGCCTATAACAAAATTAACATTTGCCTGGGAGAAGATTATGACACTCTAAACCAAATAGTCCAAATTGTGGCTGTCAATGTGCAGAGGTCTTTATAGGAAAGGAACATGAAATGTGGTTCCATTAAAAATGAACCCTTTCCACGGCGCACATAAGGGCACGTATTTTAGATTCACAGAGTCAACAAAAGCCTCTGTGTGGCCTCATTGCTAATTCAAAAAGAGCCTCTATTTGGGACATTACATTCTTGTTTATACATAGCAACAATAGCCAGAAAGAAATAGCAAACAGCATGAAGAAATTAGAGGTACATTGCTCTTAATACAAATGTTCTTCATAGTTTTGCTCTAGTGTGAAAGTTATTTTCAAACAGTTAAATTCAAATCCATGGTTACAAACATGGAGGTCTGAGAGAGAAAAATATTAAATCTCTAGATAAACGAATTTACCTCTATCCCATTAAAAGCATGACTTGTGAGAGGCAAGATCAAATTGTATTAATCCACTTTGGGAGACTGGATAATTGTCTGTCACAATACATAGATAACTGAGCTGGAGCAGAGCTTAGAGTTTTCTGAGGCAGGTAGTTACCATGGTAACATATAGTCAATGATGGCCTCCTCTCTAGCATGGGTTAGGAAGACAATTTTGGTGTGAAAGAAGAAGATGCTAGGGCAGGACTTTGTTTTCAGTCGCTAAGGCCCTCCTCTTCCTCTTATTTCCCTTACTCTTACTACCTCTGCCATCTTTGTTTATTCCTCCTACAATGCATTTCAAATCTCTATGATGAGAGTAAAATGGTAGTGATGGTGGTAACGTCATTAGGATAGAGAGAAGCAAATCACAGGAACTCGCCATAGATGGCAAAATAGCAATTGGTCTGATTTTGCTGACACTAAGTAACCTGAGCTACCAACTGAAAATTTTGAGCACAGGTCAGTGTTATCTTCTAATGTCACTAAACTGTCCTTAAAATATAAGTGGTTTTGGAGAAAAGATGTATTTCTCTTGGGCTATCACCAACAAGTCATTTAGTGTCCCCCTCCACCGCTCTCTGTGTTCTTAGAGTTCAATCCTTGGTACCTCTCCCTCACCCCCTTGTCCTGCAGTCTCTCAATCCCTATCTGTCTTCGCTTTCTCTTCTACTAGTTCTATTCCACTATCTATCATGTCAACCACTCTCCTGCTACTAGCCTCATCTCCCTGACCCTGTAGCGTGCTGGGGTTAGCAACTACCAGTCCAAAAGAAGTGACTTAATATTCACAAATTGTGTGCCACTTGTTAAGTCACTGGTACCTTGAAATTGGCCATATTTTACCTGGAAATTGGCAAAAGCTACAAATCAGAGATTCCCCCTTTACTCCTCCCTCTCGTATCCCCAAGGTCTGGTTTATTAGTGCACCACCACCCTGGTCCCACTGCCCTTCCTTTGTCTCATGCTGGCAAACCTCAACTATAGGTGAAAGTAACTGCTTTGTTCATGTGTACATTTGGATTGCTGGGTATTTCTAGAGAAACTCCCAAAACATTGCACATTTTTGCCACTATGAATTCATGACCTCCAACAATTCAGCCCAACAATTCTTTTGTGTTTTCCCAGTTAGTTCTTCCATTCTTTGCAATATCTAAAAGTTTGTCCATGTTCTTTGACTCTCTAGCTCCACTACATTCCCTTAGTTCTAGATCCTGCTTAATAGAAATAAGAGAAACCTTCAAATGGAATATTCTCAATTTCTTTCCTCCTCACCTTACCTTACCTTACTTAACCTGCACATTTGTCTTTATCCCCATCTATTCCCTCCTGCTGTAATGGAAGAAAAGTACATTCTTTAGAGTCTAATCCTTTATCTCCTCTGAGGTCTGTCTCTGTTGATATATTCCAATTTCTTTATTGAATCTTCAACTTCTCTCTTGTGGGTCTTTCCTTCTTATCTGAAGAGGGATGGTCTGGCCGGCCCCTGGATATCAACCCTCATCACTCCTTGAGCCATCTCCTAGTTTCTTAAACATACCATCCTCCCTCCCACCCCACAGGGTTTTACACATGCTTCCTTCAGTCTGAAATGCCTTATAATCTCAGTGCAAGAAAGCTTTTCCTAAACCACTGAGCCAGTCAGGTTCCTTTGCTCTTTGTTCTCCATATATCTTTATTATATCTCTTCTGAGCATGTGTCTCACTTTGTAATTATACATTTATTATGGCAATTATATAATTAACATCTTCTGCATGATATAAGCTCCATGAGCTCTGGGAGTGTATGTGCTTTTGCTCAACCTTGTGTTTCCTGGACCTGGCACAGTGCCTGGCATATAGTAGGTACTCAATGAAGAAACTGACTCACTGAGCGTTTTTTAAGCATTTAAAGCCATCTTTCCCATCCTCCAAAAATTCATCTCAACCTCATGTCTGCTTATCTCTCTCTCTCTTGTACTTACTCTCAGGCTTGCTGGCTGTTTCTTCCATCCTCCATCGTCTCCCCACACTAACCTCCTTAGAAGAGCTGTCTCATCTTCCTTTGTCCATTTACTCACCTCCTGTTTATTCCTTGCATCATTGGCTTTTATACGTCATCACTCCACTAAAACTACTGTCACTAAGCCCACAAAGAAACCTCTTTCATTAACTGTTGCATGATGTCCACTTCCACTCTCAGTACCTTATGAGACCTCTAAGCATCACTGACATTGTTCAACTTCTTCCTTCTTGAAAATATACCTTTTCCCTTAGCTTTCACACTTCACACTATTCTGGGTTTCTTCCTGCCTTTTCAGTCTCACTAGCTGCTGTTCCTCAGCCCGTCTTTTATATGTTAATGAACCTACCCTCAACCCTTCTCTCTGATCCTCTGAAAATTCACCCACTCCCATGGTTCAAATACTGATGACATCCAAATGCCTACTTTTAGCTCAGATCTGATTTCCATTCCATATCCACCTGCTTATTGGATATTTTTACGTACTTGGATATGAGACTGTAGATATACACCACAAACTTAACATGTCCAACACTTAACTCATTATCTTCTATCCTTGCAATTTGTTCTCCTTTGTGTGTTCCCCTTCATAGAGTGACTACTACCAAGTTGCCTAAGTGAGAATCCTGAGCATGATCTCGGCTCTCTTTCTCTGCCCTAGTGCTCTCATTTAATCACTAAGATCTGTTGATTCTATCTCTTGAATATTTCTGGAATCTGTCCACATCTCTTTAGCCCATAACAATAGTCTGGTCACTTCTCAACTGGATTACTGCAACCACCCCTGAACTGGTCTGTTACCAATATCTAATCTTATCCATTTTAATCTATTCTCCACACACCAGCCAGAATAGCCTTTCTAAAACATAAATCTGATCATTTCTGTCTCCTCTTTAAAAACCCACAATACTTGCCCCTGTCTGAAGATAAAATCCAAGTTGCTTACCGTTGGATTACAGGCTTACGTGGCTCTGTACCAGTTGTTTGGCTCCTGCTTACCTCTCTAAGTCTTCTATCTACTCCCCTCATTCCCTCTGTCCTTGAGCCCTATTCTCCAGTCATGAACTGCGCTTAAGTCTTGGACAGCTCCATCTTTTCTTACCTCTGGGCCTCTGCATATTCTCTGCATGGAACTTCCTTCCCTCTTCCTCCATATACTCCTTAATTCCTGCTAATCCTTCAGGTCTCATCTTAAATCTTACTTCCTCTGAGAAGTCTTTGTGTATAGTTCCTGGCACATAGTAGCTACTCAATAAATGACCTATCTTTCCTAATTCCCTTGTTTTAGTTTAATGTCAGATTTTGCAGTTTTAATATTGTTCAAGTTATTTTACTAATAAAATACAAACACAATAGGCTATTTTACTTTTTAAAACATTCTATTATGAAGATCTACCAATAGAATATTTTGAGTGATATGATGGAACTTTTCTACTAATGAGGTTCATCATAACTGTGGCACTTGTAACACTGTCCCAAATAAAAATCAACTTAAAAAAAAAAAAAAAAAAAAAGACTTGCTTCCCAGCTTTTGGAGAATAATTCTCAGGAAAGGTTGACATGGCCATAGAACTAACGTGTATTATATATATAGTACTCTAAATTGTGTTATAGATGTTTTACTCTTCTAATTCATCTCTTTATTTTTACCAGAGCAGTGCCCACTAAGTGATGTTTAAAAGAGCCAAATTTTTAATATTTCATCATCTACATACATGGCACCTATTTGAAACATAAGGAGGCATAAAATATTGCATTAAATCACATACAATGTCTAATACCTGGCAGTTTTTGGCCAACAAGAATGGTAATTTCATCAGTTCAAGCTAATACAAGTGAGTGATATTGAATAAAATTATGTAAAAAAAAAACAGATCAAGAAAAATTATAAAGGTTATATGTATATGAACTTGAATATATATAGGTATCACATTTATAAATTCTTATACTCTAAAGAAATATCAATTTTCTTAACAAGCTTAAGATGATCCCACAGCACAAAAGTTAATTTTTTTGAGTCACTGAGTTCCCTTTAAGAATCTAATAAAAGTTACATATTTTCTCACCAGGAAAAACAAAATGCTTAAACGCTTATATAAAGAAAGTCAAATTTCTAGTGACTCAGAGTCCATGAAGCCAAGATCCAAGTTTAAGAAGCTCTGCAATAGCAAAATTTTAAACTATAAGCTAACAACTGAATAACGATATTCAACCAAAGTTGCCTTCCTGTGAAAGTGCAGGATATTCATATATTAAGTAACCACATTATTTTTCAAAGTAAAGTCTGATGGGTGAATGTATTTTCTCATTTTAGCTTGGCTGGATCACAGGAACAGAAGGGATATCAGAATGATTTAAAGTCATGTTAGTAAATTAGAAAAAAATAAACACCGAAAAATATTCTTGATATTTAATGTCACACGGGTTTCAGAAGAATAAAGTTATTTACCCAATCCAATGTGCTTTATTAATAAATCCTGTTATCCACACACAGAGGTAACAATTTATTTTTTACCAGTAACAGTTGCATTTATTTTAAAACCAGTCAGTTTACTGAAATAACTGGGTCATCTAGTTCCTTAAAGTTAGAGGAAAGTGATTCATTTTCAAGGATAATTAAACGAGAACATGTCCATTCCAAGATTATACGACCGTACACAAATCCTATAGAAATAATTAAAATCCAAAAAAAAAATGTGTTACCTTTGACAGAAATTCTATTGTTAAACAGGCTGTGGATAAGAAATCATGAGCTCCAACTTTTTTGCCTGTTCCATGTCTGCAGTCACCTTTGTCTGTGAATGCTTTAACATGCAGCCGTGTTCTGTAAGTCCATGATTTCCTAACATTTCCAGTTCCCAGCACATGCTGCTGTAATGATGGCATGATGACTCACATCCTTACCACACTCCCACTTTCATTATTCAGTGTAACACCTCATCCTCCACAACCTCTCACGGGTTACAGCATATCAGAATGGGGAAGGGGTAGGAGGGGCCGACAGTGGAACAGGCCTGAGTGCTTTTTCAAAACTGCAAGCTGCTGTGAAATCAATGTAGTGGGTTGTGACTAGCAGAGGGAAGGGTAGAAGTTTAAAATGGAATAGTAGAAGAAAAACATCAGAGTGCATCATACATTGTAAGCGTAAGTATCTCTTCAGATGTGTGTGTGTGTGTGTGTGTGTGTCTGTGTGTGTGTGTGTGTGTGCACGTGTGTATGTTTAAGGTCTTGATATAAAAGCTATTTCAAAATGTAGGTCTTGGTTTAAAAACAATCTTAAATTTTCATGTTGGAGATCTACGTTCTAGTCCCAGCACGATCCCTGAATACTGTACAATTTATGTCTTCCTTCTTTCAGTTAAACCTCACATCAGCCTCACAATCATGCTATAAATTAAAATGGTGTCCCTTGGGTACTGTTTTAAGTATCTAAGAGAAAGGTACTCTCCTTAGATAATACAAAAAGAAACGAAACAAAACACAAAACTAAATAACCGTATTATTGCTTAAAAAAAATTCCTATCTATCTGTTCATGACCAAATAAATCACTCTGGTTGCACATAGCACTTTCATCTCAGGAACAATCCATTCAGATCATATTTTGAACTTGTCTTCTAACATTTTATGTTTCAGTGTCTCTCATATCTCACGTTTCTGGCTTGACAATCGTCAGTTACCTCCATCCTCTGAGGAGCTTCATAAATTATATTGGGAAAAAATCTTTCCCTGTACATTTCATATTTTTAAAACACTTTCCTGGGTTTTTTGTTCTCAGTTATTTTCCCACAGTTCTAGATTTCCCTCGAAAACATTTACCTATACCTCTTAACTCTCTACTCTTTTATTCTTAGAAATGCATGCTGTATTTTAATGGATCCCTACAGCACTGCCCCAAGTTATAGTACTTCTTTCTGACAGCTCGGGAACAATCAGCTGGCTGAAGCCTACCTTTCAAACCTACTACCCATAAAATTCAATCAAAGGCACCGTGACTACTGTGTTTTCAACGTCTACAGACAAATGTGGCTTATGCTTAGTCACCTGGCTTAGCCAAATAAAACAATCAGTCATAAAGCCTTTAAAAGTGTGCATTTCAGGATGAAGACTTCAGAGGTCTATCTTTCTTAAGACCTTTGGAATATGATCTCTTTGAATATAGAGTTCATTTGGAAGGCAACGTAATCTTTTTCTCCTCAAGCTATTTACGTTCAGCATTGAGTTGTACTTTTGAAACATTTAGAATTTAGTTTAAAATAACTTAAAATTCAAAACAAGTCTTACACCAGAGAAGTGTTGCAGTGGGTATTATGCTTAAGTGAAGTCTGTGTCAAAATACATTTTAAGAAATGAGCTTAATAAATCAATGGCTACTCTATCTTCTAGTTGCTCAATCCCAAATCTGTGGAATCACTTTGACCCCTCTTTTCCTTTCACACCCATGTTTAATACATCATGAAATCCCTTTGGTTCTCTTTCAAAATATACCCAGGTTCCAACCACCTCCATCTCCAATCCATCTCTGTCCCCACTATTATCACCCTGGTCAATCTATCATCATTTCTCAACAGGGTTACTGCAAACCCCCTATCTGATCTCCCTACTTCTACTCTTACCTTCCTATCGTCTGTTCTCAACACTGTAGGCACTATAATCCTCTAAAACCTCAGACAGATCTTATCACTCTTCTACTCAAAACCTTGTAAGGGCTCTTCACTACACTCCAAGCAAAGCCTAAAAACCCTTACAGTGACCTACATTTTTAGGCTCCTTGTGAGCTCTCTAACTTCCTCTCCTATTGTCCTCATTTTCATTCACTTCATTCTAGCTACACTGGTCTTCTTGCTGTTCCTCCAACTCACATGGCATGAGTCAGCCCCAGGGCCTTTGAACTAGCTGTTGCCTCTGCTGAATTGCTCTTCCCCTAGACATCTCCATGAATAATTCATCTCCTTCACCTTCAATGAGGTCTACTCTGACTACCAAACAACAACTATAACTTTCCTTCTCCCCACCAAACCAATCTTGCTTATTTTGCCCTACTTTTTCTTTTTTCATAGCTATTTATCACCTTCTAACATATTAAATATATTCTTTATTATGTTAATTGTTTACTGACTCTCTCCTTCGGCAAGAATGTAAAGTCCATAAGACCTGGGATCTTTGTTTTTTCAGAAAACAAATTTATATTTTTGTCATGGTTAGGTAAGAAGATTCCCTAGTATATTCCAAAGGTACAAGAATTTACATCAGTAAATTGGTTCCATTTTTTTTTTAAATGTGCCATCTCACCTTGATACCACAATTCTCTAGATAAAGATTTCTATTTTAACTTATTTATAAAATTTGTTTATTTATATCAGACATCTGATAAGGAGCAATGTATCCACAAACACTTGTCAGGTGTGGGATGGAAATGCGTAGATCAAGACAGAGCTTTCCAAGTCCCTTAGAGAAAGGAAAGCACGGCCTAAGCAGGCTTTTCTTGCTTGGTCCTAAATAATCTTAAAACAGATGGCAAAAGCTAAATACTAAGTCTGCTGCTATGGAAACCACTATCACAGCAACCCATTCTAGAGCCCCACCTATGAGATAAATGTTTGTCTTCCTCTTGTTACAACCTGAACCTGCTAATTCACTCTAAGTCCTACTAGAAGGTACAGCCACTATAGATACAAATCAGCTTGACAAAAAAGTCTGAGAGAAACTAGGTCATACACCATTTCACCTTAAACAGTCAGAATCCAGCAACATACTGAGAAAGAGTTTTATATAATCTGCCATGTTATTCTGCATTCAAGTTCCACCTTTATTATCTATAAATTCATATATCTTACCTTAATATTGCAAGCCTGCTCCATTAACCTTCTTGCATTTTCCTCTGCCCTGTATCTCTTTGGAAGCTGGACTCTGAAGAACTTTAAAGCACCTTCAAAATCAGCCTGCAGAAGATCTTCCTTTGAGGTCTAAAAAATAATCACCAAGAATCATCAATTACATTTTAACCTACATTCAGAACGAATACATTGTAAAAGGAATTTCTATTTTCCTGAATGTACTTTTATAGCCAAGATCTAGGTGAGCTTCAAAAATTTTGAGGAAGAGATTTCTAACCTCTTTAACTATAAGCTGAAATAAGTCACCATAAATCCTAGACGTGACAAAAGAATTAACAGGCTAACATATTTAATTTATATTACCTGAAGATTTGAATAGTGGATCTTGGCAAAGCTAACCATGTTATGGCTCTAAAAAAAGAAAAATGCCAGAAAAGGAAAAACTTTGAACTCTGGGACTAATCTGTGATTTTAGCTTGGCAGGCATTTTAAGGATATTTTACAAAGCTGGCTGAAGACATAGACAATGCAATCAAAGCACAGCAGAATTATATAATAAACACCTAATGAGAGGATGACTTTTCAACTAGTGACAGTAGCAGTTCAAGTGAAGAAAATAAGAAATTGTACCCATATCTTTTTTTTTTCTTTTTGCGGTATGCGGGCCTCTCACTGTTGTGGCCTCTCCCATTGCGGAGCACAGGCTCCGGACACGCAGGCTCAGTGGCCATGGCTGAGAGGCCCAGCCGCCCCACGGCATGTGGGATTGTCCCGGACCGGGGCACGAACCCGTGTCCCCTGCATCGGCAGGCGGACTCTCAACCACTGTGCCACCAGGGAAGTCCTGTACCCATATCTTAAAGACTATCATAAAACAGTAAATGAAGCAAACCACTTAACTACTGAACTTCTTATGAAAACTACTGCTTACCAGATTTACTTAAGAAATAACCACCACTTATAAATATATGTATACCCAGAAAAAAGACTGAAAGGAAATAAAAGAAAATGTTTCTCTGGATAGTGGGATTATGATTTTTTTTCTTCTTTATATATTTTGCTGTTTTTCCTGTAGTGAAGATTTTGTAATAAGAAAGGCAATAAATATTTTAATAAACAACTATAAGTAATCGCTGGCAAACACTGAGACGCAAATTAAGAGATTGAGAAAGACTGGGTACACAGAAGTAGGCCAAGACAAAAAGAAATAAGGTGTTTTAAGAGTCAGCACTTAATTGTCAAAAACTGCAGAAATCAAACAAAAACAAACAGACAAAAAAAAAAAACATGGTGGCTAGAAATCACAGATCTACATGCTAGTTCAAAATATTACTTTAAAAAAAAAAAAAAAACAAAATATTAGTTTATTTACATTCAAATTTAAAACTGATTAACCTTAAAGACTGCATTGAAAGAGTATAAGGAAGTCAGAGGAATCCTGCTCATAATGAGTTGATGTCATCACCACCAGCCTGGTCTAAGCCATTGTCATCTCTCAGGTGAGCCACTGCACTAACTCCCCAACTGGCCCCCCTCTTTCTGCTCTTGCTCCCCACAATCTACTCTCCTTACAGCAGCTAGATGATACTTTTTCAGATCATGTTGCTCTTCTGTGTAAAGCTCTCCAGTGGTTCTTACTGTGCTCAGAATAAAACCCAAAATCTTTACCATTGCCCACAAGACCCTTCAGGATCTGGGGCCCTTGCCTTCCCCTCCAACCTCATGTTGAATCACATCTCCCTCCTTGCTCTCAAGCTCCAAGCACACTGGCCTTCTTTCTGTTTTCTTGTACACACCAAGTTCATTCCTAACTGAAGGCTACTGCCTGTTCTCTCTGCCTGGAATATTCTTCCCCCAGATCTTCATAATGATAACAACTTTTTGTGATCTAGATTTTAGCACAAATATAAGATCTGAGTTAGGCCTTTTCTGAGCACTTAAATTCTTCCCCCCAGCCTATCAAGTCATTTTCCATCCAGTCATTTTCCAGTTTCACTTCTGTTTTCGTCCTAAGGAAAGGGGATTTGTCTGTCTTGTTCTTTGCTGTATCCACTGCCTAGAGTACAGGAGGTACTTAACTAAAATTTACTGAATAAGTGAATGAATTCTACTTCTGCCCCTCTTTCACTATACATATATAATTTTTTCTTCCCTTCTCTCCTCCCCTTTAAACAGAAACATGTAAAATAGAATAATATATTAATTCACACAGCAGGCATTTTCACGGGGAACTAGGCTGGCCCAAGTTTAGATTCACAAACTAGTAATCAGAAGACAGAGCCAGGCTAATAGTGCCAGGGAAAAAAACAAGCTTCAGTACATCTCAGATTTATTTCCTCCCTCACAGATACTGAGAGATGGTGGCAATAAGCAGTGGAGAGAATATTTAGCATGATAAAGGGCTATCATCTCACCTTAACTTGGTTGGAAAAGGCAGTTACTGGAAACAACTTCAGCCCCAAAGAGGGCCTCTTCAACTAAAATATCAACTGCTGAATTACTGAGAAAGCATCCACCTACCAGTTATGCCAGACATACTACATCCTTTTTCACCTGTAATACTGGTTCTGATGATTATCTCTTTGGCAATTGTTGGGAAAGTTCAACACAGGCTGCTTACAGAGTTTGTAGCGAAACAGGATTAGTAGCTTTCTTCATTAGTCAAAAACCTTCTAAGGGCACCTCTTCTATTGTCAGTGCAACTAACCTCTAGTTACCTGCAAACAGATGCCCAAAAATGGTGGGGAGCAGTCTACTGCCCACAGGCAGCAGCATGGTTACCTAATTTTCTAATACGGCCCAAGGCCTAATTTCAAGTCCAGCCTCTGAGTTCATACAAAAGCAGAAAGATTAGGATTAAAGATGAGAAGTCAAATATCCTGTGACATTTGCCCTCTGGTCAGGCAGGGATGGCCAGGCACACAGAGATGCTCTTTGGAAGAGGCTGTAGTCTCAGGGGAGGTACAGCAAGGAGTTCCCTACCCAGGTGGGGCTGAAGCTCAACTCAGGTTAAGTCTCTGGAAACCAGAATTCAGAGTGCCCTGTGACTGGCCCAACTCAAGCCCCTGAAGAGAGGAGCTCTGATAACCATGAAGCAAGTGTAGAAAATGCATCTTATTTAATCATCTAATTTTAGCCTCTAGAAGTACTTGTCAATTAGAGGTCCTCAAGCAAGGTTGCAAAGGATGGAATAGTCATTTTAATTCCAACTCTGGCTAACTCATGGTACTGCATAAGTCTCCACCGTTCTCCTACTTTAAAAGTGGGACTATATTCAACCTCGAGTATTTGAGAATGAACAAAGTTAAGGCATATGAGTATATTTTGTGAACCCCAAAACAAATGTAAGGGACAACATTTTGGAAAGTTGTCTCTGTTGCTCAAATATGCTCAGATACTGAAATTTTAGTATAACATTTTGTTACATTGCTTATAGTCCTTTTTTCCTAACCTTACAGATATATAGTTAACAAAATTTGAGTCACTTTGTACATATTATTTTGTTAAATATATACACCTCATAAATGTCAAGCATTGATGTAATAATATTAGTCCAAAATATAGGTAGTGGTGCTTTCTATGAAACTAAAACATGGCTTCAATCACACATACTAATTATTAATGAGCTGACTACGGAGATATTAACTTAATTAATGGTTATAATTGAGTTTATAATTGCATGAATGCTAACCCTCTTCTCCAACAAAGAAGAGAAGTTTAACACATGATCTTGTGATAAGACCCAAGCTTTAAAAATACACCCCTAAAAGGCAGACTAACATTTCAAAAACCAAACCAAGTACCCGAAAGAGGTTGGGCTGGCTTCTGGATAACATTATCCATCTGTACTCACTAAACAGAACCCCATCAGGCAGAAAGAATTGATTTAAATTGGAAAGGCTGTTCTTCAACTGGGAAATTCTTAGAGTTTTTCTATATTACCTTCAGAACAATAGTAAAGGAATAGTAAAATAATGAAAATGCAATTACTTTGCTAACAGTATTTGCTAAGTAATGTCAGCCAGAAGATAATATAGACAAGAACTAGGGAATCTGAATAAGCAAAGGCATGTTTTCTTCCCTTGTAGAATAAAGGAAAGAACTCTACCAGCTTTTAAGTAAGAACTAATAAATGATAACTTTTGAAAATCAGTGGCTCTACTAATACTTATCTTTTGCTCTCCAAACTTTCTGTCAAATCCTTTTAAGTGATGATAGGAAACATGTTTACCAATTATACCTTCAAAGGTAACATTACTTCTTCCTCATTTCTATGAATAGAGCTATATAAAAAGATTACCTGGATAATTAAAAAAACATTTAAACAAGTCCTACTTCTATTTCCTTTCAAGTAGGTAGAAATAAATATCCAGAGGGAAAGGTAAGTAGGATGTTAATGTAAGAATCCTTCCCACTCACCCCAGTAAAATGAATTAAGCACATTGCCAGGCACACAATAGACACCAACATATATCTGTTCCATGAATTTATAAAGGATCTACTTCAAGCATACTCACTATTAATAAGTCAAAAATTTATAAGATGCAAATTAGAAAGGAGATGTAGGATTTATTTTGATATAAAAATTGACTTTTATATTTGGGGGGCATCAGAATTGGGGGGGCAATTCTTTTATATATTGGGGGGCATCAAAATTGACTTTTATATTTGGGAGGCAACTTTTATACTTGAGTCTTTAACTTCTTTTAAGAGTTATCATCTCTCTTCAGTGAGTAATCCTTGCAGCAGTCAACAACAGAGGTAAAAATGGGAGAGAAACTTTCTCCTCTGCTCTTTTATTCCCTCCTTAAAATTAATGTTTTAAGGAAGTCCACAAATTAAAAAAACAAAACTAGGATGCAGTTTGACAGCATAAAGAAATATGATCAAAATTAAACTTTAAATGGTTACTGGAGGGACAGCTGGAACATTTGGCTATAGATATATGTCAATCCTCTTCAGCCTGAGAGTCCTTTGGATTCACCGTGCACAGTGCCCAGAGTATCAGATTGAAACTACAGCCAACACTGATATCAACATATAATGATCTGATAACTTCCCATGTCATATAAAAGCAAAAAGAAAAAATCTAGGAGGATAGGGAAGATTTTGAACCTGAGTAAAAGTTTTTCCTCTTTCTCCAAATTTCACACACTTACAGAGGAATATGAACTCTGGCTATGTGCCCCTGCTAATACCATTTGGAGTGTGTTTTTCCCACTGAAAAATTCAGTGCAAGAGTATCACATTTTAAAGTGATTTTTTTTTTTTTTTTTTAAAGAAAGGAGGGTGGGTGGAAATGAACAGTTCTAACATTTGAGTGTTAGCTCCAGATGCTTCTATTGGAAACCTCTCATTTTCTTGGATGACAAATCTTTCTTTAAGGGCCTCTGATGAGCAGCAAAATCTAGGTTTGATTATTTTAGGGGATTATTTGAAAAAAAATCTAGGCATGTTTCTCTTTCTCACCTTCGCTATATTCACCACAAATGGCTTTTCTTCCTTTAGTTATAGTGTCTAACAGGATTTCCATTCCATTGAGAAATGTTTCTGGAGGTCTGAGAATCATTTGGAAGCACAGGCTTTTAGAAGAGGACATTACTTAGCTGGTATCTAGGATACGTATATCCCTTGCTTTGGTATTTTAATTTCACCAAAGAAACGTGTGTTTGGTGAGTCTGCACACAGAATTTATGCCTTGTGGTAAAATCTAAAATGGAGTACTTGTACTTGATTTATTAAAGGAAAATTATTCTTTACTAGGTGTACCTTTGAAGAACAATAAGCAAAAATTCCAAATGTGCTTGGTGTTCTCATAGCTTGATGGTCTCTCTGTGAATCAGGGAACAATAAATAAGGCTCAAAGTCCAAGTCTACAACACTGTCTTGGTAAATCTTCATTTATTTGATCAGTTTCATTAAAAAAATTAACTTGTCTTATATGAAGAAAACTACTGGCATCTTAAAAGTAAAATAAGGGATTTGTATGTGTTTAACCCACACACACATTCATATTTAAAACATGATTAAAAACCTAAACTTCGGGCTTCCCTGGTGGCGCAGTGGTTGAGAGTCCGCCTGCCGATGCAGGGGACGTGGGTTCGTGCCCCAGTCCAGGAAGATCTCACGTGCCGCAGAGCGGCTGGGCCCGTGAGCCATGGCCGCTGAGCCTGCGCGTCCGGAGCCTGTGCTCCGCAATGGGAGAGGCCACAACAGTGAGAGGCCCATGCACCGCAAAAAAAAAAAAAACCAAAACCTAAACTTCAGTGCTTGCCCTCTTGACTGGTAATGGAAAGACTGCAACATTGCATGTGGTAGGATTCCTCTTAGGATTACCCTGTGCAGATTATCCGCTGATCCCACATCATTAGCCAGTCCAATAACACAAGGCTGAACAACTGTACTTCCCTCTGGTAAACATGCTAAACTTTGAGCAATAACTCATTGGATAGCTGATCCCAATTCATAGCCACATGGCTAATTAAAGGGCATGTGATTTCTCAGAATATAGAGTACCCTAGTTCTATCGACAATCTTTTGAGTACAACACTGTATAACAAAGTCAGAGATTTCCAAATGGCCCTATACACAACGCAGCACACACTTGTCACATATAGTGCAAATGGCACTATTACCTGCAGTGTTAGAGCCCAAAACAACCTGAGGGCTGTACCACCACCTCAGGTACCTAACTGAGCAACCAAGCCGACTTTGTACAGTTGCAACATATAGATATCTATGACCTCCCACAAATCTGAAGCTTGTGAAGCTTATGGGTTTTGTTGTTGACAATCGTTTTACACTAGAGTCATCCGGATTTTGATGCAGATTTTAGTATGAGTGATATTCTTAGTTATCAATTTTATGTTTTCCTTCAAAACACTGAAAATGTAAATGCCAAAGATAGGCAGCACCAGATCACTGTAAAGTTATCAGTAGAAGCCCGTGAGACACAAAGTTAAGCAGTCTTTAAGAATATTAGACCAAAAACTGATTCCTCAAAGAGAGGCAGAGAATTGGTTGAAATATATTTTAGCACTTCTTAGTGTCAAAGCTCCTGAAAAAAAATGCTTTTTATTTCACTGTTAAAAAACAAAAACAAAAAACTCCTTTCTAATAGAATCATGAATCTTCAGTTTTCTCCTTTATTAAGAAAAAAATGTTATGATTCAGGGGAACAAAATTCAAGTGAGCACTGATGACCTCACCTAGGCATTAAAACATATATATTGAGCTCTTCTTTCTTAAATGACAAAGGAACCATATTTCTCAAAATATACCACCCCCTTCTTTATAATTGTATGCTGGTCACTGCATCTAACTTCACCTTGCAATGATAAACAGACTTTCTTCTGGGTGAGAAATCCCTTAGGTGCACGGCTACCTAACATGTCTGTTATGATGATACAGGAGAGATTATATTTACATGCAAATAGATACATGAGACTTAATTAATAATTGTAAACATAAGCATAAACAGAGATGAACTATACTAGAGGGAGATATGTGAGAGAAAAGAGTTAAATTCAGTCAATATTGTACTTCTGAAAAAGACTCAAATATGAGAGAACCAAATGAGGGAACAGTCTAGAATGGTATTAAACTCCATTGTATAATATAAACAAAGCAAAATTATTCTTGCCCAATTACCAAATAATGGTATAGGACTACCACAGACCAATCACATTATAGAACAGTTGCTAGGTATAGTTCTCAAACCACTAAAAAGAAACACTGCACCAGTGATTGTGGGTATTTAATTTTAACCCTTGGTAGGAAGTGCAGAAGGGTGATTTTTCTCTTGTTCAGGAAATCAAAAAACAAGCAAGGCAGACTTCCCAGACTCAGCACAGACCCAACAGCTTTAAGCTGTTTCATAGATACACAGTTCGAACATTCCAGGAGAGAAAACTGTAATTTCCTAACCAATGATTTTTAAGGGGCAAAATTCCCTATTAACACAACCAAATTGACCATCAAATGGAGAGGTTAGAAAGCAAACCAGGCATAGTCCAGATAAGTCGCAACGTCTGGTGTAAAATTTAACCCCTTGGAGACAGAAATAACAGAATGCATCCATCAAGCACTTGGGTATTCTGCTTTATTGCTGAGCCTGGCCAGCCATAAGACCTTTTTTTTTTTGGCTGCCACAGAGATAATGCCACTAACGTGGGCTTGGAGAGGAGAGCCATATCTCCTCTAGCCAATTAAGGAGTGGCACGGACCAGGCTCGGACAGAGCCCCATGCCTGTGGCCACTCAGCACTTCCTTCTCGGTAGAGTGGGGAGAAGGGGAAGGAGACAGGAGACCGCAAGCCTCTTCCAGGGATACAGGGAATTCTCACAGAGGGTGGCAGATTCTTTACAAATGAAGTTCAATGAAAAACAGTCTCACCGCCAGAAGCCGAGGCACAAACAGACGATGCCCCATCCCCAGAAGTTCCAGCACTCGACACGCATACTCATTCACCAGCTTGTTCCTCTCGTCGTGCATGTCCTGGGACTTTTTGACAGGAGCTGTGAGCTTAGCAGCTGGGGCTGGGCAGGGCACCCCTTCTTCCATGAGCAGTAAGTAGTTATCCAGAATGAGAAAGCTGGATCTCTTATCCACAATTTTGAGAACTGCGGCGGGAGGGGAGCCAGGCTTAGGTCTCCCCAGGAGCACGCACAAGCCAGTCTGTGGTGGGAACTGCCAGCTAACGTCTCCACAAGAAAAACATTTTGGCTAAATTATCTACTGTGCAAGAGCCCCAAAGTAGACTGGAAATGAAATCAAATGCTGATCTAAATAAAAAAACAGCAAAAGCAAGCGAATGCAAGAAAATGGCCAAGAGTGATGCAGGAGAGTTCACATACATGTGTAAAAATGGACAAGCTGCTTAGAAGGGTCTAGCATGTGAGTGTGTGTGTGTGTGCTGTGTGTATGTGAGAGAGTGAGTGTGTGTGTGTGCGTGAGCAAAGAGCAGGAGCCAGGAAGCCAGGGCAGTTGTGAAGCTGCAAGGAGAAAAGGATGAGCTCATTGCAATCCTTGATTCGTGACAAGCAGCTCTGCTGTTGCTGCCTCTGCTGCTGCTGCCTCTCGCTGTGAATCAGTAATGAAGGGGTAGGGAAGGAAGGGGAGGGAAGAGAAGGAGGTAGGTGAATGAGCATGCAGAGTTTGTCTCGGGGGAGAATGCTGTAATAGGAAGCCAATGGCGAGCCGTTGGACAGATGCGCTTCCCCTCCCAGTCCACCTTCAATCAGTGTTAGGCTGACAGCTTATGCTGTTGAATCTTAAACCCACAGACAGATGAGCTAGCTTCTCCTAACATGTGATGCTCACAGAAAAATCAGACAGCCTGCCAGCTAAAAGGCTGACCTTTATTCACTCTTGCTTTCTAATAATGGTAACAGATACAAGTCTGATTTTTTTACTGCATATTTAAAGTGGGATGCTCCAATCCTTGTTAGATTACTGAAATCTCTAACAGAGCAGAGGCTTAGGGGAAAATGATAGAGTATGGACAGAAGAGCAAGGACTGAACATCCAAGAAACTACATGCCCTCGAGTTGAAGTGTTTATGCAATAATGACTTTTTGCAATGCTAGGATATGCAGAAGTATTTCAGCATTCTGGGAAGGCTAGCTGCAATTAAAAGGAAGATTATTTTTAATGTATTTTTATTTTTTATTGTGGTATAGTTGATGTATAGTATTATGTAAGTTTCAGGTGTACAACATAGCAAAAATGAAGACTCTTATAAATACACAATATGATAAAGCATAAAAACCTACAACATAATAATAAGAGTATACCTTTAAGGAACTAATAAAGTTGAGATTCTCAAAGCAAAAATAACTTTCCTAACCTAAAGACTGATAAACACTCACTTAATAGTTCAAAACATTGTTTTGATGCATTCTGGTCTAATCCTTCCCTTGTAATAGTATAACTTAGAGTTACTCACAGTTTAAAATTTTACAATCTTACTATTAAAGTTTTATATTAATTTCCTTGATGTGAACCATCAGTTTTAGCCAAATCAAGGCAGAAGGACAAGATCCCCTTTAAGGGTAGTTTCTTAACTTTATCCTAACAATTAACTACTATATATTGAGAATCTTGGAGCTACTGTTCTGTAGTTGGTCTCATATGGATACCAGACCAGTTTCTTCATGCAAGCTGTAGCATGGTGCAAAGACTAGTGGGGCTAAGACAGCTGGAGGAAGTTCCTTCTGAGTCTTAGTTTCCTATTTTGATAAGTTACAGATCTCTGCAAGTAAGAAAATAGAAACATTTATCAGCATACCTCTGTGATCTTGGTTAAGAAATACATTAATTACAGAATTGGGGATAAAGGGAAATACTGCCTTCCTTAAGAGAATACTGTTTGGTTTATTTTTCCAAAACCTCAGGTGAACAAAACTTTTTTGGGTTAAACATTTAAAGTATTAATTAACAAAATATCTTGAATAAGATATTTATATTTTGCTGTCAGACCTTCTATTTCTTCCAAAAATGATTTATTAAAAACCTATACATGGGCTTCCCTGGTGGCGCAGTGGTTGGGAGTCCGCCTGCTGGTGCAGGGGACATGGGTTCGCGCCCCGGTCCGGGAGGATCCCATATGCCGCGGAGTGGCTGGGCCCGTGAGCCATGGCCGCTGAGCCTGCGCATCCAGAGCCTGTGCTCCCCAACGGGAGAGGCCACAACAGTGAGAGGCCCGCGTACCGCAAAAAAAAAAAAAAAAAAAAATCCAATTAAAAAAAACCTATACAAAGTAAAGATTTTAATGTACAATGATAAAAGCCATTAGAATATGATATGTATATATATATGTGTGTGCGTGTGTTGTGTGTATATATATATATATATATATATATATATATATATATAAATATATATATAAAGTTCAGATCCTTGAGATTTTGGAGGAAATGTCTTATGGGCTACCCAGTGTGGGAGTTGGTTTAGCCAGAAGTGGGGAAGAGGGAAGAGGTTCTGGGTCTCTCATTACTCGAGCCCCCTGCCCTCCCCCCATCAGCAACAACAGCTCCATTTTTATCTTATTTACACAGTGAAGTTCTGCATGAGATTTTGTTTGAAAAGACTGTGCTACTGCTGTGTAAGTGTGAAAAGCACTGCCATAGAAGCTTTACATTGAAGAGCAAGGGACATTTTGACTTGCAAACGAAGAAAAAATTCAGTGACTCCTTGGCTTATAGGATTTTTTATGATTTATTTTTTTTAAAAGATAGGGTAGATGTTTCCATCCATCTGACTTGGTCTCAAAGACCACTAGCAGAAGCTTTTTTTTTTTTTTTTACTTATATAAACCAGAAACAAAAAATTTATTTCCCAAAAGGAATTAAATTAAAAAATTAATCAAAAGACTATGGAACTGGTTTGGCTCTGATGCTCACAAAAGAAGTTAAAACTATATGCACTAAATATTAAATGTAATAATTAAAATATGATAGTTTAATGAGCAAAACAAAGTTACACTTAAAAGATTTAGGTTCATTTAACAAAATGCTGTGTAAAAGGCACTACAAACCAGTGGTCATGTGTTTCAGTTTTCCCAATCTCTCCATTATCCTTCCCCTCAAATACGTATTATCCTCGAGGAGGTAAAAGGTACAGGCTCAGCTGCAGGCTCTGAGTGGGCCCTGCTGGGATGGAAGAAGTCGTTTTCGGCAGCAGGGTCCAGGGCACACCTACCCCAATGAGGCTGAGGAACTGTCACACCAGGGGCCTATAGAAGGCACTGGGGATTAGAGGAGTGGAGAGCCTGAGGAAGAACAGGAAGAAATGGGGGCAGGTCCAGCTAGCTGCTCCTACCAGCCCCTGAACCAAGACCCCGAACCAGAAGGGGCAGAGCTGGCACCAGTGCGGGGTGCAGAAGATGGAGCTGCTGACGTCCAGGGTTGGAACTAAGGCCCTAGGGCTTCATTCCCGGGACAGGCCAGCAGAGAATGAGGATGAAGATGAGGAGGGAGCTACAGCACTGAGCAGCCACAACTCTACAGTCATGGACCCAGAACATGCAGAGTTGGTGAAAAGGGCGAAGGAGGTGATATCAAATGCCCAGTGGGAAGATGTGGTACAGAAGGCCCTCCGAGCCTGGCAGGTGTCCCCTGCCTGCCAATGACCGCACTGAGAGCTGCCTCATCTCCCTGCATTCCAGGGCGGATCATATCCCAGGTTGTAATGTTCATCCCCATGCTCCCACCCCCCTTTCCACATCAAGGTAAACCAGACTTCTTCTCAGAGACTTATTAATTCAGTTCTATACAAATGGGGACATCAGCCCAAGCCCAACCCACCTTAGCATGTATCACTCTATGGAGAATAAAAGCACCCCCTTCCAAAAAATAAAAGAAAAGAAAGAAAGCATCATCCTTGCCTTCAAAATTTCCATAATTTTCCAACCCTGGTCGTGTTTTCAGGTTGTCCCTTGAGAACAGGCTGTTGATCAGTATCAGGTAAAATAACTCTTCTAGAATATCACTTGGCAAAAAGAAAGAATGTATTCTAGCGATTTTTGAAGCCCTACGAGAGTGAGTAATCTCAGTGAGCATTTCCCCTTATGCCTCCCCAACTCCCCAAGTAATTTATTTATTGCTGATCAGATTCAGCAATAAATAGAGCGTACTTATAACTCAAAGATAAATTTTTGAGTTATAAAGTAGTCCAAAAATGAAACTAATGATAGAAAAGAAACTCTTCTGAATTAACCAGTTAATAATACATGATTTCTCATATTTCTTTATACTATCATAAAGGAGATTTTAAAAAAATCTCTATGAAGGAAGTTCAACAGCAAATTGAAGATAATATGGGAAATTTGGATGAATGATCCAATGAGGCAGAGTGAGAGAAAGGTAAAGAGGGCAAGGCAGTGGTCCCAAAGCCATGGTCTAAAGAACAGCAGCCTCACTCTGGAGTGCTAGAAGCAGGTAGATGGTGGTGCAGTGCTAATTAGAGCCCTGAGCTTGAGTGCTCTACCTGAGCCACTCCACTCACTGATTGTGGACATGTGCAGGACATAAATAGATTTCCATTGTAAAGTGAAAAGATACTTGACTTAATTTATGGAACTGTAATTAAGAACAGTAAGTGCACAGTAACACAAGAAGTAGTTTCTTCAAGGGTTACAAAGGTGAAAAAGGAAAACACTTTCCAATCTGTAGGCGCTTAAAATCCAGGAGGCATTCAAACACAGAGATAAAGCAGGATGTGGACACTGTAAAAGGAGGAACACACTGTGTGTTATGATCTAATCATGTCTTTGTTGTCCACAGTGAATACAGGCAAAAGTGGGTTTAGACTAGTGGGACTGTCCTGGACCCAAATGTAAGAGTAATGAGAATTAAACATATTTCTAAGAGCAAAGCAGGGCATTGTTTATTACATCATCTTTTAGTCACATTTACTGGCTGAAAGACATGGGTAAATTACTACCCTCTGGGACTCTGTAAAAAGGCAGTATCACCTACCTAGTCAAGTTGCTCTGAAAATTTAATAAGTTAATGTATGTAAAGGAATATTTCATAGTGCCTAGCACAGGGTGGGTACCAGATAACCAGTAATTTCCTTCATTCTTTCTATGAAGTCAGGAGAAGAGGAGAGCAAGTGTAAAAGCATTTTGTTCATCTGGGTTAGGGTTTAGAAAGACAAAAGACTCTGGATGTATTAACATTAGAAAAAGAGTTTGCCAGTATATACAATGGAATATTACTCAGCCATAAAAAGAAATGAAATTGAGTTTTTGTAGTGAGGTGGGTGGACCTAGTCTGTCATACAGAGTGAAGTTAAGTCAGAAAGAGAAAAACAAACACCATATGCTAACACATATATATGGAATCTTTGGTTTTTTGTGTGTTTTTTTGCGGTACGCGGGCCTCTCACTGTTGTGGCCTCTCCCGTTGCGGACTACAGGCTCCGGACGCGCAGGCTCAGCGGCTATGGCTCACGGGCCCAGCCGCTCCGTGGCATGTGGGATCTTCCCAGACTGGGGCACGAACCCGCATCCCCTGCATCGGCAGGCAGACTCTCAACCACTGCACCACCAGGGAAGCCCTATATATGGAATCTTAAAAAAAAAAAAAAAGGTTCTGAAAAACCTAGGGGCGGGACAGGAATAAAGACGCAGACCTAGAGAATGGACTTGAGGACACGGGGAGGGGGAAGGGTAAGCTGGGACAAAGTGAGAGAGTGGCATGGACATATATACACTACCAAACATAAAATAGATAGCTAGTGGGAAGCAGCCGCATAGCACAGGGAGATCAGCTTGGTGCTTTGTGACCACCTAGAGGGGTGGGATAGGGAGGGTGGGAGGGAGGGAGATGCAAGAGGGAGGAGATATGGGGATATATATATGTGTGTAGCTGATTCACTTTGTTATACAGCAGAAACTAACACACCATTGTAAAGCAATTATACTCCAATAAAGATGTTAAAAAAAAAGAAAAAGAGTTAGCCAAACACTGATAAAAGACACTCCTGTAAGATCAACTGCCTCTTCAGTTCACCTTTAAGATTTAGACAGCTAATAATAAGTAGCAAAGGATCCATGCTCTTCTGAACTAGGAGAGGTAGAACAGCAAAAACTCAATTCTCTGCCTATTTCTTTTTTGTCTTCTAGACTACTTTTTAAAAGATGAGCCCTCAATAATTTGGCAAGTTCCTAAAATCCAACAGGTTAAATAAAGGTGACACAGTGAGTAGTCTGGTATTTTGGTACTGTAGAATCCCAGGCAACTCACACTCTGCCATTCAAGTCTTGGTTCTTCTCAGCACTGTCCTATATGCTTCTGGAGGTAGAAAGGTACATCAGATGCTTCTTCTAACTTTATGCATTATTCAAGCTACTTGAAGAAAAGGCTAAAATGAAATGTCAATGAGACTGAGCATACAAGTTATATCACAGGGAAATGAGTCTCATCATCTTATAGTTGGAACTCAACACACTGAGGAATTAGACTTCAAAATAAGAAAGTACATAGTTAACTGACACCGTGGTGGGTACTTCAGGTAACCAGACTGTTGGAACTCAAAAGGAAAAAAGATTCCTATAAAATATTATAGACTTACTAATTTTTTAGGAATGTTCTGACCTCTTGTGATACTTCAAGCATAACTATTTTAAAGGAGTTTTTTGTTTTGTTTCTGTTTTTCAATAGAAGAGAGAACTTTCCCCCACCAAAAGCAATTTAATAACATTCTGAATAGTCATGGTAGTATCACTATTACCTTATTACCTACTCTTGTGATCAGATTTAAGAACAATGCCTTTATTAATGCAAGAACTTCTTCTACAGTCTCTTTGAGAGTTAGTCATTTTGCCTCTGCTTCCTTATCTTCATTGACAATTAGCTGAAAAGGCTGCCTACTTTTATTACTGGACATTTATATTTGTTTAAAAAGGACTACTTATGGTAAGCTAGAAATCTGAAGCTTCCAGTCACTCACCTGAGGCACATACTTTATAACAACACAGAATGGGTCGACTTTTTTCCATGTGATGTTAGTTAAAATATCTGAACACAGTTTCCTTTTCTTGAAGCTAATTATCCCTGGTGTTAACTAGGCCTCCTATGAGCTGGTTTCTGCACCATTCTAGACTGTCCTACTTCCTGCTCCAAGGAGACACTTTTCTTGGACAGTGTCTCTCAATAAAGTTTCAATATTACCATCACTGACATACTCGACACTCTAGATATGATAACAGAATCATGAAATAATGCAACGTTGTTAGACCCTAGAAACATCAAAGTCTAACAAGTTCGTCCTATTGATGAAAAGAGTGAGGCGGCAGATACGTGACTTGCTCACAATCGTAAAACTTGTCTGAGGTAGAGCCAGGAAGCCAAGATCCCAGAGCCCTGCTACACAGCAGAGAACCTAGCATTTCCAGCTCTGTAACTTGCTCTCTTTCAATTAATGTAGCCCATTAAAAAAAAACTATCTCATTAGGAAGACTGTGCTCCACCATTTTACTCCACATGGAATTGGTCCGGAGCCTGTGCCTGCCATCTGGTATGAAAGAACCTAAGATTCTTAGATCTGAGTTGAGAGGAGGCTTCCAAAAGCCTGCCTTGAGAATAGTCACTTCTAAACACACACCTGTGATAATAAAGCACATCTGCCTTCGTAATTTTTAACTGTGAAGCACCGTCTCTTTTTTTAAAAAATTAATTTATTTATTTTTGGCTGAGTTGGCTCTTTGTTGCTGCATGCGGGCTTTTCTCTAGTTGCTGCGAGCGGGGGCTACTCTTTGTTCGGGTGCGTGGGTTTCTCATTGCAGTGGCTCCTCTTGTTGTGGAGCATGGGCTCTTCAGTAGTTGTGGCTCGTGGGCTCTAGGATGCAGGCTCAGTAGTTGTGGTGCACAGGCTTAGTTGCTCTGTGGCATGTAGGATCTTCCCGGACCGGGGCTCGAACCCATGTCCCCTGCATTGGCAGGTGGATTCTTAACCACTGCGCCACCAGGGAAGCCCCTCTCTTTTTCAGTCAAACAGAGAAGCTACATCCTTGGCCGCTCCGTCACAGTGTCTACATAACAGCAGCTTTTTTGAAGCCATGTTAGTGATGCAGGCTTAACAATGGAAGCCTATCTCACTTCATTTATCCGCTCCTCTGGACAGTTTGTATGAGGCTCCTCTTTATTTCCAAGTTTAAGCAGAAGGCATAAATTAATGTTAGCAGAGGCCTGTTTTTTAATTTTAAGTTGATCAGATTAAAATTATGACATGGAATCTAGACTATTCCTTGATGCTCTCAAGCTAGATCAGCATTTTACCTTTGTGTGTGTATGTGTGTGTTGTCATTGTTGAAAATAATGAGGTGCTATATTCATTTTGATAAGTTGTGAACTGCCTCTACCTCCTTCCCATGGTCCATCTCCAGTTCTCTATTAAATTTGCTATCTTTGGCATCTTCGTGTTACATAGAATGCTAGGTGTATTTTAACATCTGTCTCTGTGAAAAATAGTATTTTCAGTGGAGGAGTTATATGGGTCAGCCCATGTATTAGCAAGTGAATTTGTCTCCACAAAATGAATATGTCAAGATGGGGACATTCTTTTTTTTTTTTTGAATAGACAAGTCCATATTCTGAAATAAAGATGGTGATAGATTGTACAGCCATACTATTTCCCTCTCCCTACCTCCCACTCATGGCTTCAAAAGGGTTCAGTAGACTTTCAGAGGTAGCAAACAGGTGAGAGTGGAGGTGATTTTTCCTCCACTTTCATTGGACGTGACTGGATTCCTCTCCACCTCCCTTGTGAGCTCAGCACTCCTATACAAGATGTCTTGTATGATGATAGTAACAAGTGAACAGGTGTGTACAGGTCTTTCCTGCTTGGTGGGCTCCTTTCTCTACCTCATACGCATATTTGTTCCAAGCAGGGCCTAACAAAACAACTTATACACCACAGAGTCTTGGTAAATATTTCAGTGACTAAAAGTATGAATAATAATAGTTACCATTTATTTAGTATCTATGACAGCCATAAACTATGCCAAGCCCTTAGAGTATGCAGTATTGCAATTAATCTTAACAACAAATTACACTCATTTTACATAGGAGACACCTAAGCTTAGAAAAGTTAAGTGACTTGCCAGAGATCATGTAGCTACTAAGTGGTAACTGCAACTATAATTTACACATCTGCTATATAAGTGTTTTAAATCTAATTTGAGTTATTTGAAACAATGAAGGAGGTAGAGTTAAACAGGCTAGATCCTAAAAGCTAATCAAGTTAGTCCAGTGGAAACAACAGGATTTTCACAGTCCAGTCACTATGAATACATAGAGGGACTAATGTGTCTTGGTTCTAAAAGAAATGACAAAAACAAAGCAAAAACTTATGCTCACTGGTGATCTTCTCCATACCTTTCTTTTTTTACTACTACTGAACAACCCAATCCTGAGATCAGCCCTCTCTCCAGAGCTCCCAATCTGTATATCTATCTCCTTGCTGGATAAACGCAGCCTCACACGCAAATTAATCCCGGCATGTCCAAAGTCACCATTTCTTCCCCAATGCAGTTCCTCCTCCTACATTTCCTATCCTAGCAAAGAGTGTCCTCATCTACCCAATTATACCAGCAGACATCTGGGGGTCATCCTTGAGTACTCTTTTTACCTCCACTTCCCATACTCAACCCTATCATTCAAGTCTGGTTGATTTAACCTCCTCACCATCTCTCAAAACTATCCCCTCTTCTCCATTCCCATCTCTTCTGATTTGAGCTCACCCCTTAGTATGACACGCTGGGACGTCTACCAGCTGCAATACTCAAGTTACTTGAAGTTCCCCTGCACACACCAGGTAACTGCATACCTCAATGTCTTTGTTCTTGCTTTCTCCTTTTCTTGAACTGTTTTTCCCCTCTAGTTCACTTACCTTTTCCTAATTTGTTTTTATTTATTTATTTACTTGGTTGAACCAGGTCTTAGTTGCAGCAGGCAGGCTCATTAGCTGTGGCATGCAAACTCTTAGTTGCAGCATGCATGTGGGATCTAGTTCCCTGACCAGGGATCGAACCCAGCCCCCTGCATTGGGAGCACAGAGACTTAACCACTGTGCCACCAGGGAAGTCCCACCTTTTCCTAATTCATTAAAACTAAACTGTGGTATTACCTCCTGCAGGAACCCTCCCTCAATCCTAGGGTTGGGGTACATGGCCTTCCCGCTTGTTCTCTTTCCACCCTTGCTGTCTGTCTCATAACATTTGCAGGCTTGTACTTTAATGATCTGCACTGAAATCAACACTTAGGGTCCTTCTCCCCTACTAAGGCACTTAGAGATAGGTATCATGTATTATCCTTTTTGTCCTAAAAACTTAGCAGAGGCAATTACTTAACACATAGTGGCTATCCCAAAAGTGTATGTTGAAATGGTTCAGCATTCAAAATGGATAAAATATGATTATTATTCATGGGAGGGGTAGATAAGCATTTCTCTGATTAGAAATATTGACACTTTAATATTTCTCAGCCTTTAAAAATGTTCTTCCCTCTTTCTAGAATGTTTTCCTCCATTATTTTTCCTTTAAAAATTTTAACAATCCTGGGGCTTCCCTGGTGGCACAGTGGTTGAGAGTCTGCCTGCAGATGCAGGGGACACGGGTTCGTGCCCTGGTCTGGGAAGATCCCACATGCCGCGGAGCGGCTGGGCCCATGAGCCATGGCCGCTGAGCCTGCGTGTCCGGAGCCTGTGCTCCACAAGGGGAGAGGCCACAACAGTGAGAGGCCTGTGTACCGCAAAAAAAAAAAAAGAAAAAAATTAACAATCCTGCAAATTGATGTCATGGAAAAAACAAAAGCTAAGATGTCAGAGAGATCTGGATTTAAAACCACAACTTCAAGTCTAATTAGCTACATGATTTCAGTAAAGTTAGCCTCTTTGAGTCTTAATTTTTATGAAGAAAATGAGGTTTAATATAGTAATATTATGAAGTTGCTAATGTTATTAACATTTGTGACATTTCTAGCTTGGTAAACTGGCGTGATAGTAAAGATATTAACTGATAGGGAAAGCACTGGGGACAGGAAAGTATGGAGGATGAATGCAGTTAGTGAGGAACATGTGGTAATCCACTGGAGATGTTCCATAGGCCATGGGAAATAGAATCTGGAGCCAAGAGATGGGTTTAGGAATCACTGGTAGCCATACGCAAGATGGAACATGGGAATAAATGAAGTAAATTAGGGAAATACAGAAGTCATGAAGAGATGTTCTACAGTATACCTTGATATTCTTAATCATCCCAGATGTAATTTAATAACTAGTTGTATAATTATACTGTTAGGGAAATTAATCTACCCTACCAGACAGAAAGTTCCATAAGGGTAGGCATTGCATTAGCTTCACTCACTAGTATTTTTCCAGCACTCAGTACAGTAATTATCTATACAAGGAGCTCAGGAAATGCTTACTGAGTTGATGAATGGTTGCATTGCATATAATACTCACCAATGGGCTTTCTAATCATTTGCTTTTGAAATTTGGTGACCTAAATAAATGGTAATGTGAGAATATAAATTCCTAATGAAAATGTCCTGAGGTGGGGGTAAAAATAAAAATCTCACAAGTTCCTGTTGTGGGCCAGACATTGTGCCATCTGCTTCTATACACGATCTCACTTCATTCTCATAATGTGCTGTAGTAAAATCATAGCTAAAATAAATGATTTGCTCATGATGTGAAAAATCAGTTTGCTCCATCTCTACAACATCCTTGATTTCTCACTTTCCCTCAACCTTCCAAATCCAATTTATCTAAATATGTCAGCCCTGTCAGCCCTATCTACAAAGCTATCTTAAATCTGTCCTCTTTCTCCATCTTAATTGTCACTACCTTGGTCTAAGCTACCATCATTTCCTGACTGGTCTTGAAATAACATCTTAACTAGTCTCCATGCTTCTATTCTTGCTTTTCTTTTTATTCTTTAAATTTTTTATTTATATTATTTATTATTTATTTTTTGGCTGCATTGGGTCTTCGTTGCTGCACGTGGGCTTTCTCTAGCTGTGGCGAGCGGGGGCTACTCTTCGTTGTGGTGCACGGTCTTCTCACTGTGGTGGCTTGTCTTGTTGCGGAGCACGGGTTCTAGGTGCACGGGCTTCAGTAGTTGTGGCACGTGGGCTCAGTAGTTGTAGCTCGCGGGCTCTAGAGCACAGGCTCAGTAGCTGTGGCGCATGGGCCCAGTTGCTCCACGGCATGTGGGATCTTCCCAGACCAGGGCTTGAACCCATGTACCCTGCATTGGCAGGTGGATTCTTAACCACTGTACCACCAGGGAAGCCCTGTTCTCTCCTCTTTTCAATCCACATTCCACACACCAGAATTCCTGAATCAAAACAATGTCTTAAAACCATAAATCATATCAAATTTCTTCCTGCTTAAAACTTACACTGGCTTCCCATGTTACCCAAATGCCAATGCATTTCTATTCCTTATGTGTCTCTGCTGAACTGGCCACTGCCTCGATCTCTGACCACATCTCCTTCCTCTTTATAGCTTGCTCACTTCCTCACTAGGCTTCAGTCACAATGGCCTCCTTTCTGTTTTGAATATACGTTTTGAATATACAAAGCTTTTCCTGCCTCAGGGCCTTTATTTATTTATTTTTTTTTTTAATTTATTTTTGGCTGCATTGGGTCTTCATTGCTGCGCGTGGGCTTTCTCTAGTTGCGGTGAGCAGGGGCTACTCTTCATTGCGGTGCATGGGCTTCTCATTGTAGTGGCTTCTCTTGTTGCAGAGCACGGGCTTCAATAGCTGTGGCTCACGGACTCTAGAGCACAGGCTCAGTAGTTGTGGCGCACAGGCTTAGTTGCTCTGCGGCATGTGGGATCTTCCTGGACCAGGGCTTGAACTTCACCGTGTCCCCTGCATGGGCAGGTGGATTCTTAACCACTGCGCCACCAGGGAAGCCCCTGACTCAGGGCCTTTGAGCTTGCTGTTGCCTCTGATTTTCGTAAGGCTGGTTCCACTTCATCATTCAACTCAAATGTTATTTTGCTCACAGAGGACTTTTCTTACCATCTTATCTGGTGGCGGGTAGTAACACATTAGACTCCTTTGTATTATTTCTTTCATGACATTTATTACTATTTGAAATTGTTTACTTCTTTCTTATGTATTTTCTTTCTCTGCAGCTGTAAAATATAATGACAAAGCTCACAGGGGAGAGGAGAGAGACCTTTTAAATTATCTTGATTGACAAGTTATTCGACAAATATAACCATAAAATAAGATTCTTGCCTCAGCTTCTTTCATTAATTAATTCATTCATTTTTACTTTAAAAGATTATTACTTTACTGGGCCTTTTGAATCTCTCTTTTCTTTAGCAAGCAATAGCCAACTAAAGTGACCCCTTGACATATTTAGATTTAATATTTATTGCTTCAGCTCCCTGAGAGACCCCATGAGGCCACAACATAGCACCTTGTGGGTTTGCTAAGGAATGAATTTAGTTACTTTCATGTAGCAGATGGTGAGTAAGCTTTGCTTATAGAGTCATTCTCAGTTATTATATGTTCTTATAGGAAGGCAGTTATTTTATCTCAATTTTATTAATAAACTGAATAAGAAACCATAGTGGTATTAAAAAATTAGGATATTAAGGGCTTCCCTGGTGGCGCAGTGGTTGACAGTCCACCTGCCGATGCAGGGGACGCGGGTTCATGCCCCGGTCTGGGAGGATCCCGCGTGCCGCGGAGCGGCTGGGCCCGTGGGCCATGGCCGCTGAGCCTGCGCGTCCAGAGCCTGTGTTCCGCAACGGGAGAGGCCACAGCAGTGAGAGGCCCGCGTACCGCAAAAAAAAAAAAAAATTAGGAAATTTAAGAGCATCCTAGAATATAGTCTTCATAAATGTCAAGTTGTTTCCCCAAATCTATGTCTATACACATTAAAGAAAAAGACGATACTCCAACTAAATTGGTCTACCTGGTTAACTACAGTAATGCCATGATTAATAACAAATGTTATGCTTCCAAAAAGCCTACTATTAATCTATAACCATGATAAAGACTGGCCACAGAAAAATGCAGAAACCATTTTAGACATGAAAGTAGCTGAGTCACTGTGGCTTTTGGTAAAGGAGAGGTTTCTATATTTAAAAACAAAGATATCATAATATTGGTTTTTAAAGTGTCCTGCAAGCTGTGGATAATATATGCTATATAACTGTTGACTTATCTTAGGAAGGAGGAAGAAATTAAACACAAAACAACCAGAAACAGCCCTTAAGCCCAGTGTGGACAGAGAGGAATAAATGAACCCTGGGGCAAGGGATGAAAGAGGAAATATTCCATTCTTTTTGTATATATCATGAGCCCAGAGTTGTGCCTGGTGCTAGGTAGAATACAAAACTAGCACACAATGGCATCTTAGACTTTATGGTAGAGACAAGACCCATGAGCAGGACAATTAGGAGGTCCACGTGACACTGTGTAATAATGTGCCCAGTAGGTACAGTTGAGGCCAGAAGGTACATCTGAAGCTAGATTATGATGAAAATGAAATGCTAGAGGATGCACTTACAGCGGACAACAGACAGGTGAAGAATACAGTGAAGACAATTTTTAGAATGACTAATCTGGTAGCATAGGTCAAGGGAGTTTAAGAGAGGAAGACATCGAAGGTAGATAAGTCATAAAGCTCTTGCAGTATGCCAAATGTGAGAAAATGAGAGCCTGGACTGGTGTGGTTGTCATGGAAACAGAGCCAAGCTTGAATCTGAGAAGCCTTATGAAGGAATAACAGCTCTTCGTTATCTTTGTGTAACTTTCCAAGTATATGTAGCTTATTATGTCCTCCTTTATATAACTCACTGATACAAAACTGCCAGAGATAATATTCTTTACCAAGTCAGGGGAAAAGGTCCACCATGGAGAAAACACCTATGATATACGAACAAGGTGGCTCTCTTTTTTTTTTTTTTTTTACATCTTTATTAGAGTATAATTGCTTTACAATGGTGTGTTAGTTTCTGCTTTAAAACAAAGTGAATCAGTTATACATATACATATGTTCCCATATTTCTTCCCTCTTGCGTCTCCCTCCCTCCCACTCTCCCTATCCAACCCCTCCAGGTGGTCAAGAAGCACCGAGCTGATCTCCCTGTGCTATGTGGCTGCTTCCCACTACCTATTTTACATTTGGTAGTGTATATATGTCAGTGCCACTCTCTCACTTCTTCCCAGCTTACCCTTCCCCCTCCCCACATCCTCAAGTCCATTCTCTAGTAGGTCTGTGTCTTTATTCCTGTCTTACCTGTAGGTTCTTCATGACATTTTTTTCTTAAATTCCATATATATATGTTAGCATACTGTATTTGTCTTTCTCTTTCAGACTTACTTCACTCTGTATGACAGACTCTAGGTCTATCCACCTCATTACAAATAGCTCAATTTCATTTCTTTTTATGGCTGAGTAATATTCCATTGTATATATGTGCCACATCTCCTTTATCCATTCATCTGATGGTGGACACTTATGTTGTTTCCATCTCCTGGCTATTGTAAATAGAACTGCAATGAACATTTTGGTACATGACTCTTTTTGAATTATGGTTTTCTCAGGGTATATGCCCAGTAGTGGGATTGCTGGGTCATATGGTAGTTCTATTTGTAGTATTTTAAGGAACCTCCATACTGTTCTCCACAGTGGCTGTACCAATCCATATTCCCACCAACAGTGCAAGAGTGTATCCTTCTCTCCACACCCTCTCCAGCATTTACTGTTTCTAGATTTTTTGATGATGGCCATTCTGACTGGTGTGAGATGATATCTCATTGTAGTTTTGATTTGCATTTCTCTAATGATTAATGATGTTGAGCATTCTTTCATGTGTTTGTTGGCAGTCTGTATATCTTCTTTGCAGAAATGTCTATTTAGGTCTTCTGCCCACTTTTGGATTGGGTTGTTTGTTTTTTTGTTCTTGAGCTGCATGAGCTGCTTATAAATTTTGGAGATTAATCCTTTGTCAGTTGCTTCATTTGCAAATATTTTCTCCCATTCTGAGGGTTGTCTTTTGGTCTTGTTTATGGTTTCCTTTGCTGTGCAAAAGCTTTGAAGTTTCATTAGGTCCCATTTGTTGATTTTTGTTTTTATTTACATTTCTCTAGGAGGTGGGTCAAAAAGGATCTTGCTGGGATTTATGTCATAGAGTGTTCTGCCTATGTTTTCCTCTAAGAGTTTGATAGTTCCTGGCCTTACATTTAGGTTTTTAATCCATTATGAGCTTATTTTTGTGTATGGTGTTAGGGATTGATCTAATCTCATACTTTTACATGTACCTCTCGAGTTTTCCCAGCACCACTTGTTGAAGAGGCTGTCTTGTCTCCACTGTACATTCCTGCCTCCTTTATCAAAGATAAGGTGACCATATGTGCGTGGGTTTATCTCTGGGCTTTCTATCCTGTTCCATTGATCTATCTTTCTGTTTTTGTGCCAGTACCATACTGTCTTGATTACTGTAGCTTTGTAGTATAGTCTGAAGTCAGGGAGCCTGATTCCTCCATCTCCGTTTTTCGTTCTCAAGATTGCTTTGGCTATTTGGGGTCTTTAGTGTTTCCATACAAACTGTGAAATTTTTTGTTCTAGTTCTGTGAAAAACGCCAGGGGTAGTATGATAGGGATTGCATTGAATCTGTAGATTGCTTTGGGTAGTAGAGTCATTTTCACCATGTTGATTCTTCCAATCCAAGAACATGGTATCATGGTATATCTCTCCATCTATTTGTATCATTTTTAATTTCTTTCATCAGTGTCTTATAATTTTCTGCATAGAGGTCTTTTGTCTCCTTAGGTAGGTTTATTCGTAGATATTTTATTCTCTTTGTTGCAATGGTAAATGGGAGTGTTTTCTTTTTTTTTCTTTTTTTTAATAAATTTATTTGTTTATTTTATTTTTGGCTGTGTTGGATCTTCGTTTCTGTGTGAGGGCCTTCTCTAGTTGCGGCAAGCGGGGGCCACTCTTCAACGCGGTGCGCGGGCCTCTCACTGTCGCGCCTCTCTTGTTGCGGGGCACAGGCTCCAGACACACAGGCTCAGTAGTTGTGGCTCACAGGCCTAGTTGCTCCGTGGCATGTGGGATCTTCCCAGACCAGGGCTCGACCCCATGTCCCCTGCATTGGCAGGCAGATTTTCAACCACTGCGCCACCAGGGAAGCCCGGGAGTGTTTTCTTGATTTCACTTTCAGATTTTTCATCATTAGTGTATAGGAATGCCAGAGATTTCTGTGCATTAATTTTGTATCCTGCTACTTTACCAAGTTCATTGATTAGCTCTAGTAGTTTTTTGGTAGCATCTTTAGGCTTCTCTGTGTATAGTATCATGTCATCTGCAAACAGTGACAGCTTTACTTCTTCTTTTCCAATTTGGATTCCTTTTATTTCCTTTTCTTCTCTGACTGCTGTGGCTAACACTTCCAAAACTAAGTTGAATAAGAGTGGTGAGAGTGGGCAACCTTGTCTTCTTCCTGATCTTAGTGGAAATGGTTTCAGTTTTTCACCATTGAGGACGATGTTGGCTGTGGGTTTGTCACATTATGGCCTTTATTATGTTGAGGAAAGTTCCCTGTATGCCTACTTTTTGGAGGGTTTTTTTTATCATAAATGGGTGTTGAATTTTGTCAAAAACTCTCTCTGCATCTATTGAGATGATCATATGGTTTTTCTCCTTCAATTTGTTAATATGGTTTATCACATTGATTGATTTGAGTATATTGAAGAATCCTTGCATTCCTGGAATAAACCCCACTTGATCATGGTGAATGATCCTTTTAATGTGCTGTTGGATTCTGTTTGCTAGTAGTTTGTTGAGGATTTTTGCATCTATGTTCATCAGTGATATTGGCCTGTAGTTTTCTTTCTTTGTGACATCCTTGACTGGTTTTGGTATCAAGGTGATGGTGGCCTCATAGAATGAGTTTGGGAGTGTTCCTCCCTCTGCTATATTTTGGAAGAGTATGAGAAGGATAGGTGTTAGCTCTTCTCTAAATGTTTGATAGAATTCGCCTGTGAAGCCATCTGGTCCTGGGCTTTTGTTTGTTGGAAGATTTTTAATCATAATTTCAATTTCACTGCTTGTGATTGGTCTGTTCATATTTGCTATTTCTTCCTGATTCAGTCTTGGCAGGTTGTGCATTTCTAAGAATTTGTCCATTTCTTCCAGGTTGTCCACTTTACTGGCATAGAGCTGCTTGTAGTAATCTCTCATGATCTTTTGTATTTCTGCAGTGTCAGTTGTTACTTCTTCTTTTTCATTTCTAATTCTATTGATTTGAGTCTTCTCCCTTTTTTTCTTGATGAGTCTGGCTAATGGTTTATCAATTTTGTTTATCTTCTCAAAGAACCAGCTTTTAGTTTTATTGATCTTTGCTATTGTTTCCTTCATTTCTTTTTCATTTATTTCTGATCTGATTTTTATGATTTCTTTCCTTCTGCTAACTTTGGGGTTTTTTGTTCTTCTTTCTCTAATTGCTTTAGGTGCAAGATTAGGTTGTTTATTCGAGATGTTTCCTGTTTCTTAAGGTAGGATTGTATTACTATAAACTTCCCTCTTAGAACTGCTCTTGCTGCATCCCATAGGTTTTGGGTCGTTGTGTCTCCATTGTCATTTGTTTCTAGGTATTTTTTGATTTCCTCTTTGATTTCTTCAGTGATCACTTCGTTATTAAGTAGTGTATTGTTTAGCCTTCATGTGTTTGTATTTTTTACAGATCTTTTCCTGTAATTGATAGCTAGTCTCACAGCGTTGTGGTCGGAAAAGATACTTGATACGATTTCAATTTTCTTAAATTTACCAAGGCTTGATTTGTGACCCAAGATATGATCTATCCTGGAGAACGTTCTATAAGCACTTGATAAAAATGCGTATTCTGTTGTTTTTGGATGGAATGTCCTATAAAAATTAAGTCCATCTTGTTTAATGTGTCATTTAAAGCTTGTGTTTCCTTATTTATTTTCATTTTTGATGATCTGTCCGTTGGTGAAAGTGCGGTGTTAAAGTCCCCTACTATGAATGTGTTACTGTCGATTTCCCCTTTTATGGCTGTTAGTCTTTGCCTTATGTATTGAGGAGCTCCTATGTTGGGTGCATAAACATTTACAATTGTTATATCTTCTTCTTGGATCGATCCCTTGATCATTATGTAGCGTCCTTCTTTGTCTCCTCTAATAGTCTTTATTTTAAAGTCTATTTTGTCTGATATGAGAATTGCTACTCCAGCTTTCTTTTGGTTTCCAGTTGCATGGAATATCTTTTTCCATCCCCTCACTTGCAGTCTGTATGTGTCTCTAGGTCTGAAGTGGGTCTCTTGTAGACAGCATATATATGGGTCTTGTTTTTGTATCCATTCAGCCAATCTGTGTCTTTTGGTGGGAGCATTTAGTCCATTTACATTTAAGGTAATTATCGATTTATATGTTCCTATTCCCATTTTCTTAATTGTTTTGGGTTTGTTATTGTAGGTCTTTTCCTTCTCTTGTGTTTCTTGCCTAGAGAAGTTCCTTTAACATTTATTGTAAAGCTGGTTTGGTGGTGAACTCTCTCAGCTTTTGCTTGTCTGTAAAGGTTTTAGTTTCTCCATCAAATCTGAATGAGATCCTTGCTGGGTAGAGTAATCTTGGTTGCAGGTTTTTCTCCTTCATCACTTTAAATATGTTCTGCCACTCCCTTCTGGCTTGCAGAGTTTCTGCTGAAAGATCAGCTGTTAACCTTATGGGGATTCCCTTGTGTGTTATTTGTTGTTTTTCCCTTGCTGCTTTTAATATGGTTTCTTTGTATTTAATTTTTGACAGTTTGATTAATATGTGTCTTGGCATATTTCTCCTTGGATTTATCCTGTATGGGACTCTCTGTGCTTCCTGGACTTGATTAACTATTTCCTTTCCCATATTAGGGAAGTTTTCAACTATAATCTCTTCAAATACTTTCTCAGTCCCTTTCTTTTTCTCTTCTTCTTCTGGAACCCCTATGATTCGAATGTTGGTGCATTTAATGTTGTCCCAGAGGTCTCTGAGACTGTCCTCAGTTCTTTTCATTCTTTTTTCTTTATTCTGCTCTGCAGTAGTTATTTCCACTATTTTATCTTCCAGGTCGCTTATCTGTTCTTCTGCCTCAGTTATTCTGCTATTGATCCCATCTAGAGTATTTTTAATTTCATTTATTGTGTTGTTCATCGTTGTTTGTTTCATCTTTAGTTCTTCTAGGTCTTGTTAAATGTTTCTTGCATTTTGTCTATTCTATTTCCAAGATTTTGGATCATGTTTACTATCATTATTCTGAATTCTTTTTCAGGTAGACTGACTATTTCCTCTTCATTTGTTACGTCTGGTGGGTTTTTATCTTGCTCCTTCATCTGCTGTGTGTTTTTCTGTCTTCTCATTTTGCTTATCTTAAGTGTGTTTGGGGTCTCCTTTTCGCAGGCTGCAGGTTCATAGTTCCCGTTGTTTTTGGTGTCTGTCCCCAGTGGCTAAGGTTGGTTCAGCGGGTTGTGTAGGCTTCCTGGTGGAGGGGACTAGTGCCTGTGTTCTGGTGGATGAGGCTGGATCTTGTCTTTCTGGTGAGCAGGTGCACGTCTGGTGGTGTGTTTTGGGGTGTCTGTGGACTTACTATGATTTTAGGCAGCCTCTGTGTTAGTGGTTGGGGTTGTATTCCTGTCTTGCTAGTTGTTTGGCATAGGGTGTCCAGCAGTGTAGCTTGCTGGTTGTTGAGTGAAGCTGGGTTGCTGGCGTTGAGATGGAGATCTCTGGGAGATTTTTGCCGTTTGATGTTATGTGGAGCTGGGAGGTCTCTTGTGGACCACTGTCCTGAAGGTGGCTCTCTTAAAGTTGACTTTGAGGCACAAACTTTGGTTAAAAGTTCCATTGGTTTGGTCACTTTCTGTCAAAGTCTAATTACTAATGGAGTTCAAACCATAATATATTAAGCTGAACTGAGCAGAAGCTGATTCAGTAGCACTCTTCAGTTGTCTAGGGACACCCTGATTATCACCGAATGAGCAATAAGTGAGAATGTAAGGTCTAGTAAGCTTCCGTCTCTAAAAAGAAACACTTCATATGCAGCTCCTTTCCTTAAAATTGAAGAAAGAACATGACAGGGAAGTTTTTGAGAGGATGAGAAAGAGAGTGAGAGAAAATGGAGAAGAGCAATGACTCTTAGTATCTTGGCAAGTCTCCCTGACGGCACCTGGAAAATGCTGCTGAGTTTGCCGCTCCCTTTCCATCCTCACTGTTACAGCCTTGGGTAAAGAAGCCTTCATTATTTCTCCCCTTAAGAGTCTTCTAACTAGTCTCCATATTTATTACCAGTCTCTTCACATTTCAGTCTCTTTCTCTAACTGTCTTCAAAATTATCTTCCTAAAATATCCTATCTGACCCTGTAACTGTTTAAGGGTACCCTCTGGCCCACAGGTTCAATGGCTAGTACTCAACTCTAACCATAAGACACCTTTCAGACAATCTAGACCTATCCTACCTTTCCAATTACATCTGTTAGCTTGACCTTTCATGCCCAATGTTCTCATGGAGCTTATTCCCAAAAGTGTTGTATTTTATGACAACAATTTTATGACAATAAAATATTGTATTTTAGTCTGTTCCTTACATATGCTGTTCTCTTTACCTGAAATATCACTCCTTGTCTTTTCTTGCTAATCTTTCAAGACTCAAATGTCATTTTCTCTTTCAAGTAATCCTTGTCATTACCTCCTTCCTCCATCTTTTCATCCTGTCCCATTTGTTCATGACTGTATTTGTACACCTGTCTGTCTCCCCTACTTCTCTTTGAACCCCTCGAGATTAACTACAACATACTCAGCATTGCATCTCCACTACCCAACAGCTCCTAGTCAGGTGGTCACAGATCATTCAAATAAATGCTGAGTAAATGAATGAATGACTGAATTTCAAATGACGAAGTGAGTTATGAATAGATTAAAATATGAGCTTAAGTTTTAAAAAGATATGTATTAAACTAGAGAATGGTAAGTATGTATCTCTTATTTAATGTCTAAATTTGTAAGAAGAAAGGTCAAAATGAAAGCAAGTGCAATGTTTAAGGATTTCAAAAGAAGAGAGGGAAAATACTGACATAAGAAAACAGTGTAAATGCCATAAGAAAATAAATAAAACTCAATGTTATTTAGCAATTTGCTCACTCTCATTTGATAGTTCCTTCAGAAACAAATAAATTTGATTTGGGGAGGGTAGGGGCTCAGTCATCAGACTGGCTAGCTCTCTGGAGGTGGATCAATGGACAGATCTACGTACTTTGCAGAAGGGACACAAATGGAAGTCCAGAAGCTACTGTTTTAGTTTAAATTTTGATGCATAAAATATATTGAGAAGGGAATATTAAATAAAACAAGATGTTCCATTTCACATGGAAACAAAGTATAAGTGTTGATGGAAGTAGTGACTTATTTGGCTATAGGTAATAAGTATGCAAAATCAAATCATTAACGGTTCTCAAACAACAGTTTCTAAGCAATGCCAACATGTGCCCAAACTAATATTAATATAAAATACACCTTTAAAAAACCATCTGATTGACAAGTTAATGTGCCAAGAAGGCAGATGTTCAGAATTTAGTAATAACAGGATTGAAATCAAACTCAAGAAAATGACACAGAAATCACTGTGGTAAATGGAAGATACTTCCATATGTCTCCCCTACAAGCTATTACATTTAGAGAAGATAAAAACTACAAGTAGGGGCTTCCCTGGTTGCGCAATAGTTAAGAATCTGCCTGCCAATGCAGGGGACATGTGTTCGAGCCCTGGTCTGCGAAGATCCCACATGCCGTGGAGCAACTAAGCCCGCGAGCCACAACTACTGAGCCTGTGCTCTAGAGCCCGTGCTCCGCAACAAGAGAAGCCAACTCAATGAGAAGCCCATGCACTGCAATGAAGAGTAGCCCCTGCTCGCCGCAACTAGAGAAAGCCCGTGCACAGCAATGAAGACCCAACACAGCCAAAAAAAAATAAGTAAATAAATTTATTTTTTAAAAAAACTACAAGTAAATGGGTAAGATATTTGAAATGGAACCAGCCAGGCTAGATAAACAATGTAACCAAAGAATTAAGTTCCAATTTCTATCTGTTTCACATTTGCATATAGTTTTGTTTTCTTTCCCACCAGTGACACCCCAGGTTATAATGCTCTGAGCATGGGATACCACAACATTTAAATCAAAATTGAAAAATCTAGCCAACCTTCAAGAACTGAAAATCTAATGTGTAAGCATTCCACTGTATGTAAGACAATGGGCCCTAAGAGCAGGTGTAACCACTCTAAGGCTTGTGGTCTGCCCATAACCCTGGAGAAGCAGTGCAGGTTGTAGACCTGACAGAGTGAGTACTTGAATACATGTACTCAAAAGCTCCTGCAGGGCCTGAATGGTCCTGTTCTTAAAAGAGGTCTTACTCCTTTAGGTGTCCAAATACCACTGTCAATTCTGCTATCTTTGCTCTGAAATGAGAACACATTTCTTTTCCAACAAGAATGCATCATCTGTAAGTGTGCTCAGCAAGAACTTCTTTGATTTCTTCTCTTTACCTTAAAAAATTGCCTAAACATAGCATAAAATACCAAGTCATGATAATCACAATTATACATATAATCCCTTTACTAAAATTGCTTATTTTATTAAAGTGGTAGTTGAATGAAAAACTAAACAATATGAGAGTAACATTTAATTCTCTATTTTAACATCACTCATCTGGAAATATTTTATTTTGAATACTGCAGTATATTCCATCCAATGAGAAAAAAAAAAGAACTTTCCAAGAGCCTGCTTAAATGTCACCAAAACCAAAATCGGTCCTATTTGAAGCACACCAACTTCCATAATTTTATAATTAAGGAGAAGGCACTTATTTATTTCAAAAATTTTTTTGGCTGTGCAGTGCGGCTTGCAGGATTTTAGGTCCCCCAATCAGGGATTGAACCTGGGCCACCACAGTGAAAGCGCCAAGTCCTAACCACTGGACCGCCAGGGAATTCCCAAGGAGGAGGCATTTATAATTTAATAATTAAGAATAAATTGACATACTGAGCTTCTTCCAAGGCTCATCCTTTAAAATGGAGCTGGCTTACCCATGCAAGGCTTGCAGAATATGTAAAAGTCTAGTAGCAGATCAGCACCCACTCTACTACCCATTCCCTCATCCTCTCCTCCCACCTCTGGGCTCCCTATCTCTGGGCCGCCCTCCTTTACACTTATTTTGATTTGCATCCAGGCAGGTCTGTCTATTCTTGGCTTTGTACTCAGGTTCCTAAAACTCACCTCAGGCCAGCCTTACCTGATGGCCCAGGCTTGTTTCAGTTACTTCCTTCAGTTCATCTGCTCAACTCTCCACTTTTACAGTGTAATAATACCACCTCTGGGTAGATGATACCCCCACTACCAGTCCCACACCTGCTGGGATCAGTCTCTCCCACTTCCTACCACAACACGGAAGCAATCTCAGACTGGTGATTTCGAGGTGATGTCAAAAAAGAAAAGAAACCTGAGAAAGGTAAATACAATAAATTAACAAAGAGCACTAAAGTGAAAGGAGAATAGATCAAGAGTAGTCAAATCTATAGTTATTCAAATAAAAGAGAAAAATACCAAAGGTGCAAAGATATGTACTGACCTCTCAATTATCAACAGAGAATGGTGGCACTAATTTCAAACTAAGGATTAACATAGATTCAAATGTGTATTGTAATTCTATTTGAATAGCTCATATAGTAGGAAAAACCTTAGTTTAATGATTGAAGTCATTCAGTGAAGAACTAACTCAGAAAGAGCTAGGAATGCAGTTAGATTTCTTATCTGATATTCTCTCATAGCTTCACTCCAATCTAACATACCCACAAAAAGTGTAACCTTGCCCATGATGCAAAGTGCCACCTACACAGAGATGCAGAGCTGACCCGGGGGAGAGTAACAAATGAACAAGCTAGTTTCAAAGAGCTTCCCTCAAATTCTTTAAACAGCATTTAAGTAAAGTAAAGCAGGTATTCAAAAGCACTTACTCTACAAGAATTAAATCACAAGCCACTGCAGCTGCTGACCTTCGACACACCCAGAAAGGAGTTCAGGGTGGAGGTCAGGAATGAGGCACTCTGTGCTCTGGGGAAAACTGACAGAACAGGCCTTCAGATAGTTGGATGTTTTCAGGATAAGATTTTATGAGCCCAATTTCTTGCATCTTCTCATATCTAGAAAAGCACTAGAATCATTAATGGAGACATCTGCTCCTCATGACTAGAAGCAACCTTCATGTGAGTAGCAGCAGCCTTCTGCCAAAATGTGTGTTTGACTGCACGTATCCCCCTTCACCAAAATCACATATATATTGACCTCCCCCTTTACCACTTTGGAGCAGTTCCTCAGAGCTCTCTGAATGGCTGCATCACGGGCTAGAGTCCTCATTTTGCCCAAAAATAAAACTTAACTCACAACTCTCATGTTGTGCTTTTTTTTTTTTTTTTTTTCAGCCAACATAAATAAGCTATAACACAACAGTATTTCCTGGGAGTTATCTCTGTTTACGATGGTAATGTAAAAATGGAGTAAGGTCAGTGAAAATCAGAGGTTAGATGTGAGCTGGACCTGAAAAACATGTAGATTCAGAAAGTCTGAAAGGCTATTCCCAGACAGAAAGCAGACAAACCCAAGGTGTATGAGGCTAATCTGAGTCTACTTCTAGTTTAGCCAGAGTAGAGATAGGTGATGAGATTAGAACCGCCCATGTGAATAGAGTGTGAAAGGTTTTCAGGAATAGACTAAGGTATCTGAACTCCATTTCCAAACTTTAAGAATCAGTGAAGTCCTATTAAATATGGGAAAAGAGGGATGCAAACAGTGTCTCAGCCTGTACTTGACACCAATAGCATTAACTGAGGGAAATTTTAATCAGTGCATAATTATTTAAATTAAAAATATTTAATTTGGGAAACATGAGACTTCTGTATTCAAAAGAAGGAGTTTTCAGCATATATAAACTATGTGAAAAGATCTGTATTTACTGGATAAACAGTTAACAAATATTAATCAAAAGAAGCAATGGTTAGTGTGGTTTCCTTCTCTCCAATATAATACTTGAAAACAAAGCATAGATCTTTAGGGAAAAAACAATTCTACCTCAAATATTGCTTTCGATGAGGTGCAATCTATTTAAATACAACAACTGCAAAAGGGATGAGGTTAATCCTTTGGTCCTTTGCTATTCTGTGCATCAATCCTGGTATTAGGGATGCTTGCTGAACATGCAGAAATGCACTTGCCACTTTGGGGAATAAATAGTAAGCTTCAGGCTGTTTCTAAGAAATAAATAGACTACCTGGAGAATGCAGAACAAATACATATGAAATATCTAAATTAAACCAAAGAGCGAATGATACATTTTGTAACTGCAGCAGATGCTCATTTCAGGCAGAAAGAGAAATGGTTAAAGAACCATTCTTTAAAGGAGGTAGGATTTAAGCTAGAACATAGGGGCTAGAAGGCACTGTATAAAAAGAGAAAAGGGGACATGATGTGTAAAATGAAGATGGTTTCAGGATACAGTGCTAGAGTTTAGCTCAAAGACTTTCAATGATAGAATGAAAAGATGAATATAGCATAAGAATCAAGGACATGATAACAGATGTGCAGATCATTATCTAAGTAAATAGCGCCCCCTGAAGTTGCGTGTATATAAGCTGCCTTACCCCCATATGAATAATGATAATAATAATGAAAAAGAAATATCAAAGGCCTCTGAAAACTTTATACAGGGTGGCTAAAGATATAAAATTGGAACTTGAGCTAGGACAAAATTTAGGAATTATTTTCTTTGGAAAGTGAATTTATGCAATGCACAAATGCAGAAGGCCCAAAGATATATCTATTACTAAAGGCTCAGGAAGAAGAGGAACCCACCAAAGGGGTGAGCAGAGAAGTAAGGTTTCTGAACAGTAGAGAATTGGGGAAGAACAGAATGGTACCATCTCTGCAGAATGTTTTTTTCCCCCCAATGAGTTTAACTAGAGAGTTATGACTAAGTGGGAAGTAAACCACGAAAACTTCTGTTCATATACTTAATCAGCTGTTTTTCTGAGCAGCTCCTATGTCTTAAGACACAAGATTAACATACCATTTTGTTCAGCTGTTGGAATTTAGTACCCATGTGTCCATGCTTCAATTTCTCCAGTTATTAAAAATTTCAAGTTGCAAAATTAAACATATTGTGCAAAGAATACCCTTTAATAGATACAGGGCTATTCAGGTGATCACTTTCTTCTTGAGCGACCTTTGGTAGTTTGTATTTTTTTAGGGATTTGTCCAAGTTCTCAAATTTATTGTCATAAAGTTGTTCACAATATTCCTTTATTAATGTTTGTAGAATCTGTTAGTGATGTCATCTTTCTCATTTCCGTTATTGGTAACTGTGTTTTCTCTATTTTTTTTCCTGGTCAGTCTGCTTAGAAGTCTTATTAGGTACATAAACGTTTATCATCTTGACATGTGTTCTCTATTTGTTTGATCTACTCTTTTCCCCTTTTCCTTTTTTTCCTGCTTCTTTTAAACATTTTTTACGGTTTTATTTTATTTTCTTTGTTGGCTTTCTAGCTATAACTCTTTGTTTTGTTATTTTAGTAGTTGTTTTTGAGTTCCTTTAACTTATCACCATCTACCTTCAAGTGATATACACTTCACATACAGTATAAGCGCCGTACAATGGTCATACTACCACTTCTTCCCTCCTGGCTTTTATTCTATTTCAGGTATCCCCGGCTTTTTCAAAGTTCACTTGTGCCACTTCACTTTTACTAAAGACCCACATTAGCACCTGCTTTCGCTAACTAAAGAAATCCAAAGAGGACCTTCACTTTTACAAAAGTGAAGCAAGCTGAGCTGTTATGGAGGCAGCACACACTCAGAGCAGGGAGAGTGGCACCGGCAAGCTCCTCCCTTGGGAACTATACTCAGCATCTCAGCATCAAGCTACCATAGCTTTGAACTGTATCTGTGAGCATCTGTGCTTCATCTCGATTATCCCACAATACAGTGTTATTATTTTTGTTTAAACAGTGAATTATATTTTTGAGACAATTAATAAGAAAAAAGTTTTAGATATTCACCTTTTAGTCACAGGATTTCCTTTAACATTTTTAATAACTCATATCTGCTATTATGAATTCTTTCAGGTTTTGTGTGTCTATAAAAGTATTTTGCCTCAGTTTTTAAGAAATAAATTTTCCTTTTTTTTGGTTACGTACTTTATTATTATTATTATTATTATTTTTTTTTTTTGCGGTACGCGGGCCTCTCACTGCTGTGACCTCTCCCGTTGCGGAGCACAGGCTCCTGACGCGCAGGCTCAGCGGCCATGGCTCACAGACCCAGCCACTCCACGGCATGTGGGATCTTCCCGGACTGGGGCACGAACCCGTGTCCCCTGCATCGGCAGGCGGACTCTCAACCACTGCGCCACCAGGGAAGCCCTGGTTATGTACTTTAAAGATGTTGTTCCTGTGTCTTATTGCTCTCATTGTCCCTAAAGAGAAATCTGCTTAACACTGATCTTTGTTCTTTCGTTAGATATTGCATCTCATTTCTTAGGCAATTTAAAGATTTATCACTGGTTTTGAGCAATTTGATTATGACATGCCTTGGTGCAGTCTTCTTCATGTTCCTTTTGCTTGGAATTTTACTGAACTCAGATCTGTGGGTTTACAGTTTTCATCAAATTTGGAAAAACATCAGCCACTATTTCTTCAAATGTTTTTCTGCCCCTTCCCCCTTGCTTCTTCAAGAACCCCAATTACATATCCAGGAGGCTTTCTGAAGTGTCTCACAACTCCTTATTCCTTTCTTTCTTTTTAAAAATCCCTTCTTTAAATTTTGCATACTTTCAATTGCTATGTCTTCAAGTCCATTAATCTTTTCTTCTATAATGTCACATCTGCCATTAATCCCATTTAATATATTTATTAGCTCTATTATAGTAATTTTTATATCTTGAAATTCAATTTGTGTCTTTTTAAAATATTCTACATTTTTTCCTTAACTTTTTGAACATATGACATAAAGTTATAATTAGTGTGTTAATGTTACTGCTGATTATAACATGTGGACTTATTTTGATCAGCTGGTTTTTCTCTTCACTGTGGATCAAAATCTGCTTTGACCACATAGATGAAGATGATTCTAAGAGGTTAAAAAGTAATGTTTCATAAGCAGGGGTGAGTTTGCCCCCCAGGGGACTTTTGGTATTGTCTGGAGACTTTCTGTCTTCACTGGTGAAGTACTACTGGCATCTATCAGATAGAGATCAGGAATACTGCTAAACATCCTACACTGCATAAAACAGCCACTCATAACAAAGAATTAGCTGGCCCAAAGTGTCAGTAGTACTGAGTTTGAGAAACCCTGCTGTAGAAAAATAGGATGAAAGGAACTCAGGTCCCTGAATGATCTGATGGAGCTGAGCTGCATGCAGGCCTGTACCCCCGGCCTATTTCTACAGTCTGTCACATTAAAAACAAAAACAAAAACCTTCTTTCTTATTTAAGGCACTGTATTTTGGGTTAGTACAGCAGTTTAGCCTATACTCTGATACAGAAATTGGTACCCGGGAGTGAGGTGCTGCCAAAGTTAAAACTTAAAACTTAGGTTCTCCAGCTTTGTGTCTGAGTGAAAGATAAGGCAAGAGAACATATACTGCAAACTGGTAAACTGGTGATCCTTTTTACGCCATGTCACAATATTGGTAGAACTGTTGGCCTGTGATAACTTAAAAGGTACACTATTATGTGTCTATGATACTTGTCACTCTAGAGAAAGTGGTTGGAAAGTGGTCTATAAACTAAACTGCTCGAGTACAGTGATCTGAGGCCTCAGAGCTGGAAAATCTAACTTGTCCCCGTACTAGAAGGATAAACAGGCTCTATATTTTTCCATAAGTATCTCTCATTACGACTTCTCAGCCAAAATACAGAGACAGCCAAGAGGCGAAGATCAAATTAAGGGTGTTGCCTTCCCACTCAAACTTGTGGTTTTAGCTGGCCTTAGTGAAACTACTATTAAAATGGGGGAAGAAGAGAATGGGCCACTAAAAACAAACAGACAAACAAATAAGACAAGAAGACTTAAGAACTATGTCTAGAGGAAAGCTTTGGATCTGTTTACTCATAATGAACTGACTGCAACCAAAAAACCAAAAGTCTACAAAAATATTGAGGGAATTAATTTCTAAAAGAAATCAAAAGGCTAGCCTAAAAAAACCCAGCCTATTTATTTGATCACTAAAACAACTCTCAGGCTTCCAAATCTCCACAGATAGGAGGCAACCTCTGAAAACTGTACAGCTTCCAAGGAGAGTTTACTCTCAAACAGGAACTTAGATGTCACCACCGGGGACAATGGATAATGGCACAGCTGTTAGAAATTAGAACCAGTGGGCAGCCAGATGGGCTAACCAGGAAAGCTTCTCTACTGCTAAAGCATGGAATCTTGTACATTTCTATGGCCCACTGATTATGGTGTGTTTCCCATTCTTCCCTTTTCAAAATGAGAGTTTTTATTGCAGTTATACTTTTGCCTACCACTTCTGTACACTGGATGTGAGATGAGCAGATACCTTGTCGCTGGACTGTGAGGAATCATCCCAGACCTCATATACAGGACTGTGAATTATCCAGAGAGCCTTGACTTTGAGCAGATGAAGTAACTGAATGGGGCCTTTGAATGTCTCCCTTGGGAGGGAGGGAGTATTTACGCGTGGAAATAAAGGTGACTATAGATATTGAATGGCCAGAGGGACAGGTAAACTACGACTGACTATAAATTGTTCTCTAAAAAATTTCCCCCTTCTTCCATAGGCATAATTGTTTTAACAGGGCACATGGCTGCTGAGCTACAGACTGTATTTCTTAGTTCCCTTGCAGCTAAGTGTGGCATGGACAAACATTTTGTCGTTGGAATATGAGCAAAAGTAATATATTCTAATTCCTCACTATTTGCTTAAAATAAAATTGTTTCCTTTCCATTTTTGCTTAAAATTTCCCCCTCTCTCTGAAATGGAACTTAGATATGGCATTGACTTAGTTTTAACCATGTACATGAAGACAACATCCTAGGCGACAGCAGAGCAAAAACATATATGGAATCTAAGTCATCTCATGGGCTGGGCTGCCTGCCTTTCTGGGCCAGTCTTCTTCTTTCTGGACTGGTATGTATATGTAAAGAAAAATAAACTATCTTATTTTAACCACCATATTTTTCATGGTTTCCCTTTCATGTGCTCTTTCTCTTTTTAAACAGCAGCTTAGCCTATACCCTAATTAATCAAAGTTACATATGCCACAAATAAAAGATTCTGTTATAAATTCATCTGGTTATGCCAAACCCAAATTTCCCTAGTCAAAGGAAAACAGCAAAGGAGAAAAAAGAGCAAGCCTATGGAGTGTTTGGTTATTGTATTTCTGGTAAAAGGGGTATATTTTAACCTTTTCTCAACGTGCATAAACCAAGTATCAAATAAATTTTTATATGCTTCAGTTGAATTTCCTCTGACTGGTTATCCTATTGTGATAATATCTATCGATTGCCACAGTGAGTCATCAACTCTGTCAGCACTTTAATGAACAAAATTAGTCTATTCCATGCTGAAAAGCAATACCAGCAACTCTTGCAGATAAAAAGGGTCATAAAAACTTATTGAGCAGTGACATCCTCTGACAAAGGCTCTTGATAACATCTCCCTATGATCAGCTCGCACACAATGATTGGTCAGAGTGAAATGGAGTTTGAGTACGGCATTAAACAGAATTCAGGGATGACTTCATACATCTTAAAGGCTATGAAAGAAGAAATGGATAGGCTGAACTCAGGAATCAGATATTATTCTAGTTAGTTAAGAGCAGAGAACATTTTAATTTCATGATCATTCTTGATAGTGAGTTGGTTTTCATTAGCCTAAATTCAATTATTTGTTGACATAACAATGGCTCCTAGTTGCTCTGGCTCTGTTTCTGTCCTATTCGACCAGTGACATTTTAAAATTGGGATGACTATCTTTAAACATGCAGTTGAAGGAGTTCAAAACACACTACCCCAAAATATGGCACCTTGGAACACTGAATATTTTAAGCTGAAGGAGTTTGAGAAAATTGTCTTTCCCTACCCTTCCCCCTGAAGCAGGTCATAACACCCTCATGTGAGAGGTGCCCTTCCTACACCTGGAGGAAGAACCATCCTTCTCTCCCAGAGAGACGGATGCTGAAAAGAATTCAAACAAACAGGTCTTGCGAAGTTTTTCTCAGTTTATCATATTTCTCCACGACTGTCCACTCTTCATCAAACCTAGCATGAAAACATTCAAGTTTAGCCAGTTCTTCAGGTCTTCACTTTCTTTTGAAGGCCCCTATGCCATGTAAAACATATTAAATAAGTTTGTAAGCTTTTCTTTTGTTAATCTGTCTTTGTCAATTCAATATTCAGATCCAGCCATGGACCCTAAGAGGGTCGAGGAAAACTTCTCCCTCCCCTACACAGTCTTCAAACAACTTGGATAGAAAACTTTTTGATTCATAGTACAACGTCAACATGGATTTGTGAAATGGAAGCAGATTTCACTACAATTTAAGAGTCTCCTGCTATACAATGTGAAAAAGCATGGAATTTTGGGTGAGAGCTACTGGGATTGTGCATCAAATGAGAATAATAATCTCTTCTTCACAGGGTAACTGTAAAGTGTAACACACACACACACACACACATCTACAGTTTAGTGGTTAAGAACATTGGTTCTATAGTAAGACAGGCCCAATTCTGAGGCCAGTGTGTCATTTACCTAAAGGAATGACTTTAGCCAAGTTATTCAACTTCTCAAAGCCTTTGTTTCCTCATCTGTAAATGAGGATATTGACTCATAACAATCTTTATAAGATTAAAGTGAAAGGTCATACATTATGGTAAGTGAAATAAGCCAGTTACAAAAGGACATATACTGTATAATTCTACTTATATGGGGTACCTAAAGTAGCCAAATTCATAGAGGCAGAAAGTAGAATGGTGGCTGCCAGGTGCTGGGGGTGGGGGAAAGAGGGAGTAATTATTTAATGCACTCAGAGTTACAACTTGGGAAGACGGAAAAGCTCTGGAGACGGATGGTAATGACAATTGGACAACAATGTGAATATATTAATGTCACTGAATTATATGTTTAGAAACAGTAAAAATAGCCAATTTTGTGTTACGTATATTTTACTACAATTTTTTTAAAAAAGAAAAAACTAAAGGTCACGAAGATTAGTTTAAAAGTACAGCATCAGGCACATTTTAAGTGCTTTACAAATGAGTGTGTTATAATTAATTTTATTTATTATTTTTAAAATGCATTTGAGTTCATCACAAATGATAAATGCTGCACGATTACAGAATTATTGATGATAGTCGTTACATTTTTTTATATGGATCCAACATATTCCTTGGGTGTCTGGAAACACCTGGTAAGAATAATGGTAATACAGAGGAGCGTGCACTAAACACAAACCCTCACATACACACATGCACACAACGAAATTTTACTAGTTTAGAACAAATGGGTTGTTCACATTCAAGAATGTTGCAAAAAGGGGCTTTTAAGTGAGACTATAAGCAATTTGCTGGTATTCATTTTTAATTATAACAGATTGATTATTCTTTTGCATCTAATTTTATTATATTGCTCTGAAAACTCTTTTTGTAAGAGAGACAAAGATAAACTTCAGCCAAGAAGTTAAACAACAAATGTGATAATTATAAGATAATTCTTATCTATTCAATAAAGGACTGAGATGGTTGTGTATAGCATATATATTGTGTGTATGTGTATATACATATATATGGGTATATACACATACATTTATACACATTCACACGTATACATACATATAACAAAGATTGGCAGTCAGCAAGACAGAAATTTAGAGCCTTAGAAACCATATTTTCTTATCCCCTTATTTGTAAATAAGAAAATTATGTGTTAGAAAGGTGAGATGATTTGATTAAGACCCCACATTAAATTGGTGGCAGAAATGTGATCAAAGCCCTTCAGAACCTCATCTCATGTATCACCTTCAAATGCACCACAGCAAAGGACTTGTCTCAGCCGTTCCTCTGCATGCCTCTTTTGCATGCTGTTCACGCTGCCTAAAATGCTCTCCTCAAAGTTCAGTCACCTTTGAAAAATCTTTCCTGGTTCCCCCAGAACGAATATGGTTGCCCTGCCTTCAGGCTCCTGAAGCTCCCTTTTAAAACCCCAGGGCAATCATGCTGGATTATAAGTGTCTACGTGTCTGCCTTCTCCATTACACTCAGGACAACTTGAGGACACACACTGGCATCCCTGGATGCTCCCACACCTGACCCTGGACCTGTCAATAGTAGGCACTCACTGAACATCTGTGGTATATGTGACCTAACCAACCATCACAGGCTTCTCCAAAAGGAGACAGGAAAGTTGGCATCAAGAATGCAAGTGGGAAGTTAGCTTTGGAATGAAGGCAGAGCATACCTTCTTTAAAGATAGGAGAATATCCGAGGAAGATGGAGAGGGATTTTTTTTAAGTAAAAGAGAAGAAAGCATGAGTGTTTGTGCTAAGAGTACTCATACGGGGACACTGAATTTTATTGTTCTTATTTCTGTCAAGTGACCCCATATTTCCTAGGATACATTAAGTTCATATTAATTACTGACAACTTGGAACACGGCATGTTTAGTGAACCATCCTCCCTTCCTGGCGTTTTGGATTGTCTCATGAGAAACAAACAATGAGAAATCACTTCAACAAATTAGCAGTGTTATATAATACACACATAGTACTATGATGATATATATATATTTTCTGATATAAATCCCTAATCCATAAAATGTATGATTTCTGGAACTTTAAAACTTTAAAATTCCTTGAGTATCTTGCACTAGTTAGAAGCTCAAATTTTTGTTTGTTGGTAGTTTTAGTGTTTTCTGGATAGCATCCTAAAACAAACCTATCCTCAAACTAAACATACAACAGAGAAAAGTTGAAAACAAACTAGATATTCACACAACAAATTATGTTGGAAGGGGAAACCAATATAAAGGAATACCAATGTCACAGAATTGGAGCGCAGGACTACCAGCTTTCCAAAGGAGTAGTGTTTTGCTGCCACCAACAGGGCAATAGGCATTCCTTCATGTAAGTCACAAAACTAACTGAAGGCACAAAACCGATAGCAAATCCAAAAGAATGTTTACGGCTTGCTTCATTTTTTCAGTTCTTTAGCCTTCTAATTGTGTAACCTGAATGGCAGCTGCAGAAACTACAGTTCTAATTTCAGTCTGTCACAGATCACCATCTTCAAGCTCAGAAACAAAATTTTTTTTACCCAAGTTGGTGAATCAAAGACTAGGGAGAACTAAAATCCATTGTCTATTTTCAAGGTGTTTTGCTCTTCACTTCTTGTTTTTTAACCCTGTATGGTATTCAAATATGGTCCTGCAAGGAGAGAATCTCTGGAACATGAATTGATCCTTCTTTCCGATGTCAACAGAAAGGAAAAGGGGAATTATACTTTGAAAGGTCAAAGGAATACTTAACCAGCCAGCACAGTGCTGAATAATAACTGACTTTTTACTCTCTCAAATAAACAAGGCCCTATTTTATTTTATTTTATTTATGGGTTACATCACAGAGTTCTCAGGTACTCCCTACTTTTTTAATGTTTATTGGTCATTTTTGTTTCTATTTTTTTAAACTTTTACTGAAATATAGTTTATTTACAATGTTGTGTTAGTTTCAGATATATAGCAAAGTGATTCAGTTATACATATATATATATAAATATATATATATGTTCTTTCTTAACATTCTCTTCCATTATAGGTTATTACAAGATATTGAGTATAGTTCCCTGTGCTATACAGTAGGTCCTTGTTGGTTATTTTATATACAGTAGTGTATGTATTTTAATCCCAAACTCCTAATTTATCTCTCCCTCCCACTTTCCCCTTTGGTAACCATAAGTTTGTTTTCTATGTCTGTGAGTCTATCTTTTTTGTAAGTAAGTTTATTTGTATCGTTTTTTTAGATTCCACATGTAAGTGATATATGATATTTGTCTTTCTCTGACTTCCTTCACTTAGTACCATAATCTCTAAGTCCACCCATGTTGCTGCAAAGGGCATTATTTCATTCGTTTTATGGCTGAGTAATACTCCATTGTGTATATATTATGTGTGTGTGTGTGTGTGTGTGTATACGCGCACAACATCTTCTTTATCCATTCATCTGTCGACAGACACTTAGGTTGCTTCCATGACCTGGCTATTGCAAATAGTGCTGAAATGAACATTGGGGTGCACGTACCTTTTCAAATTATGGTCTTCTCTGGATATAGGAACAGGGCCCAATTTTAGAATTCTGGGGTTCTCTATTAAGACTCTTTTCCTGGTTTGAAGATACTAATAGTGGATGAGCTATGCTTTATAAATTAGGTTTCCTGGTTAAAGCAACCCTGGGTAATCCACCATGAATTAGCTGAATCACAATCCACACCTCAACCCAGGTACTTCTTTTGTCTCCATTTTAAAGGGGTTCCCCTTAGTATACTCCTCAGGAACCTCAAGGCCCCACTGAGCAATTGCTACAATCCTAGAAAATGGGCATGGAGATGGAGGAGCACAGAGACCAGACAGACACGTTAGCAATTGATAATGATGAAAGTAAGGACCAGCCATTTTCTAAGTGTGACTGGCTGCTTCCTCTGATTGCACATGTGTCTTCTCCTTGTTCCCTCACTACCACTTTGTTTAGATCATTTACTCTTGAATGTTTGATCACAGTGTAGTAGATGCTTAGCTGCACACTGGGATCACCTGGGGAGTTTTTAAAAATAGTGATGCTTGGGTCCCACCTAGATATTCAAATGAAATTGTTCTGTACAACTCAGAATCAGAAAATGTTTAAAGCTAACTCTAATATACAGGAGATTCTGATGTAGAGTGAAGACTGAGAAGTCCTGCTCTAAGTAACTCGTGAGTATTCCTACCCTTCTGGTTCCAGAACTGCCTGCATCAGATCTCGAGGGTGAGGGATGGGTGAGAGGAGGCATTCAGAAATGTTCAATTTAAACAAATTCCATGGGACTCAGGTGATTCTGGAGGACACCAATGGTTAAGAATCACTTTGAGTTATACTGCTGTAGGCACTTGCAATACTGTGACATAACTAAAATAAATTGGGACAGTCTCTTACTGTAGATTGGTGGGAAGATTTTTTTTTTTTGAGGGAGGAGAAGGGAAGTGAGAAAAAGATTTTATTTGTTCACATGCATTAAGAGGACTGTCAGATACTACTTTAAACAACTTAAGAAAAGGGACTATGTGTCTACTGTTGTATCCATATCATTAAGCACAGTGTCTGGCTCACAATAGGTGCTCAAAAGTCATTTGCTGAATGAACAAATAAACGAACAAATGTTATTAGTATACAATGCATTTCATGTGTCCTAGGAGAGTTCTGAATAGGGAATGGAAGATGAGTTGGTAGATAGCAAGTGGAAGATTACAAAGTAACAGGTTATTAAAGGTGAGAAAACAAGGAAGTCCTAATAAGGAATGGTAGGAGGTTATTTTACCTGTAGAAGGGGCACTGGACAAGGAAGCAGGATAGGACACACAGGGCATGGCTTATGAGAGAGCTTCCAGCCTACTGACAGCAGGGTAAACCGGAAGCTTTTGACGGGGGCCAAAATAAGAAATATGAATGGTTATTTCTCCAATGGAATTCCAGACAGATTTCTGGAAAGAAGGTTCAGTGACATAAAAACCTGTAGCAACAAGCTACTGATATGAGGGAAGTTTATCTGAGGAAAGAGATGTTTCAGTTAAGTATTTGGATTCTATTTGATATACAAATCAGAATCACACAAGCTGAACTGGAAAAAAAAGAAAAAAAAGTATTGTAACACAAATATATTTTCTATTTCTCATGTAATGTGAAATTATTTCTTTCTAAAAGCTGAATACTGAAGTAAACGGAGTAGGCAGGGACAAATGAATAATCTCTGAGAAAAAAGATTTTTAATTAAGCAAGTAGATTACATATGCCCAGACATACACAAAGCTTCTTCTTTTAAAAATAATAAAATCTGTAAAAAAGTCAATTATATTTCAATATAGCTGGAAAAAAACGTACTGGAGTTTCCTATAAATCTAGTCTGAATCACAGTGATGACAAAGACAAAAATCACATATAAGAGTACAATGAAGGTTTCTCCAGAATAAGGGGAAGAGCTTCATTACTACTTATGCATGGCAATTTTGATCTTTAGCAAATAATTTGTTCATCACCTTAATATGGTTGAACTACTACCACATGTGGCAGAAAAAGGTGGTGGTGATAGTAGTGGTAGTGGTAATCCAGAAATAGAGATCTAAGTAATAAAACTTTTCTGAAAGTAAATGAGATCAAGAACAAGACAAAGATGTAGGCTCTTTCCACTTTTATTCAACTTTGTTCTGGAGCACCCTGAGCCCTGCCCTCCCCATGCAGCAGTTGGGTCACAATTGGTCCAGGCAAGTGTCCTGAGCCCTGCCCTCCCCATGCAGTAGCCTAGAGACAACCAGCCTGGGTGGGTGTCCTGAGCCCCACACAACCTGTGCAGAGACTGAGCCACAACCAGTACAGTAGAGCTTCCCAAGTCCCACCTTAGCACAGAAGTAATAGAGGTGCAACTGGGCTGGGTGAGCACCCTAAGCCTTGCCCCCCTTACACAGCAAATGAGTCACAACTGGTTGGGTGAGTGCTCTTAACCTTTCCCACTCCACACAGAGCTGGGACAGATGAGCACCCTGAGTCCTGCCCTCCCTGCATAGCAGCCCAGCAGAAACCAGGCTGGGCCAGGACCCTGAGTCCCACTCTCCCTGTGCAGCAGATGGGCCACAATTGAGCAGGTGAGCACCTGGAGCTCCACCCTCCCCTCACAGCAGTCTCAGCCCTATTACAAGCAGCAGGTGCATGTAGCCCACGTGACAGATACCCATAGAGGGCCTGGTTCTGGTGGCCAGCAGAGATTGTGCTTCTTGGCCACAAGGAACAGCTCCTACCAAAGACCACTCCTTCAAGACTGAGAGAGATAGGCATTTTCCCTAATACATACAGACAAACACAGAGAGACAGGCAAAATGAGGAGATAGAGGAATATGTTCCAAACCAAAGAACATAGCAAATCCCCAGAAAAAAAAGACCTTAATAAAATGGAGATAAGCAATCTACCTAATAAAGAGTTCAAAATAACGATCGTAACGATGCTCACTGATCTCAGGAGAAGAATGGAAGAACACAGACAGAACTTCAACAAATGTATCGAAAATATAAGAAAGAAGGAAACAGAAATTATACTAAACTGAAAAATACACTAGAAGGGCTCAACAGCAGAATGGATGAAATACAAGCACAAATCAGTAAGCTGAAAGACAAAGCAATGGAAAACACCCAGATAGAGCAGCAAAGTGAAAACAGAACTTTAAAAAGTGAGGAAGGGACTTCCCTGGTGGCGCAGTGGTTAAGAATCTGCCTGCTGGGCTTCCCTGGTGGCGCAGTGGTTGAGAGTCCGCCTGCTGATGCAGGGGATGCGGGTTTGTGTCCCGGTCCAGGAGAATCCCACATGCCGCGGAGTGGCTGGGCCCGTGAGCCAAGGCCGCTGAGCCTGCGCGTCCATAGCCTGTACTCTGCAACGGGAGAGGCCACAGCAGTGAGAGGCCTGTGTACCGCAAAAAAAAAAAAAAAAAAAAAAAAAAAAATCCGCCTGCCAGTGCAGGGGACACAGGTTCAAGCCCTGGTCTGGGAAGATCCCAAATGCCGCAGAGCAACTAAACCCTTGCGCCACAACTACTCAGCCTGTGCTCTAGAGCCTACAAGCCACAACTACTGAGCCCTCGTGCCACAACTACTGAAGACCGCACACCTAGAGCCCATGCTCCACAACAAGAGAAACCACCGCAATGAGAACCATGTGCACCACAACAAAGAGTAGCCCCCACTCGCCACAACTAGAGAAAGCCTGTGCACAGCAACGAAGAACCCCACAGAGCCAAAAATAAATAAATTAATTAATTATTTTAAAAAGTGAGGAAACATTAAGGGACCTCTGGGACAAGATCAAATGAAATAACATTTACGTGATAGGGGGTCTCAAGAGGATAGGAGAAAAAGAAAAAGCCAGAAAAATTATTTGAAGAAATGACAGGTGAAAATTTCCCTAATTTGGGGAAGGAAAAATACATCTAGGTCCAGGAAGCCCAGAAAGTTCCAAATAGGATGAATCTAAAGAGAAACACACTGAGACACATTATAATTGAAATGGTAAAAGTTAAGGATAGAGACTCTTAAAACCAGCAAGAGAAAAGCAACTTATTACTTACAAGGGAAACCCCATAAGGCTATCAGCAGATCTTTTTCAGCAGAAACTTAACAGGCCAGAAAAGAGTGGCATGACATATTCAAAATGCTGAAAGAAAAAAACCCCTGCCAACCAAGAATTCTCTACCCGGCAAAGTTATTGTTCAGAATTTAAGGAGAGATTAAGAGTTTTCCAGATAAGCAAAAGCTAAGGAGTTTGTCACCACTAAAGTGGCCTTATAAGAAACATTAAAGGGACTTCCCTAAACTAAAAAAGAAAGGCACTAATAATGAGAACATATGAAAGTAAAAATCATACCAAAAAAGGTAAACAAATACTAAAGGTAGTGGATTAATCACTTACAAAGCATATATGAAGGGTTAGACAAAATTATTAAAATTAATTAAAAATACAATAAGTAAGAGATACATAAACTAAAAAGATGTAAAATGTGTCATCAAAAATATGAAACGCAGGAACTGTACATGCATAGGATGTTACATGTAAACCCCACAGTAACCAAAAAGAGAGAACTTATAGTAAATACACAGAAGAAAATGAGAAAGGGATCTAAATATAATACTAAAGAAAACAATCAAAACACAAGGGAAGAGAGAAAGAGAAGAAGAAAGGAACAGAGAGGAGCTACAAAAACAGCCAGAAAAAAATTAACAAAATGACAATAAGTACATACTTATCAAAAATTACTTTAAACATCAATGGACTAAATTCTCCAGACAAAAGACACAGAATAGCTGAATGGTTAAAAAAATAAGACCTATATGCTGCCTACAAGAGACTTACTTCAACCTAAAGACAGTTGCAGACTGAAAGTGAAGGGATAGAAAAAGATATACCATACAATTGGAAACAAAAAGAAAGAAGCTGGGATATCAATATTTATATCAGAAAAATGAACTTTAAAACGAAGACTTGGGCTTCCCTGGTGGCACAGTGGTTGAGAGTCCACCTGCCGATGCAGGGGACACAGGTTCGTGCCCCGGTCCGGGAAGATCCCACATGCCGCGGAGCAGCTGGGCCCGTGAACCATGGCCGCTGAGCCTGCGCGTCCAGAGCCTGTGCTCCGCAACAGGAGAAGCCACAACAGTGAGAGGCCCGTGTACCGCAATAAAAACAAACAAACAAACAAAAAAAACGAAGACTGTAACAGGAGACAAAGAGGACATTACATAATGATAAAGGGGTCAATCCAACAAGAGGATATAACATTTGCAAGAATTAATACACCCAACATAGGAGCACCTAAATATATTGGGTTGACCAAAAAGTTCATTTGGGTTCTTCCATAACACCTTACGAAAACCCAAATGAATTTTTTGGCCAATCCAATATAAAGTAAATATTAATAGAAATAAAGAGAGAAACAGACAGCAATATAATTATAGTAGGGGACTTGAATTATGCCACTTACATTAATGAGTAGAGCATCCAGACAGAAAATAAATAAGGGAATATTGGTTTTAAATGATCAAGGGACTTAATAGAGATATACAGCATATTTCATCCAAAAACAGCACAATGCATTCTTTTCAAGTGCACGTGAATCATTCTCCAGGATAGATCACACGTTAGGCCACAAAACAAGTCTCAATACATTTAAGAAGATTAAAGTCTTATCAAGAATCTCTTCCAACCATGATGATATGAAACCAGAAATTAATTATAAGAAAACTGGGGGCTTCCCTGGTGACACAGTGGTTGAGAATCTGCCTGCTAATGCAGGGGACATGGGTTCGAGCCCTGGTCTGGGAGGATCCCACATGCCGCGGAGCAACTAGGCCCGTGAGCCACAACTACTGAGCCTGTGCGTATGGATCCTGTGCTCCACAACAAGAGAGGCCGCCATAGTGAGAGGCCTGCGCACCGCGATGAAGAGTGGCCCCCGCTTGCCACAACTAGAGAAAGCCCTGGCACAGAAATGAAGATGCAACATAGCAAAAATAAATTAATTAATTAATAAACTCCTACCCCCAACATCTTCTTTTAAAAAACCTCCCCATTTTAAAGATGGAGAAACTGTAATTTACCTAAGATCACCAGATAAATTGTGTGAGATGGGATTTAAACTCAACCAGTCTGGCTCCAGCATCCATGCTTTTAACCACTACATGTGTGTAGTGACAAGGAAAGATATGCATAATATATTATTAAATGAAAAACAGTCTTGTTCAACAGCATTTTTTTAAAGAAAATAAATATGTTCATCCTTTCACATTGTTCTTTTAGATTTACCCACTACCTCCACATCTTCTTATCTATAACCCTCAAAGCCATATTAAAACATATTTGTTTATACATACATTTATGTGTATATGTAGGTAGGTAATACATGCTTACATATTCAATAGACTAAAGCATGGGAGAAAGATTTTATACCCAATTTTTATTATGGTTACCTCTGGGGTAGGGTTATGAATGGACCTTTCTTTTTTTCTACTGGAGTATAGCTGATTTACAATGTTGCGTTAGTTTCAGGTGTACAGCAAAGTGAATCAGTTGTACATATACATATATCTACTCTTTTTTTTAGATTCCTTTCCCTTATAGGTTATTACAGAATATTGAGTAGAGTTCCCTGTGCTATACGGTAGGTCTACATTAGTTATCTATTTTATATATAGTAGTGTGTGTATGTCAATCCCAGCACATGTAAGACACAAAATGAGCTTGGGGGTGGGGGAGAGAAAAACATTCTGTCATTTACTTCTTAATCATTGTTGGAAAGCAAAGAGCCTATTCTGATTGGAAATTTTCTCTGCCAACATGAAGTGGCTAAGATTAATTCTGACTGATCATCTCCAATCTATTATAATGTACTATGCTATGACTACTGAATGTTTCATATAATAAGTGAATTAGATTTTTAGGAATATATCCAACCTACCTAGTGGACACTGCCAACATCCTAAATGATTTAATGATGCTACCTACTAGAGCAAATCATTCTTTTAGCTCAATAGCTTTCCAGCTGCCTGGTAGACTGTTTCTAACCCAAAAGGAAGTAGCTGCCATTCAGAAAGTAGGTGTCTATAAACCATACTGAGCAACAGAGACATTTACCTATGTTTATGCTGTTTAAAATGATAAATTCAGCTTTGCCTTTTCTAAGCCAAAAGATTTTAGGCCATCTGGGGCCTTGGCTCCCTCAATAATCAACTGAGGGAGAGAATTAGATCATCTTCTCTAACACAGCTCATGATTCTCCTACAAATAACACATTTGATGTGTGCTAATGAGATAACCTACGTTAACATTTAGCACACAGTAAGTGCTCAAGTAATGTTATTTCCCTTTCTGATTCCCCTCATCACAAGAAATACAGAGAAATCTAAAGTCCCTCTGCAGCTATACTGAAAATTAGTTAGGCTGGGTTCATAAGCATTTTGAACTATCCCTAATTGTGTTATTCTGATATAAACAAGTTTATATTCTTTTATCTGATAGATTAGAAGCTAAAAGTTAGTCACTGTCAAATGTGTTTGGAGTATTCTTTTTCTAGGTGGGGCAATCAGATCAATTAAGTACACTTCAGTGCAGCCTATATATGTACTGTCTCTATGTGAGGTCAGCTCCAGGATTCAAACAAGGAAGAGAGATAAATATAAACCTATAGTAATGGGAAAGCTCTCCTTTTTATTTTCTCTAACTAGACATTCTCCAAGATGATATTAGATGAGTATCCATGCATTGCTAGAGAAGATACAAAAGCCTTTCTGCTCAGTGGCCAGAGAATGTCCCCTGCACAGGCCATGTCTGGGTTAACATGGCCATAAATAAATGAAAACAATACAATCAAGCACCCAAAACCTGTCAGCCAGGGGGATAATTTACCAGATGAATAAATTATTAGGCTGACATGGAGTACAGGTCTGATATCCATAGGCAAAGTAAGCACGGGCTAAGAGCACTAGTAAAGGAAGGTCATTAAAAATGAGAAAAGGCATCTTGGGAAAGATGTAGTATCTGAAACAAAAAATTAGACATGATAGGAAAAATCAAAACCTTGTTGGACTTCCTTATACTCACTTTATGGTTTAATATTGTTTTTAGTCTTAATTATGTAATACTTTCACTGCTTAGGCAGTCTAAAAGTCTTATTCCAGCCCTCTGCAGAAAGCATCTTTTGGATTTGATTTGTTTTAATGACAAGAAAAAAAAATGAGGTGGAGATCCATGATTTCATTGAAAGATATATGCAAAGACGCTTGTTACTTTATTGAAAATATTTAAAATATTTTCCTTAACTTCTAAAGTAACTTTGTCATATGAACTCTTCATATCTAAACTCAAAATGATTTAATGAAAAGTTTGAAGTACAGTTTATGAACTTCATAAAAAACAAATGCTTAACAGAATAAGAGATGAGGCGCAGCAGCCCACATCTTGAGTTGCATAGGGCCTATATTATGTGATGCCTTTGTTTTGAATCAAGGTATTTAATGGTTAAGTATGGAACCTCTCCTAAAATATCAGGAGCTTCTCTGAAGATTCAGATTATTATCTTTTGGGAAATCTGGAAGAATTATAGGGAATCTAGTAACAAATTCTGAATTACTTCGTCAATATAATAGTAATCACAATAATGACAGCCACCATTTATTAGGCGATACAATTTTCCAGACATTATGTTAAGAGGATTTTATGTATCGTATCATTTAGCAATCCTATAAATTAGTTTTCATTATTATCTCAAAATTCAGGGTCTGAGTAATTTGCCCAAAGTCATACACTAGAGCTGATATTAGAACCAAATCTGTCTGAGTCCGGTGTCTGCAGTTTTAACCATTACATTTTACTGGGAAAAGGGTGAGCTTGCATCTTTTTATAAGCAAGGCAATTATCACCTTCAATAACAGAACTTCATCTTTAACTGAAGGACAAAAACCAACCAGGTTATTTTCATCAACTCTGCAGCAAATGTCTTGCTGTTTCCACACTTTTAAAGCTGCACTGATATGTTGATATAAAATCCAACAAGGTAATTATAATTGAATTCTAACATGTCTTATAAATTTCTAGCTATCAGAGAAAGAACTGCAAATTGAAATGTAGCAGTTTCTTTTTTAGTCAGTGTATTACAGAAGCATTCTAATAATTCAATTATATGTTTAGGCACCTTTAGGGATGTTATTATGATAAGTATTTTAAGAAGAAAGCTGGCATTATTTTGACAGAAAACAGGTTTTTTTCTCATATCATACAACTTGAATGAATGGAAATATTTTTACCTTACTGGAAAAAGTGCTGTGATAGCAAGATTAAATGGATTATAAGAAAACCAAACTTGAAATAAACAACAACAAAAAAGGATGGGGGAAGGAGAGAGGATCAGAGTTCCTCAGAGAAGTCGTTTTTTTTTCTTTTTTTCAAGAATCTAGAATGAGGCAAGGGCTGTAAATTGAATGATGCCCAGTTCCAAGGGCAGAGAGGTAAGACAGTTTGGTAACTTAAACATAAAAACAGACTTACCTTTAGGAGAGCCAAGGCTACATGAAAGATTATGTTCAAACCCTGAAATAGAAAAAGAGAGTCAAAATCAATACTGTCACATCTATCACTATTTTATTAAGTATTTTCCCAAGACTTCTGTATATCATTAATAAAATCTGTTTTCACTTTCACATACAATAATAATTAAACATGAGATTTCTAAAGGTATTTTTTCTTCTATGAGAGGCTTATTATAAATTTTAGGTGCTATCTAATTAATGCTCATATAAATTTACTGTTTTTACAACAAATTGGCTCAGGGCTTGCAAAAGTCAAGTTCCTTGATCAAAATGGCAGTGACACCGAAGTCTAAAATTATGAAATTTGTTAAGTCTTATCTGTGTGATGTGGTTAAACTGCCAGTGGTGAACAAAACAAAACAAAGAAAAATAGTGTTGCTGATAACTGGGACAGATTGTAAGCATCACACTGGATTTCCCCTACTGTTCTTATTGCGTTGTTTGTTTTAGTGCTTGCTTTCAAGTAGTATGTGTACAGCTAGAGGTGGTAATTAGGGGCTATTTGCTAGACTCCCTTGTCCCTTTTTTCCTGAAAACCAGAGCAATACTTCTTCATGAATAAAGAAATTAAATAGTTTGTTAAGAAGCCATACTGGGGCTGAATTTTGACTCTGAGTTCAGCCCAATGACTCTGAAGAAATGTTGAGATATTAAAGTCAAGAGACAGGAATCTTAAATGCTCAAGATGACAGTCAGAAACAAATTTGCCACAGAATACGCAGTTTCCTTGTCATGCAAGTCATCATACATGAGAAGAAAGACCTTTCAAATTTGAGCTGACATCTCCCATAAGTCCAGGGTCTATTTGATGTGCCCTCTTCAGCTTGGTCACAAATATAATCTACCTACCTTCTGGATATAGAGCTGTACCAGATGTGTTATGCAAAGAACCTTTAACAAACCATCCTTTTACTGTCTCCAAAATCAGAAGCAAGAATTAGGACTAGGTAATTGATGCCGAAAACTCGGTTTCTGTGCACCAGTGCCGAATTGAATCTCGGAGACAGAGTTTTCGGTGAAGTAGAAAACAATAGTTTTTTTGCTTTGCCAGGCAAAGGGGGACGCAGCGGGCTTCTGTCCTGAAAAACGGTGTGTCCCAACTGGGAGGATTTGGTGAGTTTTACAGCAACAGTTCAAGGGTGGGGTTGCTGATAAGATTAGGGTGTGTGAAAGGCCTACACTCCTTTAATCTGGTCTCAGGTAATCTCTTGATGGGCTTCTCTGGTTTCTTTAATCTGGCCTCAGGTGGCCTTCTCTGGTGCTCCTCCCTTGTCTCTGAATCCTCTCTCTTCTCTGATTAGCAACTGTTGGAATCTGCCTTTGGGGACTCAGGAAGGTCACGGAGGCTGGAGTCTGTTCCCTGCAAATAAGGAACATGGGACGCAGAAAGGTTTCCATGCCCGGGAGCCCCAGAGGGTCCTGCTCAGTTTCATAATTAGAGTGCATTCCTGTTATAATATGCTAATCTTTCATATTCAACTACCAAACATATGACATAATAGTAAGAAGGGATGAATGATAAACACAAAACCTTTGGTTGAAGGTTTTGGGTGTACTCAGTTAATCCTGTAAGAAGCAGAAAGCAGCAGGAAGTATAATCAGGCCAGGAGACAAAATCAGATTGACAGACTGCATCACCACTCCAAGCAAGGATTCTACACTGGCTTTGATCACAATTAGAGAAAAAAAGGAGACCACGATCACAATCACAAGAACATGGGTGACAGTTAAGCAGAATTTGCTTTCCTCATCTAAATTTGGGTCCTCACCCGCTAGCTGCTGCCCACTTGTAGGCCCTGCTACACACATCCTCCAGCCCCACGTCACAGCGGCTAGGCATAGTGAATCCTCACAACCTGAGTGCTGATCAAGCCGCGTCAGGACTAAATCCACAGAGTCTCTGGCTCTTGTTTTTCTAGTCACTGCTGGCAATGTAAACATCTCTTGTCTCTTGTTCTCTAATCCTCAAAATGCTCTGGTCCTGGGGCTTTCCTGGTGGCGCAGTGGTTGTGAGTCCGCCTGCCGATGCAGGGGACATGGGTTCGTGCCCTGGTCCGGGAAGATCCCACATGCCGCGGAGCGGCTGGGCCCATGAGCCATGGCCGCTGAGCCTGCGCATCCAGAGCCTGTGCTCCACAAGGGGAGAGGCCACAGCAGTGAGAGGCCTGCATACGGCAAAAAAAAAAAAAAATGCTCTGGTCTTTTCTCCTAAACCAGTCTCCTACTCTTCCCTCTCCTTCCAAACCCCTGCAGGGTATTCCACTCCATGTACAACCAACTCTGCTATGTTCTCGACCTCCCTGCCAAACATTTCCCCTGCCTGCTTGCTTTCACAGGAAGAGTGAAATCTCAGTGATCCACAGAACAACCTGTATTATGATTCCCATTTTTCAGCATATGAACTTGACTAGCCTAAGGTTATATACACATTTAGTAGTAGCAGGCTAGGATCATTTGCCAAGCCTCCTAATGTGTAGTTTAAGGGCATTTTCACCACACAGTGTTGGCGTAATGTACTTAATAAGGGCTTATATGATGACCAAATGAATGAACTATACTAGCTATCCCCAAATTTTCTGGGATTTATTCTTTTCCATATGGACCTAACTAGACCAATTTGTAGAATCACCATCAAATGACAGTAAGAAACCTTGTTTTTCAATGATCTCAAAGTCAAACTATTGGACAACTGAGCTATGGAAAACACAAACAAGAACTTGGAGAAAAAAAAAAAATCTTTAGATAGCCAAAATAGCTCTCAGTAATACCAGGAAAAAAATTTATTCAATTTTAATTTCATTTACACTTAGAATTAGTTTGGTAATACGATTTTATAGTTTACAGATATCAGAAGTAGCAAAGTAAAAGCCAAAGTATGTGGTAGATAGGGTTAGGGACAGAGCCTGTTGAGACAGTTGCCAGAATCAAAATATTAGATCTGATAGAAACAGAAGATAAACTTTAAAAAAAATGTGTAGCTGTCCGGGCTCATTTAGTGGAGCCAATAGCCCTTCAATAGTTAACATTAGTTCACTGTGATAATCTCAGCAATGTTAACGAACGCTTACATTATATTTGAAACATCATGCTTAAGGGATCATAGTCCGTGTTTTAAATAAAAAGTAGATTTTCTTTAAGTTTGGGAAGCTAACGAGGTAACTTTCAGTTATCAGAAAATTTTATATATGTAAACTCTTTAAATAAGTTCATAATAATAAAGTATTATTGCACCTGCTTACATGAAACCCTAGATATTATCCACAAAAATGAAGAAAAGTAAAGACTTCATAAGCCTTCAACTGAAGTAGAATAGTGTGGCCAGACTGTGCAAACGAAGGTATTTTTAGACCTCTAAGTTGTTGGAAATCAGGAAAAACTTGCTATTCTACCCAGTGCTTTACTTCACTACAAAATGTATCCTGATTTCCTAAGAAGAGAATAAAAAAGGCAACTTTAGTCAGATATTTAAAAATATCTATTTTTTTCTTTTAAATAAGACTTATTCCCATTTAGGGATACAATGAGAGGTATCACTAAATTACAGTAACCTTCCTCAGGCCAACATTTGGGCACTACAAATAGGTTGCTTTTTTTTTTTTAAATAAATTTACTTATTTATTTATATATTTATTTATGGCTGCATTGGGTCTTCGTTGCTACGCGTGGGATTTCTCTAGTTGCAGCGAGCTGGGGCTACTCTTTGTTGCGGTGCACAGGCTTCTCATTGCGATGGCTTCCCTTGTTGCAGAGCAGGGGCTCTAGGCGCATGGGCTTCAGTAGCTGCAGCCTGCAGGCTCACTGGTTGTGGCTCACAGGCTCTAAGGTGCAGGTTCAGTAGCTGTGGCGCACGGGCTTAGCTGCTCCACAGCATGTGGGAACTTCCCAGACCAGGGCTCGAACCCCTGTCCCCTGCACTGGCAGGCGGATTCTTAACCACTGTGCCATCAGGGAAGTTCCAATAGGTTGTTTTTAAGATGACAATGTCAATGCAAGCTTTGGTCCTCGGCCTGCTAGCCAACAATGAAGTAAATTAAAAGCGAACCACCTTTCACTCTCCCAAGCCACCATATGAACTAAATCCCCCATTATTTTATTGTCCACCTACTTTTACATGGTCCAACTTTTGCCTAATTGAGCTGAGATATATTTTTAAAAGAAAAAAATTGTTATATATTTTCAAGATGCTTCCCCCTTCAGGAATATGTAATTTGTAGCAATTTGATTGTTACTGAGGGGTAAATAAGTGTTCCTAATAGGATTGAAAGGGTTAAAGCATTTGCAGAATTATTAAGAGTAAAAACAACAAGTAAATACATTGTTACGGCTACTTATTTATAGTGCAAAGTCTAACTCCAAGTGCAAGATAATAAATGAGTCAACATCCACTGAATATTTTCTATGTGCCAAGATCTAAATTAATTACACCAAAAATATGTCCTTACTTAATCCCACGACAACCTGAAATTCCGTTTTACCCACAAGAAAATTAAGATTTAGAGAAGTCAAATTAAATTTCCCAAGGTCACACAGCTATTAAGTGGATTTAAACTTACACAGTATAACTCTAGAACTCATATTCTTAACCGCTAAGTTAGAGAAGATGGCTCAAGGAATAAATGAATGAATGAATGAATGAATCACTTAGTTGGGTATTATTTAATGCGGCCTCTAATTCCTAAAGGATTAAAGTGATTCTTCCCATTTAAAGGCAAGTGCATTTTGAGAGCAGGGAGAAAGATAACAAATAGGTGACTTCTACCAAAACCAAATTTTATTATTTGTCTCCATATTGAAAACAGACAAAAATTAGCTGACTGCCTGCAGGATGTGAAGCAATAGAAACTCAGCTTGCCGTGAAAAGAAAGGGTCACCACCTTCCTCCAGTGACAACAGACTGAGATCAGCCTTGTGTGTGTGAAGGAGTAGTTCCTTAACTGATTGCGAAGCTGCTGTTTCAAAATTCAGTCACAGCCTGGCAAAACCTTCACTTTGAAGAACACCTACAAGTAATTGCCCCAAATTAAATAATTGCTCCAAAGTGCAGATCATCGTGTTCCCGGGTAGGCCAACAACTGAGCACCCACAATCTTGCATAAAGGAAGGCTGACAGCAGAGCACTCACTGAAACAAAGACACTGAACATTCTGGCTCTGATGAGCAGGCAATTGTGGGCTCACAGGGGGCTGACAGATTGCGTGAGAAGCTGTCAAAAACTGCACTGACAGCACTGAGAACAAATGCTGAAAAGGTAGTGTCAAAAAGTGCCAGAAGTGCTTCAGCACCTGGGTCCTTAGGGATCAAAATAAAAGGGAAATAAGTACTATGTGGAAATGGAAATCCAAACAACAAGGCAGTGAATAATTATCAAACCAGGTAAACGGAGCAGGCTCGCAGGCAAATACAACTAAAGCTAGAGGAAATAGGTGCTGCCCTTTCTGGCCCATCCAACAATGGGACACGTCACCCGAGGAAGGGGCAATGAATAAATGAGACAGCATATAAAAAGCATATCAAATGAATCGAGCACTTGCTAAGTATTCAGTAAATGCTAATGATTATTATTAGGTTCACATATTTATTGTCTGCCACATCTTACATTTTCTATGTATATTTTTTCACTAATTCTCTCAGTAACTCTATGGCGTATGTGTTACTGCCACCATTTTAGAAATGAGGAAACTGAGGTTAGGAGACATCACACTGTTAGTAAATGGTAAAGATAAGACTAGAATTTATGTATGTCTGACCCCCCAAAAAACAAAACCATGCCTTCTTTCACTGATTCCACCTCTACTGCAAAGTCAGGCAGATTTTGGTGAGATATCTGTTATGAATTAAAGACAGTCATAGTTCTTGGACACTTCTCCCATTTAGAGGTGGGGTCTTGATCCTCTCCTCTTGAATCTGGGAAGACTGTGCTACTGCTCTGACCAAGCGAATATGGCAGAAGTGAAGCTATGCCAGTACTCTGGGCCCAGGTCTCATGAGAGACTGACAGCTTCCACGTCCTATCTCATGGAGCGCTTGCTCTTGGAAGCCAGCCACTATGTAAGAAGTGCAATTACACTTAGACTCCCATGCTCTAAGAGGCCAAAAAAAGAAGAAGGGACCTGCAGGACAAGATGCCATGCACAGAAGGAGAGGCAAGGATCACCCAGATGCCAGATATGTGTGTGAAGATGCCATCTTGAAAGTGAATCCTCCAGCCTCAGGTGCCCCAGCAGATGCCATGTAGATCAGAGATGAAGCACATTAGCTAAATTCTTCTCAAATTCCTGACTTATGAAATTGTCAACAAAATAAATGGCTATTTAAAATTTTTAAACCCCTTTCATTTTGAAATAATTTCAGGTTTAGAAAAAATTTGCAAAAATAGGACCAAGAGTTTCTGCATACCCTTCACCTGGCTTTATCAGATGTTAACATCTTACATAACCACAGTATAACTATCAAAACCAAGAAAATAATATTCAAATTTTGTCAAATGTGCCAAGAATGTCTTTTTTCTGGTCCAGGACCCAATAGTTGTCATGTCTCCTTAGTCTTTCATCTGGTACGGTATTCAGTCTTTGTCTTCCACAAACTTGACACTTTTTTAAAGAGTACTGGCCAGTTATTCTGTAGAATGTCCCCCAATTTGATTTTTCTGATGTTTCCTTATGATTAAACTTAGATTATGTATTCTTGGCACATATACCACAGAAGCAATATTGTGTCAGCGCATCACATCAGGAGGCTACATAATATCACTATGTCTTGCTCTAAGATCATTGTTTTAAAGCCACTCAAGTTTGATGTAGTTTGTTATGCACATCAGGTAACCTGAGAAGAAACCCTTCAGCTTCTCTTTGTTAAATTTCTTACTTCTGTGATCTATAAAGTAATGCATTTTTTTTCCACAGAAAAAAGAGAGTGACAGATAATTACCATGCAAATATAAAGAAGTAAATACTGGCTGCTCTTAAATATAGTTCCTATAACAAGAATGCTGTAAATGTCAGCCAAAATGTATTTTACTTTATTCTGTGTTTCTCGTATTGTAAGCACTTTACAAGTTCAGTTTTTTAGGATGACTAAATGATGGACTTTGATGGAGTAATAAGTAAAATGATGTGATGTTTTGGCTTTTGGTTTGTTTCTGGATTTCCACTAGAGGTCAGGATTGTAGCACTGAAAACCAAGAAGGAGCTTTTAAAAAAAAGATTTCAGGGACTTTCACAGGAGCCTTGAAATACAAATTCACTGTAAGTCCTAATGTTTCAAAACCCTCAGGGATAAGTTCTCCCTTATGTCTACTACTAATTCACTAATATATTATAAAATCTAACAAAACTTGGATGATTCCCACCCTTCCTTTCCCCCAGTTATATTATATATTGTCCATTTTTGTTATAGAATCATTTGTTAATTTTTCATAAGCAGAGTGGTGAAGAAGAGTTCAAGAATGGAGAGGGATGAAAAGCGAATGTAACATGAATGCATCTGTCTGGTTGTGGGTGATTATCTTTGCTTGACTTGGGTTTGTTTTTTGAGTGAAGTACTGAAAACAGGTATATCTATAAAGTCTGAGTCCTTAATTATGAGTGACTCTGGGAAGAATTCTTAGAGGTTAGTGTCATCTGAATTAAATAAACCTTTCAGAAGCAAGGCATATAAAATAAGAGAAAAAAATTAAATTATAGCTTTTGACAAGTATTCATGAAATCTGTGTACCAGGCATTCTGAGAAGTGCTTAGCATATACAAGCACTTGTATGTTTACAAGGATGGGTAAATCATCCCTCTACCAAGGGACGTCCAGACTAGGATAGGAGATAAAAATGTAAACAGACAACATATCACCCCTGGGTAAAAAGGAGAGGTGTAACCTGGAAAGCACTTTGTAGTTCCTATAAAGATGTCCTACTGGCAATGAACACTGGCAATCACCTTTCTGCTCTCCTCAAATCCCCTCAAGTCATGATGTGCCTTGGATTATGCTGTCTTCTAGCTACAGTTATCAGTCAGTGATCCCAGGTTGCAGGGGTGGTTTTTTTTGTTTTTTGGGGTTTTTTTTTGGGGGGGGGGGTTTGCAGAACGCGGGCCTCTCACTGTTGTGGCCTCTCCCATTGCGGAGCACAGGCTCCGGACGCACAGGCTCAGCGGCCATGGCTCATGGGCCCAGCCGCTCCGCGGCATGAGGGATCTTCCCAGACCGGGGCACAAACCCGTGTCCCCTGCATCGGCAGGCGGACTCTCAACCACTGCGCCACCAGGGAAGCCCCTGCAGGGGTGTTTTTGATTCCTTTCACCAATTCCTAACTACCAGCTGATCTTGATTCTCTCCTTCCTCCAATCTCCTGCTAGAGTTTCCCTTGACCCAACTCACCCAGAAGCCAGAAGGTATAGGAACTCTGTTAGAGTTCTTGTACCTACATCCCCGCCTTTTTCTTAAAATAAAAAAATGAGAGATGAGAGAGATGTAGATGTATGAGAGATGTGGAAGCTGAAACAAGTTGCTGAAGGTTCATTAATTCACCCAAGATCACACACAGATGTTTGAAGCTGGGATTCAAGACAGGCAGTCTGTCTCCAGAGATAGTGTTTGAAATGACCATGGTACACTATACATTTTCCTCAAATTTGAAGCTATTAATTTAAAGTCAGAATAAGATTATTTTAAAGGTTAGCTGAATTAACAATGTAGATATTTTAATACTGCATCTTCAGACTAAACATGGCTCCAGAAGACCATTAGCTAAGAGGTACATGAGAGTGTATCAATTTATCATTACAAGGTATATATTAATATATCAACTTGAGTGGCATTAAATATATGCTTGTGAGACAATAGAAAATACATATTGGCCTCTGCCCGGGTTGTTGGCACAGAGCTCCAGAAACCCTTGTTATTTCCAAAGTGATAAGAACACTCGGAGCATCTCTGTTCGAATATTTCGTCTTTGACACTAGTTCCTGCCACAGAGCTCTAGGAAGCTTTGTAATTTCCTGGGTGACAGGAGTGTCTTTTGTTCTAGCGAAGCAAGAACTGTGGGTGGATTCCTGGATGGCTCCTGGATGAGGGCTGGTCTCTGAAAGATCAAGCCATGATTAGAAGCTTGGAATTTCCGGACCTGGCCCACACTCTCTTGAGAAGGGAGAAGGGTTGAAAATGAAGTTAATGATCAACCAAGCCTGTGTTATGAAGCCTCCATAAAAATCCCAATAGTATGGGATTTGGAGAGCTCCTAGGTTGGTGAACACATCCACACGGGGAGAGTAATGTACCCCAAACTCCGCGGGGACAAAAGCTCCTGTGCTTGGGACACTCCCAGACCTTGTCTTATGTATCTCTTCATCTGGCTATTCATCTGTATCCTTTATCATATCCTTTAATAAACTGGGAAAGGTAAGTAAATGTTTCCCTGAGCTCTATGAGCCCCTCTAGCTAATTAACTGAACTTGGGGAAGGGGTCATGAGAACCTCAGATTTGTAGCCAAAATGGACAGAATTGTGGGTAACCTGGGGACCTATTACTTGCAACTGGCATCTGAAGTAGGGTAGGAGCACGGTGCTGTGGGACTGAGCCTTTAACCTGTGGGATCTGACACTATATCCAGGTAGATAGTGTTGGAATTGAGTTAAATTGTAGGGCACCCAGCTGGTGTTGCAGAGAACTGCTTGGTGTGGGGAAAAACATCCACACATTTGGAGACTAAAAGCGTCAGAAGTGAAGTGTTCTGTGTGAGTGTGCCAGGAGTATGAGAGCAAAGGAGACACACAGAGAAGAAACATAGGAGATAACACTGAACTGAGATTTTCCCCTACAGCAGGAGGGAAAAGCAGGTTTTTTTCCTTTATGGTGCTAATCCAGGGAATCCCAACTGGAAGATTTAGACCTACCGGTAAACTATAAGGTCTTCCTTGATAACTCTCTCAGTAGGCTGCTACCGTGTCATGTACCATCATGCACGATGTCAAGAGGGAACGGCACTCTCCCCCCCGCTGCTTGTAGGGATTTCACTGGTGGTACCCACTCCCCCCAAATCCCATCCTCCTTAGTCATCTCACAGCTATGGGGAAATGAAAAATAGGTTCTTCTCAAGGAATTCCCCCATATTAGACCATGCCCTGAACCTCTGGACCTTACTGTATGGTGTTTTTCTCTACCTGGAACATTCTTCCCTCTTCTCTTAGTTATTGTTCCCCTTGTCTAGGTCTGGGATTAGACACTAATTCCTCTGGGAGGCTTTTTGGCTTTTCATTCCTGGGTTAGGTACTCCTCAGTAGTGATCTTTAAAAGCACCTATGTTCTCCATATCACAGCACTCATTCTACTGCTGGGTAACTACTCATTTACCGGTCTCTATCTCCCTGTAAGTTACATGAGGGCAGAACCCTGCCTATGTCTTTACTGGTATATTTCCATCCCTTGGGACACTACCTGGAACAGAGTAGGTGCTCAGAATTAGTTGAATGAATTGATGAAATGAATAGGGTTGTTAGGATCAAGGAAAAAAACCTTGAATGAGAATTAAAATTCATGAAATGTTCTTCAGACTAATTTGTTTCCACAATTTCTTGATATTAACTACATACTTGGTTTTTTTTTTTGGTTGTTGAGCCTTCTTTTCAGGTTATTTGGAAAGATAAACATGTTATGCTCAGTTCCTTTTTAAATATAAAAATTGAGCTCCTGGAGAGTAACACTAAAATACATACATGTTATCTTTCATCTTTTTCTGTCCCAGAAGGTTCATTACTTCTTTCCAAATCTGAAAACTAGGTTACAGTGCATCAGGAAAAAAACCCCAATTACACATTAATCACGGTCTTCAGAGATAAAAAGGAACTGATATTTTAAGTACTCTCAAAGCAGAATCATACCAAAAAACAAAACTCAAGAATTTTCAGTCAAATATACAGTTGAGAGGATTTAAAAGCCTCAAGAAATTGTATGTAGGGGCTTCCCTGGTGGCACAGTGGTTAAGAAGTCACCTGCCAATGCAGGGGACACAGGTTCGAGCCCTGGTCCGGGAAGATCCCACATGCCGCAGAGCAACTAAGCCCGTGCACCACAACTACTGAGCCTGCGCTCTAGAGCCCGTGAGCCACATCTACTCAGCCCACGTGCCACAACTACTGAAGCCCACATGCCTAGAGCCCGTGCTCCGCAACAAGAGAAGCCACTGCAACGAGAAGCCCACGCACTGCAACGAAGAGTAGCCCGTGCTCGCCGCAACTAGAGAAAGCCCGTGCGCAGAAACAAAGACATAACACGGCCAAAACTAAAAATAAATAAATAAAATTTAAAAAAAGTAACAGCTGTTAACGTTAAAAAAAAAGAAATTGTATGTAATTTTGCTTGGCTGATGAATCCAGTGAATGGCTGCACCTAGACTAACATACCAGGGAAGGTCCTGCATAGTTAATTCTTACCCCTCCATGGCTGAAGTCCTGAGGTTTGTGTCATGGTGGGAAACCATTAGTGAGTGTATTCATCTTTGGAGACCCCTTCTCTTTCTCTGTCCTCACTCAGTATATGGGTAAATGCTGGTGAAGCTTAAACACTAGGGACAGTAGACGTAGAAGAGATACAGGAGGAAAGACTGAAAAAGAGTCTGAAAACTTAAACCAGGTAAACAACTCCATTGTTGCCCACCATGTCTCTGTCAGGGTATAAGAAGAATATTACTAATTACAGGAATTTACAAAATTTTAAAAATCTCCAGATGGTGCAGCTCCATCTTTCTCTCCACTGCCTGGCCCCTACCACCCAGAGCCACTAGCAGCCTGGTCTGAATAAAAATGCAGTGCAAACTTTAAAAATCAGAATGATGTACCCTGGGGATAACCAAGGAGCCCAAATTTCTTTCTGCCAACAACCACACAGGGCTTAGTACCAAACTGAACACACCACTTTACAGAAGCCATTCCATGGTAAACCTTAATTGCTACCATCTCATATAGGCTTTACTGAAAAGTACTTCTGAGTACACTGTCTCATTCAACTGTAACAATATCTGTTCATAGACAAGCTGATAGTAATACCTCCATTTTACAAAGGAAGCTCAAATATGCTAGTTGATTTATTTTAATTCACAGAATTAGAACTGGAATGGCAAGCTTCCTGACTCTAATCCAGTTCTTTGTCATTAGATGAGTGGTTCTCAGTCCAGGCTTTTTATTAGAATCACCTGGGATGCTTTTATAACACACAAATGCAGGAGTTCCACCTCAGATCAAAGAAATAAAAAACCTTGAGGGTAGAGCTTGGCCACTTGTATTTTTAAGAATTTTCCAAGAGCCTCTAATTTGAATTCAGACTGAGAGCGGAGCATTACCTATTGCAAGCCAACTGCTCATTAGAATCACCTAGGGAGCTTTCCTAACACCCCAAGGTCTAATTTTATTGATCTGGGTGGGGCCAGGTGATTATAATATGCAGCCAGTGTGGGAATCACCACACAATGCCTCTAACAAGCACATCTTAAAACTCAAAGTCTGCTTTTGGCTATTTCATAATATTTTAAATGTTTCTAAAGGTCTCATGTGGAATGTTCTTAAAGTCAAACATCGAAATTAAATGTCACTAAAAATACTGTGAGTTGCATTATAGCATTATTTAATTAAAAGGTAGGGAATCTAGCTGAAGATGATGATGATAGAAACAGAAGAAACTGGACTTCCCTGGGGGCACAGTGGTTAAGAATCCACCTGCCAATGCAGGGGACGGGGGTTCAAGCCCTGGTCCGGGAAGATCCCACATGCCGCGGAACAACTAAGCCCGTGCGCCACAACTACTGAGCCTGCTCTCTAGAGCCTGCAAGCCACAACTACTAAGCCTGCGCACCTAGAGCCCATGCTCCGCAACAAGAGAAGCCACCACAATGAGAAGTCCCCGCACCGCAACCAAGAGTAGCCCTCGCTCGCCGCAACTAGAGAAAAGCCCACACGCAGTAACGAATAAACTCAGTCCAAAATAAAAATTACTTAATTTTAAAAAAAGAAATAGAATATATCTTAAACAATCCCACATGCCGCGGAGCGGCTGGGCCCGTGAGCCATGGCCACTGAGCCTGCGCGTCCGGAGCCTGTGCTCCGCAACGGGAGAGGCCCGCGTACCGCAAAAGAAAAAAAGATAGTTGATGCTTCCTACAGCGAGTAAATCAATATATCAGATTTTATTTGAATTATGCAAAAAATCTCATCAAGTACTTAAAATATCAAGGTAAATTATATTTTACGCATTTAAAAATGAATATATGACAAATTCTAAAAAAGCATACTATATTCTCTATAAAATATGAACATAACTCTAACATAAATCAAAACTAAAATATAATATATAGAAAACATAATGTATAGAAAACTCACAACCTCTAGCATGGATGAATTTTATAATGGAAAATATCTGACCTTTTATTTCAATGAGTACAGCAAAAAAAGAGAGATATGATGCATATCTGAGAAAATGACTAATAAAAACATAAATGCTGGGATCCACTGCAGGCTAGTCTATATACCCCACCAGTAGAAAAAAAAAATAAGTGGTCCCTTTGAATGTTGTTGAAAACAGGTTACTTGTGTCCAATTTCACAAATGTCTTCAGTGATTTATGTCCATGTATATATGTGTACATATTTATATACAGGTGGTATTATTCTGTTTTAATAGGAAACTATACAATTGGCTATTTTATTTTAATTAATTAATTTTAATATCTTTATTGGAGTATAATTGCTTTACAATGTTGTGTTAGTTATACAATTGGCTATTTTTAAATCTACAGGAAATACGATGAAATGAGTTAAGCTTAATAAAAATGCAAACAGGAAAATTTGAAAGTGATAAAATTTGGCAGATTAATGGTGAGAAAAGAACAGCATATAATGAACAACTAAGCAAAAAAAAAGTCAATTTAGCAGGTCAATTTTATGAAACTGGTAATAGAAAAAATTTCAGAGAAAACAACCTATCAATATTATTTTCTTTAAAAATTCCAATGAAAATGAGAACTTCTCTGGTGGTCAAGTGGTTAAGACTCTGCACTTCCAATGCAGGGGCACGGGTTTGATGCCTGGTTGGGGAACTAAGATCCCGCATGTCGAGCAGCACGGCCAAAAAGAAAAAAAAACCCAATGAAAATCAACATTTGCTCATCAATTACAAATGTGCCCCAAATTTTAACATAAATACATATTACCTGCTTGACCAGAAACCACATTCCTTACTAGAAGAGACAATATACATGTTTTGAAATTAATAATTTTTTACTGCAACCTGAAAACTTAATTTTGAAACTAAAAATGTTTACAATACAGAAATGACACATTTTAAAATGTAACAAAATATTCTGATGAGCAATTGATTTTCCTTGAATACAAAAACAGTTATAAGTTGGCAAAGGTCCTATTGCTATAGTTCTATGATGTTCCTAGTCAAGCATTTTTGCACAGCAATCTTAATAATTTAGAGTATAATTTTCCCTTTTCCACCTATCCATTCATACATCATGGATATGTAAAATCTACAACCTCTGACCCGTGAGCTATAATGATTATCCACTTTTTTAGAAAGCAAAAGGTAAATGAGCTTCCAGTATATTTTCAATTAAGTACTATGATTTATGCAGCAAATCTTTTATTTTATTTTTTTTTGCGGTACACGGGCTTCTCACTGTTGTGGTGTCTCCGGTTGCGGAGCACAGGCTCTGGACGCACAGGCCCAGTGGCCATGGCTCACGGGCCCAGTCGCTCCGTGGCATGTGGGATCTTCCCGGACCGGGGCACGAACCTGTGTCCCCTGCATTGGCAGGCAGACTCTCAACCACTGCGCCACCAGGGAAGCCCGCAAATCATTTTTTGTTAGTAATTAGCTATCACGGAGTAAAACAGCGAGGACTTCAGGTACCATAAGTATAGTCATTTGATTGCTCTAGGATATAATTCAGGTCATTCACAATTATGCTAAGCTATAAAATGGATGGGGAGAGCTTGTTCCTTTATTAAGAGCTGACCAAAAGAAACGTATCTATCTAAAGGAGGCACATAATTGAATCACTTATACTGGAAGTTCTTTTCCAAGAAATCCTGGCCTCAAATCAAGGAACTATACTAGAAATCACAGATCTGCCTGCCATAGTGAGGAGATGTCTCCATTTAAGAAAAGATAGACGAATTAGTTCAGTTAATTTGGTCTGAGATCTACTAAATGACAAAACAAAAACAAGTTAAAAGTGAGAGCTATAACAAATCAAAGAGACCTAATTAATAAAGGACACTGTAGCAACAGAAATATAGTAGTTGCTGCAAAAATTCTATAATTATAGGGAAAAATTCCAGAAGCCCTGTGAAATTCATTCCCATTTAAACATAGTAAATTAAGCCTCCTAGTAAACAATCTGGAAATTCACTGTAGAAATTCATTAATGCTGTAAACCGAAAGTTTCAGAGCAGGAGTTAAAAGATCTGTATCATAATTCCATTTCTGCCACCAACTGGCTTAGGTAAGTGTCTTAACCTCTCTGTGAGTTAAGATTCTTAAATAATAAAATGCGGAACACTGGTTAAAAATAATAAAGGGGGGTTTGTTGAAAGTTCACTTCCTGAATCCCACCCTGTAAGATTCTGATTCTTAGTGCATTGATTCTTAGAGGTTTTAGCACATGGCCTCAGTCTCAAAGAAGAGTAAGGATTTCTACAAGCCAGTATTTAAGAGGCTGAGTATCAAGATAGGTTTGATTCTAGCTCATCTCATCTTGTGCCTCATTTATAATAGATGACATCTGACCTTCTCCTAAGACCAAGTTTTCATCTCCTTATTGAATTCTGGTTCTGAACTGTTACCTTTGTCTAAGTTGCTGTCTTGAGAACTTGCTCAATTCTCCAGGCGTTTTTAGGACAGGGACCTTATTTTACTGTTACTAGTCCCCTCTTTGGAAATGAGGTCCTGCTTCCAAATCCTACCCATTTGGGTAGGGAGCTTTAGTGGACCTACCTTCCATTCTGAATACTACCCTTTTCTGGGGTCCTTATAGTCATGCTTGGTGTTCCTGCTAAGAGCTATTCTTTCTTTCAATATACTAACACTTACCAACATCTGTAGTAGGAACTCTAAAGATAAATAAACCACAGTCCTGCCCTTGAACATTACATGCTCTAGTAAAGGCATGAAATGATTCCCCATCAGGCTGCCCACTACAGTTTCCTTTGCAGGATTCTCCATACTTTCTTGTCTAATGTTGGGTGCCACAGCTTCAGTCTTTGATCCTCCTTTATTGATACTCACTCCCTAGGTGACCCCATCAAGTGCTCTTTAAATACATACTATATACTGCTGACTCCAAAATCAGCATCTTTAGCCTCACTATCTCCTTTGAATTCAGACTCATTTATCCAGCTACCTCAAGATCTCTGTTTGTAAGGCCATATAGGAATAGGATATGTCTGAATCTGAACTTTGTTTTTCCCACAAACCTGTTCTTCCGCCAACCTTTGCCACCTCAGTTAACATGCAACTGCATTCTTCTAGCTGTTCATGCAAAAAACTCTAGAATTTTCCCCTATTTCTCTCACAACCCACAATCAATCCATCAGCAAATCTTGTAGAATCTACATTCAAAATATATCCAAAATTCAACTATTTCTTATCAACTATTTCTTATCATCTCTCCCACCCTAGCCCAAGACACCATCCCCTCATGACCTGGATTAATGCAATAGCCTTCTGGTATCCCTACTACCTCTTGGCCCTCCACAATCTATTGTCAAAACAGCAACCAGAGTGACCCTTTTATTTTTTTAATTTTTTTAAAAATTTTATTTTTATTTTTTATATAGAAGGTTCTTATCAGTTATCCATTTTATACATATTAGTGTATATATGTCAATCCCAATCTCCCAATTCATCCCACCACCACCACCCACCCCCGCCACTTTCCCCCTTTGGTGTCCATACGTTTGTTCTCTACATCTGTGTCTCTATTTCTGCCTTGCAAACCAGTTCATCTGTATCATTTTTCTAGGTTCCACATATATGCATTAATATACGATATTTGTTTTTCTCTTTCTGACCAAAGTGACCCTTTGAAAAGAGACATTAGATCAAATCATTTCTCTGCTCAAAATCCTGCTTTTTTAAAAAACTTAGATAGCTTCATTAATTCAGAAGCTTGGACTGACTGATTTCCCCATTGTTTAGAACAGTGCTTGGCACATAGTAGTGTGAAATAAATAGTTGTCAAATGAATGAACAGAAGTACAGCAAAAGAGGTATGTATATGACATAGGGGGAGCCCAAAGGTAGGAACATGAGTTCCTCTTGGGTAAACTGGGAAAGGCTTCACAAAGCAGTGGATGCTTGAACAGATTTGTGGAATAAACACAAATCGGTCAGGTTAAAGTTCTGAGAGGGAGGCACCGAAAACCAATAGCATGACACCTGTAAAGTCAGAGAGAAACAAAGAAGCATGGTACACTCTGGAACTGCATGGGATCCAGGAGAGCTGAGATGGTAAGTGTAAGTGAGCAGAGAAGACTGAGCTGAAGAGGGAGGCAGGTGCTCCACTGCTTGCTGGCTCTCCTTGCCTCTTGCAACTGTCCAGACCTTGGTCCACATTACAGTCAGTTTGAGAGGTACCTGGGCAACATTAAAGACATAAAACGCAGTAGGGTGTAGGAGGTTATGATATGGACTCTGGAGCCAGCCTTCCTAAGTCTGAAGCGACCTTTCAGTTCTTCCTACCTGGATGACTTAGAGAAATTAAACTCTCTCTGCCTCCATTTCCTCATAAAAGCGACCTATCTCAGAGCGTTGTTATGAGGATTAAATGAGTTATATGTAAAGCACTTAGAACAATGCCTGACACAGCTCAGCATTACATATCTGAACACATTATTATGGTAAAGTTTTCAAGACTGAATTTCTCAGAATTTTTATATGAAATTTCATTTATTCGAGATCTTAAGGAACTTGCTCCATATTTTGATAAAAGCTGATCTATACATTTCTTATATAACTTCTTGAAAAAAATTTTTCTCCCAATCAATTTGATCACATCAAAGACTCAGTCTTAAAAGGAAAAGCTTAGATCACTAGGAAGTAGAAGCAGCTAGTACTTCAGGAGAAAGAGATCAAAGGATTAATAAACTAAAATTGAATACAGAGGAGAGGTGGTTCTAGTTTTGCTTCTCAGAAAATGATAGAAGCTGACTAATTTAGTCTTTGAGTATTTATTCCTTAATGGCTAGTTGCAGGTTTTAAAAAGCATTTAAATAAAACAGAACTTGGTTGCACTGATAATGTCAGAAGTTTGCCATGGATAGGCTGCTATTTTGCCTCTGACAGTCAATATTAGCCAGCCTGTGCAAGATCACTGGGCTGAACAGGATATCTTAGAGGTGCCTCCAACTCAGGCCTTGAGATGTCATATCCCAATCATAGGAAACAGATACTGAAAATAACCAGAGAATTTGAGGAGGATAACCAGGAAGCCAAATATTCCTTCTACTGCAGAGTTTACTGGCTTCACTGTGTGGATCTGCTTCACGTCTAACTGCTGTTCCTTTTACTATAGTATATATTTACTTCCTTTTGTTCTGTCCTCAAAGGAAATGGAGAACACCTGATTGCAATTTTTCATGTCACTGAGATACTTTTGAATGTACCCTTTTCAAGTTTAAGTATTCTTAATTCCTTTAATCAGTCCTCATATGTACTAATTGTAAATTATTTCACTGTTTACCTATGAACTCTCTTCAAGGCCTTCATAAATCTCCTAATAAAAAATGCAATTAGATAGTATACTGTAGCATCGGTCCAAATAGTGCAGACAGCTTTTGAAGAGTTACCTACTATACTCAAAGTATTCAATTTAAATTCCTAATACCAAACTGCCTTCTCCTGCTTTGAACTTAAGATCAGCCATGGATCTTAGAGCTTGTCCTGCCATACTTACACAAGTCCTCTTCTTTTTAAATAAGGGCTATTGCCTTAAAATACCCATAGAGTACTTTCCAAGTCGAACAATCCATGATTCTTTATGATTTAAATATAGTAGACACACTTGATTTTCTGGTTTCAAATAGAGAACAGATTGATTTATAGAGATACAGCTGTCTTCTAAGTTCTGGTTCACCAGAAGATGTAGTAAGAAAGGCACCAATATTACCAGGGCCAGAGTCTGGAAACCAAGACTCATTTACAGAATACGCCTATAGAATCTAGCCTTTTTGAGACTAGAGGAATTTCCAGGCATCTTGAAAACTTAAATGGTGGGTGAGTTCATTAATAAAAGTAAAGATGGACTGCCAGGAATAGTATGAAAAAGAAAATTCTCAAGTTGGAGATATATGTTATAAAGGTTTCATTTTTGCTTTGTTTTGTTTTCTGATTAGCCACTTGAAAAAATACTTGTCAAAAAGGCATTGTAATCTATTTTTCAAAAATGTTGAGAAAAGCAAGAGAATTAAAAACACTGAAAAAGTTACCAAAGTAGGAAGTTGCTTTTTGAGACATCCTAAGCACTCATTTTAGAGGGATATCTACTTGTCTGCAGATAGGATGACAGTAAAAACTGTCTATACAATTCCTAGTGGCCCTCATGACCTTTTAGTAGTCTCAGAGCAATGCTTCTCAGGGCAGTGAGCGGCACTAGGTAAAAGCAGGATTTTATTTTAAAAAAAAAAAAAAAAAAGGAGGTTGCTGTTAGAAACACCTCGAGGGAGGCAGGCAAAAAGGGCAATGTTGTTCTTCCACTTAATATTGAATTTGGAAAAACTGTTCTGCCCATTAAATTATTCTCCAGCCAATAATTTTTACTTTTTAAATCAAATTCATATGTCCCAAAGCAGAATTTATTTTATGCCTGCTTTAATCTTCTTTAGGACCCTGAAACTGTGTGACTGGGCTGGATGATCCCTCAAGTGTGAACAATTCTATGCCTGGGTAAAATCAAAGCCATTCCTTCTCAGAGAATATGTGGACAGACATTATATCCTGGTGAACCCACACTGGTTCACTGAGTATTCAGGTTTAAACACAATCAACCAGTGTGGGGCAAAATTCAAACATCAAGGGAGAAGCACTGTCTACTCAATGCACCAAAAAAAAGACTTACTTGATTCAAGTTATTGTTCTAGAACTTACATTGAAACTAATTTGCTTAAATTTTAAAGACAATATAAATGGGTAACAAATTACAAACAGAAATAAAGATTGATGTTGAATTTTGAATTGGTTCCAATGAAGTATCTGGAGGTTAGAGTGCTTGGGCAATACATGATTAGGTCTTGAATGTCATTCTCTAAACAATGTTACTGCTGAGAGTGAAGAGTAAGAAATTAGTCTGCATGTCTTCTGGAGAGAGACTCTGGATTTCCTTTCTCCTCTACAAAGAAATGTAGTTCTGATGGTTCGTACATGAGATTAAATGTGTGGAAGGAAAAATGGGAGCTTTACCAGTTGTTTTGTTTGTTTGTTGTTCTCTGAAGCCTTGCTACACAAAGAGTGCTCTGTGGAGACATTATCAGCATCACCTAAGAGTGAGTTGGATGTGCAGACTCTCTGGTTCCATATCCCAGAAACACCAACCGGAATCTGAATTAGCAGTTAAATAGGATCACCAGGTGATTCAAATGCATAATAAAATTTGAGACCCACTTGCTAAAGTTCCTTCGAATGGAAGAGCTTATGATTTTTTGTTTTGTTTTTAAATTTTTTCCTTTTACTGGATTTTTTTAACATCTTTATTGGCGTATAATTGTTTTCCATTGTTGTGTTAGTTTCTCCTGTATAACAAAGTGAATCTGCTATACGTATACATATATCCCCATATCCCCTCCCTCTTGTACCTCCCTCCCACCCTCCCTATCCCACCCCTTTAGGTGGTCACAAAGCACCAAGCTGATCTCCCTGTGCTATGCGGCTGCTTCCCACTAGCTATCTATTTTACATTTGGTAGTGTATATATGTCCATGCCACTCTCTCACTTTGTCCCAGCTTACCCTTCCCCCTCCCCGTGTCCTTAAGTCCATTCTCTATGTCTGCATCTTTATTCCTGTCTTTCCCCTAAGTTCTTCAGAACCTTTTTTTTTTTTTTTAGATTCCATATATATGTATTAGCATGTGGTATTTGTTTTTCTCTTTCTGACTTACTTCACTCTGTAGGACAGATTCTAGGTCCATCCACCTTACTCCAAATAACTCAATTTTGTTTCTTTTTATGGCTGAGTAATATTCCACTGTATATATGTGCCACATCTTCTTTATCCATTCATCTGTCAATGGACACTTAGGTTGCTTCCATGTCCTGGCTATTGTAAATAGAGCTGCAATGAACATTGTGGTACATGACTCATTTTGAGTTATGGCTTTCTCAGGGTATATGCACAGTAGTGGGATTGCTGGGTCGTATGGTAGTTCTATTTGTAGTTTTTTAAGGAACCTCCATACTGTTCTCCATAGTGGCTGTACCAATTTACATTCCCACCAATAGTGTAGGAGGGTTCCCTTTTCTCCACACCCTCTCCAGCATTTATTGTTTGTAGATTTTTTGATGATGGCCATTCTGACCGGTGTGAGGTGATACCTCATTGTGGTTTTGATTTGCATTTCTCTAATGATTACTGATATTGAGCAACTTTTCATGTGTTTTTTGGCAATCTGTATATCTTCTTTGGATTTTATAATAACAAAATCTGACTCTTGACAAAGGTATCTTTAAGGTAAAAAGGAAACTCACTGAATTTGAACATAATAACGTTTTAACAAAAAGAAAGGACTGTGCCAGGCATGTGACAAGTATTACCTCATTTAATTCTCACAGCAACCCAAAAGATGGATAGTATTATCTTCCTTTTACAGAGGAGGAAAGAGAGCTGCTAAGAAGTGAAATGATTTGCCCAGGGCTGCACAGCCTGTAAGCAGCAGTGCCTGGCTGGGAAACCAGGTCTTTCTCACTCCAAGCTCTGCTTCTACAACAAGGCCAGGAGAAGGATTTCAGAAAAGCTGCCCAATGTAGTCACAAAAACCAAACCAAGTGAAGCTTAATTGACCAACAAACAAATGTTTACCAATTATTTACTCTGGGCCAAGAACCGTGCTACTCTAAGAGGAAACCTAAGACATATGAGCAAGAAAGCAAAATTAAGACAATATAATGAGCATAAAATCTTGTGATTCATGTAAATACTAGAGATAACCAGATTTTTAAAATGATTTCACATGTTAATATTAATTATCTCATGGTTAGTAGAATTATCATTTTAAATTTTCTTCTTTGAATTAATCAAATTCTCTAAGACATTGTTTTTAAAACACATAGCTATGTTTCCACCAGTTTTACATGATATCTTAATAAATAATAAAATAAATTAGTTAAAAAATTATTTTACATTAAAAAAATAAGCAAATAAACCATAGGCCTCAAAGTTTCAAACAGGTCATACTCCTGTATTTTTCCATTTCATCTATTTTTGCATTCTTCTTTTAGACACTATATATCTATTCTGCCTCATGATTCAAACTATAATCTACTTCCCACAAACAGCAGATGGCACCATGCATCAGTGAAAGAATGGCAAAAAAGTCATAAAGGTCAAGCTGTCAAAATTGATATCTTTTTGAAATAACTCAAATTTTCTAATTAGCTTCATAACAGTGACAGATAATTTAAAAGACTTCATTTTGAAAATTCACTTTAGGTGAGAAAGTTACTTTTGATCCAGCCTTGCTGGTGAAAAATTGTGTGAGGAAATAAAAGAAGAAGTATCCTAATTTATAAAAAGTCTACTGCAAACCAATTTATAAATAAAGCTGTTTAATAGAGGTGTTAGCCTCTATCAATCCTAACATGAATCGTAACATAAAAACCTCAACCCAGGAGAGATTTCTGGAAAAATAAAAATTCAAAGGGAAAATTCAAAGTGCTAAATTATTAAACGAACAAATCTAATATACATCTTATTGACTCCAACGCTCCCAAGCATTGTCCCAGAACACGATAAAAACCTGGGAGCTATGCTAAATCAAAACACTGTTTGAGCGTAAATGAGCCCTTTCCTTCTTTGACCCAGTCACACAGCAAGCAAATCGACAGTACTTCAGAGGCTATTTCATTCCTGGAAACATAAAGAACCTGGACTATCTTTTTTTTTTTTTTCCCGGTACGCGGGCCTCTCCCGCTGCGGAGCACAGGCTCTGGACGCGCAGGCCCAGCGGCCATAGCTCACGGGCCCAGCCGCTCCGCGGCATGTGGGATACTCCCGGACCGGGTCACGAACCCGTGTCCCCTGCATCAGCAGGCGGACTCTCAACCACTGCACCACCAGGGAAGCCCTGAACTATCTTTTTAAAAAGACAGAAAGCAGACTCCATAGGCACAATTTTTAGAAAAGTTATAGAATGAAATGAAAGGTTAAAAGACCTAAACTAAAAAGTGATGTAGAAGGTTATACCTTATTGATGCTTCCAATTTGTAAGTCTAAATTCCACTAAATCTCTTTTTCCAAACAGAAAACTAGTAGGGGAGAGAACAGAAGAGCATGTTTTCAGAAGTTAAAAAAAAAAAAAAACAACTCATCAAAAATTATCCTGTAATATTTTCCTGTTCCTCAACCTTTAAACTATGTATGTAATGCTTTGGGAAGAAGGTGATGTTTTCCATTGTCTCAGACAGGTATTTTTCCTGAGTAAAATATAGCAATAATACTTCTTAAGAGTTTAACTTACAGATAGCTTTGACCTTCAGTTGTTCATTTTAGGTCCAAACAATAAATAAAGGCAAAATAAAAATTTATTTAACAACCTGCTCTTGATTCTAGGTAGGCATTCTTCTCCGATTCAATTCAACCCTATTCTACCCTACCTCATCTTTTCTCATTGAGCTGTCAGAATCCACCAACAAGCTCTCCAATCCTTAACCATGCCCTTAACAACAACCATGGCCTCTTTTCTGAGATACGAATTCATCTACTACCCTTCATCTCCTCTGCTGCCACTTCCAACTAACTACCATTGGCTCTTCTCTGAGCAGTAGTCCTTAACTTGTCTCCTTGGTCTTCTCATCCCCCTTCAACGCATTCACAACAGCCATACTCATCTCTGAAACACTTAAATCAGACCATGCAATTCCATGCTTAAAGGTCTTCACTGGCTCCTCACTGCACTTGGAAAGAAATCCCAGGTCTTCCTCAACATGGCTGCCAAGCTCTGTATTATCTGGATCCACCTACCTCTTGGCCAACTGCTCTCTGTGATCTAGAAGTTCTGGCTTTCTTTGATATCCTCCCACTCGAAAGCCTCACACATGCACCTTCCCCACCCATCACTGGGAATTCTCCTACTCATCTCTCAGATCTCAGCTCTAAATGTCACTTACTCAGAGAGACCACTCCTAAAACCCTAATCTAAAATAGGTTTACTTATTACAAAATCTTGAGGCAGCTGTACTTTCCCTTTATAGCATTTATCAAAATGCATAATCATATATGTTTTTGTATTTATTTATTATTTTTGTCTGCTCATTAGCCTGTTAACTCCATGGATGGAAGGATAATGTCTATTCTATTAGCCATGATATCTGTTAGGTCTAGCTCAGTGTCAGGACATATTTATTAAATAAATGAATGACTGGATGAATAAATAAGCCATTTCCCTTTAGTGAGTATCTCTGGTCCCCTAAATGTTGAATTGATAAATTACTGGTTATTATTTTTCTAGAGACAAAAGACAAAGCTTTGCTTCAAAACAATTTGGAAGCATATGCTGCTCCTTTTCTGGCTTTCCTGGCATCCTCCTAACTGTTATAAGTACTAGTTTGTCTCATATTCATGTTTGGAACTAGACAGTTGTCTACTTTTCACTCCTTTTCAATGCCTTTGAAAGCAAATTAGTCATGAATCCTTTTAGACTCTCATATAAACCTTTAATAGCCCAACCTTTAAAAATCTAGTTATCCTGCTGACATAATGCAACACACTAACTAATGTATTCTATGAACTCCTATCCCCCCCAAATAAAAGAAACCATATGAAAAAACGCTATAAAAATCTAATTAAAAGTTTTGCATACATTGTATATAATGTGTTCCTTTCCCTATAATTATACAAAAATGTAGTACTGTTAAGACAATTTGGCATTATACCCCATACTCATAAATGTATACTTACTGCAAAAGATAAAAGGCAAGAGGATAGATTTGTACAAGCCACAATCTACAATGTCAGCATTCATTGTTTTTTTTTTTTTTTTTTTTTTGCGGTATGCGGGCCTCTTACTGTGGTACCCTCTCCCATTGCAGAGCACAGGCTCCGGACTCACAGGCTCAGCGGCCACGGCTCATGGGCCCAGCCGCTCCGCGGCATGTGGGATCTTCCTGGACTGGGGCACGAACCCTCGTCCCCAGCATCGGCAGGCGGACTCTCAACCACTGCACCACCAGGAAAGCCCCCAGCATTCATTCTTAATGTTGAATTCTCACTGAATATATGTCAGTTGATATTACACAACTATTTTGGCTTTCCCAGAATTACCTTTCTAAAACATCTATTTCATCATGCCATTACTCTGATTCAAAGTTTCAGTGGCTTCCCACTTATATAACTGTGCTTCCCAAATTGCAGATGCCAAATCCGAGGTACAGCGAGTTATGTGTGAGGGAAGGAAAAGCCAAAGCAAATATGCTACATGTCCTTGGACAAACAGTTTTTACTTAAACATTTTTAGAAAAAAAATATTTATAGTAAAACAGCTCTGACTCTACCGTGCACCAAAATGCAAAATTTAAAAATGAATTTAATACATGATATGCAACTTTAAAGAAGCTTTGAGTTTGGGAAACTGTCAGACACAAGATAGACAATAAATGTGTCAAAAAGGCAACACAGAGGACTTCATTCATTTATTATATAAATAGTGACAATATGACAGTGGACCTCCCTCCAGTTTGGATCAGGTGTTCCTTTTCTTATGAGCTCATCCCTAATATATCACTATTCTCAAATATAATATTAGGTTGAACCATAAGATATTGCCAATATTCAAAGACTTTTGATTTACAAAAATGGCACACTTCTGTGGTTCAACATAATACAAGAGTCTTTCTATCTTATTTGTATGCAATCACCCCAACTTGCCTCCTTTCAAAAATATCTGTTAGTTCTTTGTCTCCACCATCAAGTACTGTGTGACTGGCCTAAACCAGACCACAATAAATGTTGGCTTAGGGCTCAGCCTAGATCAATTTGTACACAACAAGCATAAGCAAGCATTTGAAGTTCCGTATTTGGAAAAAAATTCCTTCTTCTTCGGGTTAAGGCACAAACGACTCCTATTTGCCATTTAATAGTACTGGTGGAGCATGACATAAAAAAAAGTGGGAAAGCCGGTCACAGTCATGCTCCCACACCCTATCTGAACAAAGTACTTATCCTACAGCATGCTACTGGGCTTACGTATAACAAAACCATTCTAATAAACCATTTATGTAAGTGTAGAATCTTTTAAGCTTGATCATCTATTCCTCTTGTCAAAGAAAGAAATAGGCTTAGTCAGTGCCTGATATCGACCACAAAGAATTGAGTATCAAGCCATACTTCTCTTTGTAAAAAAAAGATACTTGTGAATATGAGTTTTGCAAAGCTTTGATACTTTATGAGAAGAAGTTTTCGATTTTCAAAAGAGATTTTTAAGCTTTATATATATATAGCATATTATTAATGATCATATTATCATTTTCTGACTTGGTGAAAGTAAAAATCTGAATAAGCCTCACAAATAGTCTGTATTGAAAAAACAGCATATTCATTTCATTCCCTACTTGACAACTGCTAACTCTAAAAGGTTCCACCTTATTCTTCACCTAAATCTTCATGAAATAAAATATCTGCCTATTTTTAATCATAATTTCTCTTGCTGCAGCATTGCCGTGCAACAAAACTGATCCAGATGTCAATGCTGAGGAAGTTTAGCTGTTAAAATTCACATCTGTTTTCTGTCAACTTGGCTTTGTTGATAGGCCCATGGTAACAGATGACCAAAATACCCTTGAAAAAAATCAACAGAACAAGGTTTTTACCCCCAGAATCAACCTGAAAATAAAGCAAACACATAAACACTGCTGGGTATTTCCCTTAAGTTCTGTGTTTCTCTGAATTCATTACCTTAGACTACTATTTCACTTCCTAGAATTTGCCAAAGTAATGAATTCTAAGAAATGAAAAAGTGCACTATCTCATGCTTCCCCATTTCACTCTTCTCAATCCTCCAGAAAAAGGACTACGCCTGTACCATTCAATAACTCCCATATGGGACAGAAGACAGATCCCCCAATGACTCTCTGCTACTGCTTCTATGGATGATTAAAATAATCACAGAGTATATATCCTTTAGCCCAAACACATTTCAGTGTATAAGTACATAAAACTATTAAATGAGCATTCCTTAAACTTTAGAGAATTTTAAAGTTTGGAAACATTTGTTAAACATGTAGATTTCTAGGGTCATATCTTTCATGAATCTTGAATCTAAGATGGATCTATAAAATTTGTATAATTAACAAGCACTCCTCACCCCCATTCCAAGTTGAGATATAATTCAAATTCCATAATATTCATCCTTTAAAGGTGTACACATTGGTGGTTTTCAGTATATTCAAAAAACTGTACAACCATCCCCACTATCTAATTCCCGAACTCTTCATCACCCCAAAAAGAAACCTTGTATCTAATCCCTCTTCCCCCTAGTTCCTGGCAAATACTAATCTATCAATACTTTCTGTCTCCATGGATTTGCATATAAATGAAATTATACAATATGTGTCTTTTTTTTTTTCTTTGCAGTACGCGGGCCTCTCACTGTTGTGGCCTCTCCCATTGCGGAGCACAGGCTCCGGACACGCAGGCTCAGCAGCCATGGCTCACGGGCTTAGCCACTCCGCAGCATGTGGGATCTTCCCGGACCGGGGCACGAACCCGTGTCCCCTGCATCGGCAGGTGGACTCTCAACCACTGCGCCACCAGGGAAGCCCTATGTGTCCTTTTTGTCTGGATCCTTTCACTTAGTATAATGTTTTCAAGGTTTATCCATGTTGTATCATGTATCAGCACACCATTCCTTTCTAAAGCTGAATAACATTCCACAATATGGGTATACAACATTGTTTCATTCATCAGTTGTTGGACATTTGGGTTGCTTCCACTTTTTAGTTAATTACAAATAATGCTGGTATGACCATTAGTATACAAGGTGTTTTTTTTTTGGTAAACTTATGGTTTTAGTTCTTTTGTGTGTGTGTGTGTGTGTGTGTGTGTGTGTGTGTGTGTGTGTATTGCACTGCTGGGTAATATGGTAACTCTATTTTTAATTTTTTGAGTAATTTCCAAACTGCTTTTCAAAGTAACTATACCACTTTACATTCTCACCAGCAATTTATGAGGGTTCCAGTGTCTTCACATCCTCACCAATGCTAGTTTTTGTCCTTTTTGATTATACCTACCTATCCTAGTGAGTGTGAAGTCGTATCTCTCTGTGCTTTTAGTTTGCATTTCCCTGATGACTCATGATGTCAAAGATCTCTTAATGTACTTATTGACCATTTGCATATCTTCTTTGGAGAAATGTCTATTCAGATTCTTTGCCCACTTTTAAATTGGGCTATCTGTCTTTTATCAGTAAGTTGCAAGAGTTCTTTATATATTTTAGATACAAAGCCCTTATCAGACATGGGATTTACAAATATTCTCTCCCCTTCTGTGGTCTGTTTTTTCACTTTCTCGATAGTGTCCTTTGAAACATAAAATTTTTTAATTTTGACAAAATCTAATCTATCTGTTCTTTTGTTGCTGTGATTTAAATGTCATATGTAAGAAACCATTGTGTAATCCAAGGTCATGAAGATTTACACTTAGATTTTCTTCTAAGAGTTTTATAGTTTTAACTCTTACATTTAGGCCTATGATTTATTTTTTGAGTTCATTCTTACATATGGTATGAGGTAGGCATACAACTTCATTCTTTTATGTCAATATCCAATTATCCCAGCAACTTTGTTGGAAAGACCGTTATTTCCTTATTGAATTGTCTTGGCACCCTTGTCAAAAGTCAGTTACCCAAAAATGTATATTTCTGAACTCTCAATTCTAATCCATTAATCTATATATCTATTCCTATAACTAATCAGCTAACAGGGAGACTTTTTTTCTTTCAGTATTGCACTGTATCATCATGCTCTTCTAATATTAACAAGAAGGTTCTCACAGAACAAGGGATATTTGCAAAATTTCCATGCAGTGCACTATCAGACATAAACAGCAACGACAAAAAAACTAAACTGATTTTGGGGGAAAAGTAATATCTGGGACAAGAAATGGATCATATTTCTATATAGGTGAGTAGGCAAAGTAATATCTTCTAAAGATGACCTATTTTTCAGAAGCCTGATAATTTTGTGTATTTCAAGGTTGACTCATTGTATCTGAATGTGTTTATTTAGCACTATTAGCTTCAACCCAGTCACTTATTTTAAGCTGTTTACATTTCAAGTTGAACACATTAATTATTAGATAATTAGATAATAATGTGTTTTATTCTATTGAATAGAAAAAAAAGAGCATTTAAATTAGAGGTTTTATCAGTACTGCTGGATATCTATTGTTCATCTTTTTACAAAGAGTCATATAATAATATTAACAAACAATCTTTTCAACAGATTTACAGGAAGGCAGATTCTGAATACTAAGAATGCACTAGTTTTTCTCTGTATTAAGGATTCTTATGAACAAAATGGTCTCTTGCCTATCTGTCAATTAGCATAAACAAGAGAACTAGTCATAAGTAGTATGTGCCTACTTCATTGCGATGTTGGAGAACAACTAGACCATGACCACTAAATGCTGTAAGAAACAACCACCAGACTGTGACACAGCCTAAGCTGCAACTCAGTAAGTAGGTCAATGAGCCAGTGGAACATGCAGGAAATTGTTCTATTCAATTATGGAAATTTTTCTGGCATTATTCCTCACAAAGAAGAGCAAAGTGGGCTATATTACTAGGACATGGACAAGAAGCAAAATGTCAAGTAGACTTCTAAAAAAAATAAGAGCTTCTGAAAACCCTGGTGAGACAATCCAAAAAGCAGGAGACCAGAATGTTCCACTATGCCTCTTTTTTTAACCAATGCAATCAGCAATTCTAGTAGTGGTAGGTGGTTATTTTATGTCTAGATATGATTGCTCTGGGTAAATAATGTAAAGGTCAAATCACTGTTTGGTTAAAAATGCCCAACAATGGATGCTGATGGTAAAGTACCTGAAAAGGGAAGCTAGAAAAGAATCCCAGGAACATCAGAAGAAGCCATTTCATGATGAAAATTCTGCTAGATCATAGAAGGAGCAACTGAGATACAAGGTCAACAAATTCTTGGACTGAGAGACCTCAACCAATGTTGAGAAGCGATAAGACTCCAATCTTTAAATGAGAGTAGATAATGGGGATTTCTTAAGAGAGGCAAAGATCACTGGTCTATTTGCTATAGAAATGGACAAGAATAATCAGACTATCAAAAAAACTATTTCTAATTGGCCAACTATATGAGGAAGATGAAGGGCAGCAGTCTGTTTGGAGAAGGTAAGAAGTGTGACAGGGATGTAAAACTTTTAAGGAAGTGTGTGGCCCAGAATTACTCCCCAGAAAAGCCTGCCAGTATCCTGTCCTCAGATATTTGAGACTTAAAAAGGGAAGCCTTAAAGTTTATCAGCAAAAATTGGGTATGAATAAAACTGAATGGTAAGGGTAAGGAACTACTCTCCAAAAAAAGGTCTCATTTCCAATCTACTTCCAGCTGACACTGTATGATAGAGTTTCATCTCTACTGTACAATCTAAATAATTTATAAATCAGAGACTGTTGTTATGAATAATAGCAATGGAGGTCTTTAAACTAGTATTAGTTAGAAGATGCTTTCACAATCCAATTTCCACACAATGGGAAGCATTCAAATACTTTATATTGCTTTGCAGATAATTATTAAAATAATTTACATAGACTGAAGTTACATGCTGCCTTTACTCAAAACCCTACTTGAAAAACTATATCATGAAAATGATTTGGAACACTGCTACCACTTCAACCCTGAGGACCATAATTTTTAAGATTATACTCTATATTAAAACTGTGCTACTCTTCATTCTAATTAAATAAATATCTACAGCTGGATAATACATTTTTGAGATGCAATTTTGAGATTGATAATACAATTTTGAGAATAAATATGTATTTAATAAATATTTATCAAATGCCAAATTTCAAAGCAGTTAACACTAATAATTTCAATCCATGAAGTATATGCACCTAGAAATGTTTTGTTTTTCCAGATCCACCAGTGACCCTTCTCCGAAAATCTGCTTCCATGTAGAGTTCCTGTTGAGTGGGCTGTAGGTCATGTGACTCCCCCCAAGGCTAACCCTTATCACAGAATATTGGACAAGAGATGGACAACTAGCCTAAGGTGACCCATACCTTTGACCCATGACTATGGGGGCTTATTTAAAATACAAGCCGGACCAATTAGGTTATCCCTCAAGAGTTTTATCTTAAAAATATAAGGAGCTTGCCAAGAGCTGTTGATCCAAGAGCTGTTGATCCTAGAGCTGAAAGGTAATGGCAGACGTTTCTGAGATATTTTAGGCCCTGTACAAACAAAGCTACAAAGATGTAGGTCATGAAAGAAGGGCGAACATCCAATTCATAAACAGAGAGAGACCAATACAGATGAGTGCCTGGAGTTTCTGTGGCACCTGTCCTTCCTGAGGTCTACTTGCTCATCTTTTCCTGGGTTCCCTCTATATTTATAATAAACCCCTACTGTACTTGAGCTACTATGTCTGGATTTCTGTTTCTTAAAATTTCTTAACTAAAAGAGAAGGAATTCCTAAATATATTAACTTATTTTTTTTCTCTTAAGAATCAAGGGCACAGTTATTTTTCAGCCCATAGGATTTCATAAAAACATCTACATGAGGACAATAAAAATCATTTTGTCCATTAATTCTTCATTCCTACTTTCCTTCAACAGGTATTTCCTGTGTGTCTACAAGTTGACTAGGTATACAGTAGGACATGAAACAGACATGGCTTCTCTTTTCAGAAATGTATAATCTAGTAGAAGAAATAGGTATTTGAAAAGTAATACACAGTAAATAAATAAATAACCACCAACTACAGGGTGCTATCAGAGAAGGTAAAAGGATGCACTACTTAAGAATGGGTGATCAGGGAAAACTTCTTAGAGGAAGAAACATTTAAAGTTAGACCTGAAGGAGTAAGCCAGGTAGAATGAAGAACACACTGTAGGCAGAAGGGAAAGGCTACACAAACATTTTCAACCTGAAAAGATCTTAAGTGTTTCAGAAACTAAAAGGCCAGGGTTGGATGTACAGTGAGTAAGGGGAAGACTGACCCAGGGACACCACTGTGGAGGAAGGAAGAGTAAGATTACAGACCAAGTGAAACAATTCAAGTTTTATTTAGTGGGAAATCACTGAAGCATTTTCAGCAGAGGAGTTACATGACCTGATCTGGGTTTTATGAAAATTTCTCTGGATGCTGTGGAGAATAATGGGATAAAAGAAGGTCAAGCGGTAAGATGAGTTAGGAGGTTACTGAATAGGACATGATACTGAGGAGAAGACACATTTTGCTTTCAAAAAATATTTTGGAAGTAGACTTGATAAACCAGTGAGTACAATAATATTTTCCAAATATGTTCAATTGGAAATTGCTCAGAGATACATAGCATACATATAGACATACATGGGAATGATAAACACTGAATGGTTCCTCTGAGGAAGGCAAAAGGCGGGAGGTGTGATCAGGAAGAGATAATAATATACAAAGCTAACATTGTTGGTATTGTTTTATTTCTTAACCAGACAGGTAGACACAGGAGTTTACTGTATGTCTTTATGATTTTTTGGTATGTTTAATTTTTTTATTATTCTTTTTAAATTTTTTATTTTATATTGGAGTATAGTTGATTCACAATGTTGTGTTAAAGTTTTAAGTGTACAGCAAAGTGATTCAGTTATGCATAAACATATATCTACTCTTTTTCAGTTTCTTTTCCTATATAGGTTAATACAGGATAGTGAGTAGACTTCCCTGTGTTATACAGTAGGTCCTTGTTGGTTATCTATTTTATATATAGTAGTATGTGCATGTTAATCACAAAATCCTAATTTATCCCTCCCCCTGCCACCTTTCCCCTTTGGTAACCATAAGTTTGTTTTCTATGTCTGTGGGTATATTTTAAATATTTAATCATAAAAATAATAGACTATGTTTAGTTATTTTATTCAATCCATGTATATACAGTTTAACTGTCATGAGTGTTTCTGCCACCAAAAATACTATAAAGTAACTTTAGTTATTCCAATTTATGATGAACTGAAAGATTTTTACTGGAAAAAATTCTGTCACCCCACAACTTTAAGTCAGTGATCTTTGCTCTGATTATGAGAACTAAACACTCAACAACTAAATACTATGGGTTACTGAACAGGTTCAAGGTATATAAAGTCTTTGTGAGTCTTCACAGTAATGTGAGTCTGATTTTATTGAAGCAAAATACCACTTCTATTTTTAGCAGTAAATATGCAGCTGTATTTTAAAGTACTAGGTTTAACGTGCTTATTCCCCTATTGATCATCTTTCATAATTATTCCACCCTCTATATTTCTTATTTAAAAATTGACCTTAAATGTTCCCAGGGGCACCAAAACCTGCTTCTGGAAAAACACTGCAGAGAATTTGTAATCCAAGCACTTCCAGAACAAAGCATGTAACAGTAACATTCCCCATTCACTCCACAGCATCATCTGTCTCCAAGATGCTCCCTGAAGCATGGAAGCTACACAACCAGCCATCCTTCCCTCTCACTACTACCTTAAATGAAAACATGTAATCAATAAAACTTACCCCAGATTCTCCATTAGCACATCCTGTTTTCTCTACCTTTGAAATCTGTCCAGAGTTCAACCACTTTTCACTACCTCCACTGCCACTGCTTGGTCCAAACACCACAGATTACCTCAATTGTCTCTAACTGGTCTCCCACTTCTCCCTTCAAATTCTCCCCACATCTTTTTTCAACAATGTAACCTGAGTTCAGGATAAAACATATATCAGAGCATGTCATTCCTATACTCAACCTCTCCAGTGGTTTCCCATCTCAGTCCAGTAAAACCTAAATTCTCTACCATGGTCAAAAGACCCTGTTAAGATCTGCCGTATTTCTCTTCTTTCCTTTATCTTTCTCCATAGCATTTAACACCTCTGATACACTGTATATTCTACTTAGTCATTTGTTTATTGTCTGCCTTTTCCACAAGGATAAAAACTTAATGAGGGCAAGAGTTTTATCTGTTTTTTATTTACTGTTGTATGCCTGAACTTGAATGGTGCCAAGCATTAGTAGGACTTCAATAAACATTTGCTGAATAAATGAATATTCCTCTCAAAGTCACAGGAAGCACAGATAGTCGTTCTGCCATTTTTTAACTTGAGGTTTCTGCCTCTTTCTGTGATGTCAAAATTAACAAAAACACAAGAAAGAGCTGTTAAGACAACTGATGTGAGAACCATAAAGACCCTAGTAGGTAGGAAAGATATTAGCAGCCAGAAACGAGATTTTAGAGTTTTTTCTAGTCCTGAGGATTTCTACTGATAAGTAAAACATTAAAATAGCCTCTACATTATTTATTGGTTAGTCAAAGCATTTTTTTCCTCTCTTGTGACGAATTACTATTCTTAAAGTTTTCAGAAAATTTTATGTTTATGTTCTTAATCTTCCTTATATCAGCCCATTGTGATGTGCTTTAAATTCAATGTATTACTTGATAAAGGTGTTAATGCTACTGTAGTAATCATAGTGCAATACATAAATGTATCAAACTAACATGTTGTGATACACTGTGATACAAGCTTACACAATGTTATATGTCAACTATATCTCAATTAAAAATTCAATGTATCCCTATTTGAGGGAGGAAAATGGGTGCAAAGAGTAAAGATATTATACAATGAATCTATTCTTCAGATAACAGCTTTAGAAAACTGCTTTGAAAGGGGGATTATACTTGGTGGTATTCAATCAGATATCCCGTACTGTCATTTCTTTTCTCATCACCCTAAGAAGAAAGGAGAGGCAGGAAATATACTCCAATTTGAAGGGTCAATGATTTCCTTAAATTTCATGAAATACCAAGTTACTATATAAAGCTGAATGTATTTGATACTGTAAAACCTGAACTATCTGGGAAGAGTCAACTGTAAACAGCTGTCAGTTATCTTGTCAAGACTAAAAGAAACACTGTTTTCCTTATGTCTTTTGAAAGAAGGTGGAAGAAAAAACACTTTTGGAGGACTACTTGAATCACTATAGTCAATAAGAAACAGAATAAAACTTCTATTAAGGTCAATGGCTAAATTTTTGGTTTTAGCAAAGAGGCGCCTCAACTGGGGGGAAAACAAAGGTGGTTAGAAAGGTAATAACGAACCAATAGCTAGTTAACCCTCTCTTAAGAATCCCTAGGGGCTTCCCTGGTGGCACAGTGGTTGAGAGTCCGCCTGCCGATGCAGGGGACACGGGTTCATGCCCCTGTCCGGGAAGATCCCACATGCCGCAGAGCAGCTGGGCCCGTGAGCCATGGCCGCTGAGCCTGTGCGTCCGGAGCCTGTGCTCCGCAACGGGAGAGGCCACAACAGTGAGAGGCCCGCATACCGCAAAAAAAAAAAAAAAAAAAAAAAAAAAAAAGAATCCCTAAAGTTGGTTGTTAATTGAATAAATTGAGAAGCAACTAAAAGGACTATACAGGTGGATGGAGCAGAATGGAAGGTAATATTATTAAGTAAATATTTATTACGTAGCAGACAGAGTGCTAGACACTTTATATCTATAATTGCATTTAATCCTTAAAATAAACCCAGGAGCTAGGTATTGTTAGCTTCATTTTACAGAGAAGAAAACCAAGACATATATTGGTAAAGTAATGTGAAGAAAGTGATACAGGAAGGGTTAACTAAAAAGCCAAATACCTCAACGCCAATGTTAAGCTGTCTCTATGTTGCTTCTTCTATAACTGAATACATTGCTGAATTTTCCACATCAGGGTAACTGCCCTCATATAAGCACAAAAGTGATTTGGGTCTTAGATCCAGCTCTTAGTTCCCATCTGTACGCAACTTCAGAGATTAAGTGAATGACTTCAATCACCAAATGAGATTCATTTTGCTCCATGTTCATTGAACACTAATCTGATCTAGGACCTGCCATCTACAAAAAAAAAAAAAAAAAATAGAAAACAAAAAATCTGCCCCTGATCACAAGGAAGACTTTTACTGAATAAAAACAACACAAAAAGCGATGCTCAAAATACTTTGCAAAGCTGTTTGGTAGTATCTACAAAACCCTAGCTTACATATGCCCTAACCCAGAAATTTCACTCCTAGACGTGTGCCCACTGAAATGGGTACACGGGCTTCCCTGGTGGCGCAGTGGTTGAGAGTCCGCCTGCCGATGCAGGGGGCGCGGGGTCGTGCCCCGGGTCCGGGAAGATCTCACATGCCGCGGAACGGCTGGGCCTGTGAGCCATGGCTGCTGAGCCTGCGTGTCCGGAGCCTGTGCTCCGCAACGGGAGAGGCCACAACAGTGAGAGGCCAGCATACCGCAAAAATAAAAAATAAAAAAAATTAAAAAAAAAAGAAATGCGTACACATGTTTACCAAAAGACAAGTTCAAGAATGTTCATAGCAACACTATTCCTAATAGCCCTAATCGGGAAACGACCCAAACGCCCATCAACAATAGAATGGAAGAACAAATAAATTGTAGCATATTCACAAAATTGAAATAAACCATGCCTAGATGCACTATATGGATGAGTCTCACAAACATAATGATGAATGAAGAAGCTAGATGAAAAAGAGTTCATATTGTATGATGCCATTTATATAAAGTTCAAAACCAATTAACACTAATCTAGGTGTTAAAAGTCAGGATAGTGATCACTCTTCAGAGGAGCAGTGACTGAGGGGAGGAGGGCTTATGAAATGCAGGTAATGTTCTTTTTCTTTTATCTGGGTACTTGCTACATTAGTATGTTCAGTTTGTTAAAAATCAGCATGTTTTACACTAATTTTTGCACATTTTCTTTTATTCTGTTATATTTAAATAAAAGATTCTTTAAAAACCAATGTTTTATTCTTGGGGGATTAACAGCATAGCATTTACACTGTAATTAATACTTTTAGCCTTCTTCTTATCCCTCCATATAAACAGAGACAGATAATAAACATAGGAGGCTTTGTTCTTTAAAAAGAATTTTTTTTTCATTTCAATTTTGGGCTAAATGTCAATTTACAGAGTTCCATTCATCTCAATATAAGAAAATGTATTTTCAACTCTAGTTTCAAATCCTGTTGCAATCCATCTTCACCAAACAAAAGAATTAACCCTAGTTACCGCATATTTAGCTTTAAGTAAATATTTTAAATAAAACTACCGATAACTAGTTTTTGATTCCAACTGCATTGTCAGAGTCTACTAAAATTCTTCCCTTTTCTGCTACTTCATTAACTTCATATTCTTAACCTCAGAATGAATGAAGAAATCCTTAAAAACATTTAACTTAGGAAAACATGAAATGAGGATATACTTTCTAAGAGTAAAATTTCAAGCTCAATGACTTTCTCATTTTGCAATAGGATCTTTGCGCAAAATATTCTGCAGACCAATACATTTTTTTGGTCAGAATAATGAACTTTGAAAAATCAACACTTTTTCCATCTAAGAATTTCCAAGCCTTCCATTTGTAACTCAATATTAATTCATAACCATCAAGATTTAAATTGTTTTCTTTAAAAAGAGAGAATATGACGAAAACAAATACCTATGGATGATTCTATTTAAGACTATGTTTCCATTTCTTCTTTTGGAATATTTTATCACACATGAAAGAATAGCCTTGATATAAATATTTTATTAACTACAAGGAGGAAAGGGGCAAAGAGAAAACACAGACAAGCAGGAAATAAAAGTTTATCTAAAAGTTTCCTTTGCAAATTAATCCTCTGACAAAGATGACTTAGTGGAAAGAACAAATATCCTGAAGCACACTACAATACTGTTCCCAATAAACTTTATTTTGAAAGGCTATTTACTTTGTTAAGGGATGTTATCATTTATTTCCTTGGTTACCATGATGCTGTGATTACAACTTACTCTGTTTTGGAAAGCTATGCAACTTCCTTAAAAAGCTGCAGAAGCCTGGAAGGGTGGGATGGGGAGAGTGGGAGGGAGGGAGACGCAAGAGGGAAGACATATGGGAACATATGTATATGTATAGCTGATTCACTTTGTTATAAAGCAGAAACTAACACACCATTGTAAAGCAATTATACCCCAATAAAGATGTTTAAAAAAAAAAAAAAAGCTGCAGAGTACAGGTTTAAGGGAATAAAAGGTAACATGTATGATGCTCTTATTAATTTTAATGAGCATTAAGAACTTTCAAACACTGTGATTATGAATCGCAGCTGACAACTGATGAGAAGGCTTATAAATTTACTTTTCTTTTCCTTACCATAAATGTTGCTAATTTTTTTTAGCAACTGATATTAGAAATTCAAATATCTTCAAGATGAAATTTCCTGAGGAATTACGAATCTGGGTTCCAGAAGACCCGTGGACAGTGCTCCAGTGTCAGGTATGGCACCATTCAGGTAGAGACAATTTTACAAAGTCACTATTCCAGTGTTACTACTTTACCAAAAGTGACCAAGAAATCCAATTTAACTGGTATGATTAAGCATATTCATTTCATTCTCTTTTCTATAATGAACACCACCGAACCAATCTACTCTGAAGTTAGATAATATCAGCAAAAAACATGAAGCAATGATAATAAGCATTTGCAATCTCTTACTATATATAAAGATAAAACTGTTAAAATGTCATGCCCCCACTTTTTCCTATTTTTATAAATACCATGAAATACTGAACTCAGATCAGTGTGCAATAAGTAAGACCTATAAATATTTATCAAAACTAACTTTTAGTATCACCTTGTTTTAAGATTACAGAACTCAATGAATTTGGTTTTACTTTCAAAGAATATTAAACTAAGTTAGAGGAGTCAGAACTGTTCACCACACCCATTTGGATAATCAGGCAAAGTAGAGTGTTTAGTACAAATGTCCAGTTTGCTTTGTGCATGCTGTGATCACACCATTTTGACTTTGAATAAGGTTTTAGCTCCTAATTTTGCATTCTTCCTTTAGGTTTAATTTAAATAGGCATTTTAGGAACTAATTTGTAAGTAAGACAAATAGAATTAATGTGTCATCAGTCAGGTACTCTGGCTGTTATAATATTCAGAATTCGGGAACATATTCTGTGTCTCTCAGCGAGTCACTCAACTCTTCTTTATCAAAATATATTACAAATGTTTTAAAATCTTACATGTTTACAAAATGCTCTGCACCCTTCATATGTTGTGCTTCTGCCAGCTAGAACCTTTGAAGAGCAAAACCCAGCTGTGCTTGCATATCAGATGGTTACTGCAGTAAGTAGGCTGAAAAGTAAGTTATGCTTTATATAGCTTATATGTTTTTTGTCTTTTTTAACCTTATTTTTATAATGAAATTTCTAGTTCCTGGGGTGATTAAAATGGTTAGACTTTTCTTCTAAGAAAGAAGAAACTTTGTGTTAAAAAATATTGTAATATAAAACTGTCTAGATTATATTAAGTTTATACTTTTGATTACTCCAGCTTTTTACATTAAGACAGTTATATTTTTATATAAATTTATATTCCTAATAAAAAAGTTTTTCTTATCCAGCAACGTTTTCATCACCGCGAAGACAAACATTTTGATGGGCAGTAAATGATGTATGTGTGTGTAATATTACTTACATCTTTAAAAGAGTAAAGTAAATAAATACAGCCATCTAAGGAACTAAAAACAATAAAGGAAAACAAATATAGATACCTAAGGAATTCTGCAAACTAATTTTTGAAATATTCTACTGTCTAAACATATAATTATATGATATAGAAGCTTTAGTTTATCACTTCTCAATTGTCTGGTAGGAGTCTCAAACAACACACAGGAAGAGATATGAATTGAGAACTTAATTACCATAAATTTTTCATTTATATTCACTCTTGGAGGATAATTACATTACCATTAAAAACACACCTGATTCTAATTTCACTTATTTAACTTTAAAGGTCCTTGGTATTAGTAATGCATAATTATACAGATATAGGCTTATTGTGAATTTAATGATACAAATTTAATTGCTTCATTTTAATTTGTAGAAATTATATATGCCTAACATTTTCATTTCTCACAAATAATAAAATTACAATTAAAGTAGTCTTTACTAAAAATTCAAATAGAACTTTTTGGTCAGTATTTATGGCTTAATGTTCTTTTTTAAGGTAAAAAGAAAATGAAGAAAATTGTTAATCATGTTAAGTAGAAACTATTTTCTATTTTGACTTAAATATGAGAGATGGGAGTCACTCTACCTCACAAAGCAGTAAGTCAATGATGTGGAAGACCATGCAGAGTGGGAACTTGGCAGTAAAAAGAGTGAGAAACCACTGGGATGCATACATATGAGCTTCCAGGTTCAGATCAGAAAAATGGCCGTGCAGGTCCGGTAACTGCTCCTGAAAGTCAAAGTGGAAAATTGTGGGGGGAGGAACACTGAAGACGCCTCATTTCCTGCCACAACTGCGATTTATGACAAGCTTGCTATGATCACTCTCAATTTACTACAGCATTTGTTGACTTGTATATAACTACATAGAAGTGATGATAGGAGATGATAACTGGGCATATGACAGAGAATAAGAAAGACGTGTTATGAACAAATAACAAAGATCAACTCCTGCTCACTTGACTGTTCCTGTTTCTTGGGAAATGCTTGCTCTGACAGAACACCTGTGGTCTGGTGAATATCAGGACTCCACGGTCAAGTCACAGCACTCCATTCAGGGTTGAACTCCTAACTAGCCAAAAAAGAAATGTATCTTTTCTTTGAAGACCATTTAATATAAACATCATCTGGGTTCTATGATATTACTTCAGTACATTATGGTACTGAAGCCCAAAACATAACCGTACTTTTAACAGTCTATCTTCAATATATTAAAAATTACAAAGTACAGAAATTGTACAAGTATATAATATATAAAATTGGATGTCTCCTGGGAAAAATACTGGGAAAAAGAGGAAAAACCCTCTTTCCCCCCGACTTATACAAGTAAATGCTTTTCAAAAGCATGAAAGGCAAAGTATAAAGCATTAGCATAGCTATTCCCATAACTGAAAGACAAAGGCAAAGATATATAAAAGCCCACTTTAGTTTTGTTTTCATAAACAGACCACAGAAATAAAATTTTTGTACAAGATGCTCTTTGAAAAACACCCCAATGTACCCATCAGGTACTTTTAATGGGGTATTGAAGTGGTCATTCAGTTAACAGACAAAAGTGCTAACAGAAAATGTATTTGGGTTTCTTCATAGTACCATGAACATGCTATTCATTTATCAGGTACTTTTATTTGACTCTCAAAGCTCTTAAGAATACTGACCTTTGAAAAAATATGAACTTTTAAAAATGAAAGGTAAATGAAAGATAAAAAATGTGAAGAATCCCAAATATTTACTTGGAGGAATTAAATCTCTAAAAAAGAGCCCATTGCTTGTACTGTCCATAGTTATCAGATTCTTCTACACAGTCTTTTTCCCCCTCAATGCCCATTTGTCATTGTGCTTACAGTTCTTTTGACATCCTCCTCCCCCTTTATTTCTTCTTCACATTTCAGGTCTTCTACCCTCCTGTATTCCCTTCTCCTAATACAGCTGTCCTTAACCTCACTGCAAACTCTGCCTTCCACTTCCCTGTTCTAGCCTTTGTCTCCTATTGGTTTCACTTCCCCCTTAGACACCTACTGATCTCCTGACAAGTCATGTCAATAAGCTCCTACCAGTATCCTCTACTGCCACATCCCAGTAACCTTCCTCCCCAACCACTTTACTTTTCCCCAATATGGAATCAATTCAATCATGTATTTTCTTCACCTTTCTCTTGGATTCCCAATACCTCTTATAGAGAAAGCCATATAAACATGTTGCATAGACCCATTACAAATTTAAGATTTACAACCTTAGGTGGAATTTCAAAGCTACTCAGTAATTCCTTTAACAGCACTAGACAATAATTTTGTCCTTGCTCACAATCTTTTTTATGACAGATATATAAAAGAATACCTATTTCTCATACATATAATTTACACATATACATTATGAAATAGTTAACAACATTGTTTGAGATCTGGAAATTACAGAGGAAAAAATTTAAAGTATGTCCCTACACTACAATATTTTAGGTGGTTTTTAATTTCATCAATATCTTTCTGTCTCTTTAAAGTGTTCTCTACATGTGGACCTAAATATGGTACTGGTGCTAATTAATATTGAGAAAAATCTTAAGTATTTCAGCTTTTATTATGTAAATATCTTCATTTATTTACAAATAATACTGGGAAATCTCTTTACTGACTTAATTCACCATATTCGCACTTCAAAGTGTATTAAGTTGAATATTTTAAATGGAAGACTATTTTTATAAATGGTCAAGTAGTTAAATAAATATTTTATGCTATTAAGACCACCGTAGATATTGGTCAGAAACCAAATCCATTTACCTTTTCTGTAACTTTCCATTAATTTTCATAAACCATTATTTTTCAGTTTTATTGGACTTCCCCTATAAGTCAACAAATCCCTGAGTGATAAAACTTCCTAATGTTTATTTACCTGCATTAGTCTCTCCAACTGATAGAACTTGCAGTGAAGATCTTCAAAGTTGTTTTTGTAGAGGTCTCGTAAACCATAGTCATACATGATTTTCACCAAAACACAGAATGCTTGTTCCTCTGGCATCTACAGGAAAACATATACATACAGAACATGACTGAGTGGCATTTGACCAGAATGTCAGAAACATTCCTTCATGTTATTAGTCCCCTGTATTAGTGGTTGAAGGCCACTAGTGAATGAAATTCTCCAGAGCCAGCTTTCTGCAGTGACACAGGTAAAATCTGTGTTCCAAGTTTCAAGCTTCCCTACTTGAGATGAATTTCCCTCTTTTGCTAACTTTAATCACCTTGTCATTTACTCTTAAGCCATCTTAAAAATAGGTAATACAGTCAGATGATGTAAAAATTCAAAACAATTTAGAAGTATATAAAGGTTAAAAAAAGTCTCACTCCTCTCTATCCCTATATCCACTAATCCCTGTATCTGTCCCCCCAACCTCTTTTGCATAATCTCATTAACTACTCAATAATTTCTCATATATCCTGCCAGTGTTTCTTTATGCAAATAAAAGAATTACATTTATTTTACTTTTTCCCTTTCCTATATAAAAGATAGCATTCTAAATACATTGCCATGCACCTTGCTTTTCTCCCTCAATAATTTCCCAAAAGAGGGATTGCTGAGTCAAAGGATAAAATGCATTTTTTATTTTGATAGATAGTATGATACTGTCCTCCCAGAATCTTGATGTTGCTATTTTTCTGTCTATAAAAAGGTCTTCAGCTGTTTCAGAAGCTTATGAGCTTCTCTCATTAAGATTTAAATGACAAATAAAATCTGATATACCTTCCCAGATATTTTTATCTGAACAGAGAATAAAATCTGAAATCAAAAGAACCGATCTCTAAATTATGGTATCAATAAGCTGAAAGAATTTAGAGAGGGACATATTCAATATTTTAGGATTTGTACCAAGCAAACAGAAAAAGTTGTCCTTACTCAAGGTCCTAGGATGTAACTATTATGTAAACATTTACTTTAAATGTCACTTCTTTGAAAGTCTGACCTTGGCTGATTTCGGTATTTGACACATTTGTTAGACCAACTTCCTGCCTGAATAACTGAATCGAGTAGAGTTCTGTTTACCCACTTAGAAATGTAACTGTTTATTTAAGTTCCTATACAAACTGACCACTTCTGTTTTCTACTATAAACCATGAAATATGTAAATTAGTTAAATAAAATCTCCTAAAGTTAAATAAGTACAGTTAGCTGTTGTCATTTTGCTTCTCGAAATATTTGCTTATTTCTTTTTTACCTATGAGTTGGGGGCCTTGGCTTTGACCCCAGCTGTTCAAGTCAGCAGACATTTTTCAGTTTTTATGCAGTTATTTAGAACGTAAGCACACTGTATTTTTTACCCCTTTAGCAATTCTGTCATTGAAGCTTCAAGTGACACCAATGTGCACATGAACAGTCCAATACTTCTTTTACTACCAAGTTATAAGCCTCTTTGTCTTCTCCCTGATTTCTACTAAAATGGCTATACAAAAATGCTGCCCGTAAGATATCTGTAACCAGCCCTAGAGAAACTAGTTCACTCAACTTTTCCCTCTTCCCAAGTAAGTGATGATTAGTTGAATATACAAGGTATAAAAGGGATTAACCTTTATTTCCTTGAATGTGGTGAGACCATTAAAACAAAAGTTTAAACACCCTTCAGCATTCATACACGCAGTCACTGAACATATAAGATGCAAAGTACTGTTTGTTCTAGGCCCTGGATACAGAGGTAAAAGTAGAGTGCCTTCCCAAAGGACAAGGAAATAGGCAACTGTACTTGAGTCTGATACAGACACAGAAGTCGTGGAGTAGGGGAGGATGGGAGTGTGGAAGAGGTGTTAGATGTCGCTGCAGTTACAGTGCAAATAGAGGGATGGCCGGATATGAGCTTTATCAGGATAAACTATTTAAGAGAATGACAAATAGACATAAATTTCTGCTTTGCTTTTAGATATGGAGCTTAAATTTATTCCTATTCATTCAGTCACACTCATTCTCTCTCCCTCTCTCCGGGCACCCATCTCTGTCTCTATCTCTTGGTCCCCTTCCCCTCTCCCTCCACCACCTTCCCCATTCAACTGTCTGTCTCTCACACATATACAAACAATATATTTAATAAATGTTCTTTAAAAACAAAAGCATTTGAAAGTTTGAACTTGATCCCTAAAAATAAAACTGACAATCCCAGCCTATTTTTAAAAGTATATCTATATTTTGGGTGGGGGGCAGCCTTGGAGTTAGTATCCTTCAGGTCTAGCTTCAGCAATATAGCCAAGGTTTTGATTTTTAGTTAGTTCACGTGTTACATGAAAACAGTAGACTAAACCTACAAAATACCAGTCCAGCTGAGTAGAATCAATACTGACTATCTGCGAAGACTAAGGTCAGACATAATAAGCTCTTATGGGATCTCAGATACTACCTCAACATGAAAGTGACTAAAAATGAATCCCTGTGAAAACAGAAAAATGGTTACTAACAAAATGAGTGAGAAAGTAATGGGAAATAGTTATAATCCTTTGGAAAGTGGAAATTCAACCTTCTCTTTCTGGTTTAAAGATGAAATGGGATCTATTTAGCATGCCTAATTAAGCTTCCCTTGGTATTTCTCTTTCTTCAATTAATGTATTCATTATTACTAGCAGCAAGCAGGGTGAGCACACAAAATTAGCAAAAATGTCAAAGATTAAAAAAATGAGAATATCTAAACATGTATAAAATATAGCTAGACAACAAATACCGATTGACATTTACACTGCAGAGAAAAAAGGAAGTTCACACATAGACTTATAATGGTGTTTTGCTTTGAAGGATAAGACAATGCATGTTTTTGAAATACACCTCAGTGAAGTGTCAATAACAGGGAGTGAAGGCTGAGCCTAGACTGATGATATTGTAAAACATAAGATATATGATAAAAACATACTTTGGAAATTATAAACAATAATCACTGGTGGCTACTAATGACTTCAATGATGGCAGAAAAACAACAATAAATTATAGCTTTGTTAATGCAAATAAATATAATACTAATAATTATAATACTAAGTTGGGTAATAGGGACCTAGCTGTAACGTTAGCAATAGTTGGCCATTACCATAACTCATCAAATATAGAAAATAAATAAACTGGAGTTGAGAAGCAATGCTCAACAACACACCATTATATGCTATTTCCATCAGATAAAACAGACTAAAAAGTATAGATAACAGTTAAATGTGGCAAAATAATTAGTATTTACCACTTTCTGTTTTTAATATATGTAATTTTAAGTTTATATCATTTAATTTTTCCCAGCTTTATTGAGATATAATTGACATACAACATTGTGTAAGTTTAAGGTGTACAAAGTGATGATTTTATTTACTTATATATACATATATCACCTCACATAGTTACGATGTTTTTTATGATGAGAATTTTTGTCTTTTTTGTGGTAAGCAATTTTCAAATATACAATACAGTATACAATACTGTATTGTATATACAATACAGTATTGTCAACTACAGTTACTATGCTGTACATTACATCCCCTGAACTTATTAATCTAATAACTGGAAGTTTGTATTCTTTCACCACACTCACCCATTTCCCACATCTCCCACACCTGGCGACCATCAACCTCCTCTTTGTCTTTTTTTGTTTTTTTAAATCTTGTGGCCACGCCACAGGGCCTGTGGGATCTTAGTTCCCCTACCAGGGAGCGAACCCATGCCCCCTGCAGTGGAAGCATGCAGTCAACCATTGGACCACCAGGGAAGTCCCAACCATCAACAAACGTTTTTAGTTTCCACATATAAGTGAGATCATACATGTCTTTCTCTGACTGACTTACTTCACTTAGCATAAAGCCCTCAAGGTTCATCCATGTTGTCACAAATAACAGAATTTCCTTTTTATGGCTAAATAGTATTCCCCTATATATATATATATATATATACCACATTTTCTTTATCCATCCATCACTCAATAGACACTTAGATTGTTTCCATGTGTCACTATTGCAACTAATGCTGCAATGAATGTGGGGTGAAGACATCTCTTTGAGTTAGTGTCTTTGTTTCCTTTGAATAAATACTCAGAAGTGGAATTGCTGGATCAAATGGTAGTTCTATTTTTGACTCTTTGAGGAACCTCCATACTGTTTTCCACAGTAGCTGCACCAATTCACATTCCCACCAACAGTGCACAAGGGATCCCTATTCTCCATATCCTCCCAACACTTGTTAATTCTTGTCTTTTTGATGATAGCTATTCTAACAGGTGTAAGGTGATATTTTGTTGTGGTGTTAATTTGCACTTCACTAATGATTGGTGATATTGAGCACTTTTTCATGTACCTGATGGCCATCTGTATGTCCAGAAAAAAAGTTTTCAACCTTTCACCATTGAGTATGTTAGCTGCTGGCTTGTCATATATGGCCTTTATTATGTTGAGGTACGTGTCATCTATACCCAGTATGTTGACAGCTTTTCTCACACATGGATGTTGAATTTTGTCAAATGCTTTTCTGCATCTATTGAGACGATTATATGTGATTTTATTAATGTGATACATAACTTTTATGACTTGCATATGTTGAACCATCCTTGCATCCCAGGGATGAATCCCATTTGATCATGGAATATGATCCTTTTAATGTGTTGTTCAATTTAGTTTGCCAGTATTTTTGTTGAGAACTTTTGAATGTCATCAGGGATGTTGGCTTACAGTTTTCTTTTCTTGTAGTATCCTTCTCTGGTTTTGGTATCAGGGTAAAGCTTGCCTTGTAAAATGAGTTTGGGAGTTTTCCCTCCTTTTCAATTTTTCTGGAAGAGTTTGAGAAAGATTGGTACTAATGCTTCTTAAAATGTTTGGTTTTAATGTTTGGTAGTATGCACCAGTGAAACCATCTTGTCCCAGGCTTTTATTTGTTGGGGGAGTTTTGACTCTTGATTTAATCTCCTTACTTGTTACTGGTCTATTCAGATTTTCTATTTCTTGAGTCTTGTGTGTTTCTAGAAATTTATTCATTTTTTCTAGGTTATCCAATTTGTCGGTGTATACTTTTTCACAGTAGTCTCTTACGATCCTTTGTATTTCTGAGGTATCAGCTGTAATGTCTCCTCTTTTTAAATAATTTTATTTATTTGCACCCTCTTTTTTTCTTAGTTAATCTAGCTAAAAGTATATAATTTTGCTTATCTTTTCAAAGAATCAACTCAGTTTTGTCAATCTTTCCCATTGTTTTTCTATTCTCTACTTTATTTATTTGTCTTATAGTCTTTATTATTTCCTTCCTTCTACTAACTTTGGTCTTAGTCTGTACTACTTTTTCCAGTTCCTTGAGGTGTAAAGTTAGGTTGTTCATTTGAGATATTTCTCTTTTCCTGATGTATGCATTTGTCACTATAAGATTCCCTCTTAGAACTCCCTTTGCTGCCTCCTATAAGTTTTGATATGTTGTGTTTCTATTTTCACTTGTCTCAAGATTTTTTTTTTCTGCGATACGTGGGCCTCTCACTGTTGTGGCCTCTCCCATTGCGGAGCACAGGCTCCGGTAGCGCAGGCTCAGCGGCCATGGCTCACGGGCCCAGCTGCTCTGTGGCATGTGGGATCTTCCTGGACCGGGGCATGAACCCATGTCCCCTGCATCGGCAGGCGGACTCTCAACCACTGCGCCACCAGGGGAGCCCAAGATATATATTTTTAAATTTCTCTTTTTTCATCCATTGTATGTTCAGGAGTGTGTTTTTAATTTGCACACATTTGTGAATTTTCCAGCTTTCGCCCTGTTACTAGCTTCTAGTTTCATAACACTGTGGTTGTAAAAGATACTTTATATAACTTCTATCTCAAATTTGTTGAGACTTTTTCTGTGACCTAACATGTGATCTATCCTAGAAAATGTTCCATGTGTGCTTGAGAAGAATGTGTTGCTGCTGGTGGATGGACTGTTCTGTGTATATGTTAGGTCTATTTGGTCTACAGTACTGCTAAAATCTGCTGTTTCCGTATTGATTCTCTGCCTGGATATCTATCCATTGTTGAGAGTGGGGTACTGAAGTACCCATATATTACTGTATTGCTATTTATTTCTTCTTTTAGTTATGTTTCTATTTGCTTTATATATTTAGGTGCTCTGAACATACAGGTGAGTGCATACAAATTTTATAATTTGTTATATCTTCTTGATGGTTTGACTCCTTTAACATTATACAACTTTCTTCTTCTGTTTTGAACATTTTTACCTTAAAGTCTATTTTGTCTGATATAAGCCTATAGCTACCTCTACTTTCTTTTGGTTATCACTTACTTGAAATATCTTTTTCTACCCCTTCACTCTCAGTCTATGTGTGTCCTTAAAGCTAAAGTGAGACTCTTTAGGCAGTATACCATTGGATCCTGCTTCTTTTTTTCCTTTGTCCAGTCAGCCATTCCACATCTTTTGATTAAATAATTTATCCATTTAAAGTATTATTGATAGATAAGGACTCACTATTAACATTTTGTTAATTGTGTTCTTTTTTGTAAATCCTTTGCTCCTTGCTTCCGCTCTTACAGTCTTCCTTTGTGATTTGATGATCCTTTGTAATGGTATGCTTTGATTCTCTTTTCTTTGGTGAATCTACTGTCGGTTTTTGTTTTATGGTTAACAAGAGTCTTACATAAAACATCTTATAGTTATAACATCCTATTTTAAGTTGATAACAACTTAACTTTGATAGCATACAAAAACTTCATACTTTTATTTCTTCCCACCTCACACTTTAAGTTACTGATGTTACAGTTTACATCTTTTTTATATATATTGTGATAAAAATTGCTGTAGTTGAGGTTATTTTTAATACACTTGTTTTGTAACTTTTTTTTTTTTTTGCGGTATGTGGGCCTCTCACTGTTGTGGCCTCTCTCGTTGCGGAGCACAGGCTCAGCAGCCATGGCTCACGGGTCCAGCTGCTCTGCGGCATGTGGGATCTTCCTGGACTGCGGCACGAACCTGTGTCCCCTGCATCGGCAGGCGGATTCTCAACCACTGTGCCACCAGGAAAGCCCATGTTTTGTAACTTTTTAAAAAAGAGTTGTAAATGAATTATGTACTACCATTATGTATTAGAGAATCTGACTTTAACTGTGTATTTACCATTACCAGTGAATTTTACACATTCATGTTTTTATGATGTTAATCAGCATCCTTTTATTTCAGCTTGAAGAATGCCCTTTAGTATTTCTTGAAAGGCAGGTCTAGTGATGATGAACTCCCTCAGCTTTTGTTTGTTTGGGAAAGTCTTTATCTCTATTTCATTTACAAAGGACAGCTTTACTAGGTATAGTATTCTTGGTTGACAGTTTTTTTCTTTCACTATTTTGAATATATCATCCCACTTCTTCCTGGTCTACAGTGTTTCTATTGAGAAACTAAATAGTCTTATGACTCTGTAAATAGTCTTATATATGATGAGTAGCTTTTCTCTTGCTGCATTCAAAATTCTTTGTCTTCAATTTCTGGCAATTTAAATATAATGTGTCTTGGTGCAGCCCTTTTCAGATTCTAACCACTGAGGTCTTTTGGGCCTCATAAATCTGGAAGTTCATTCTCCCCCTAAGTTTGGGAAGTTTTCATCCATTACTGCTTTAAATAGATTCTGTCCCCTTCTCTTTCTCTTTTATTTCTAGGATTCCCATAATGTATAGATTGCTTAATTTGATAGTATCCAATAAGTCTTTCTCCACTTTTTTTCTTTTTGTTCCTCTGACTTGTATTTCAAATGACCTACCTTCTAGTTCACTAATTCTTTCTTATGTTTGGCTGAGTGTGTTGTAGCTCTCTATTGAAGTCATCAGTTCTGTCATTGTATTTTTCAGATCTAGGATTTCTATCTGCTTGACATTTCTATTGTTTTGTTGAACTTGTTTTTTTCATCACTGCTTTCCTAACTTCATTTAGTTGTCTGTGTGTCCTTGTAGTTCAGCAAACTTCTTTTAGAGGATTATTCTGAATTCTCTGTCAAATAGTTCATAGATCTCTATTTCTTTAGAGTCAGTTATCTGATCTTTATTGGTTTCCTTTGGTAATGTCATGTTTACCTGATTCTGCATGATCCTTGATCCTCTGCGTTGCTATCTGCACATTTGAGTAAGCAGTCTCCCTCTTACAGACATTACAGGTTTGCTGTGGCATGGAAAGACCTTCAACAGTTAGCTCAGTTTGGAATAATGCTGGTAGCATCCATGGGGAAAAGCAGGACTTGATCTCAAAGTCTTTAGTTGGGAGAGGCCACTGTTCATGCTCTGAGGTTGGGGTAGGGAGTGGTGGTGACACTGGGTTGGCTCTGTGGTTAGGTGGGCCTGCTGGTTGGGATCCACATACAATCAGGGCCATTGGGTGAACTCGCTGATTGGGTGGGGCTGCTGGCTGTGCTCCATGGTCAGATTGGCCACTAGCGGGGCTCTGCAATCACCTCTGGATAGGCAAGTTCACAGGCTATGTTCCCTGGCAGGGTGGCACCATTGGGTAGACTCTACAATTAGGAAGAGCTATGGACTGAGTTCTGCAATAGCTCCTGGTTGGATGAGGTATCAGGTTGTGCTCCCCACCAGATGGTGCCACTGGCTGGACTCTGTTTAGGTGGGGCCACAGGCTGTGCTTCGAAGTTGGGCAGGACCACAGGCTTGGCTTCATGATCAGATAGGCTGTTGGCTGTGTTCCACTGTTGGGCAAGATAACAGAATGGGCTCTCTAATCAAGAAGGGCTTCCAGCTATATCACACAGCTGGGTGGGGCTAAAGACTTCGCTGTGTGGTCAGGTAGGGTTACTATCCAGGCTCCTTGACTAGATGAGGCCGCAGGCTGTGTTTAGCAATTAGGCAGGACTGTAGGCTCGGCTTCATGGCTTGATGGTACTATAGGCTGGGCTCTGAGGCTGCCCAGGGTGACTCTTCAGGCTACCTGGTTATGCAGGGGCAGAGGCTATGCCTAACAGTTGGGCAGGGCTGCTACCTTGGCTTTCTGACTGAGCAGGGCTGTAAGATGGGATCTGCAGCTGCTCCGGTTCTCTGGACAAACTTCCTAGAAGGTCAGGACTGAAGCCTAAACTGGCAATTGTGTGGGGCCTGTGAATTTGCATCTCTGCCTGGGCAGGGCAGTAGAACAGGCTCTACAGACATTATGCCCCACTGACAGAGGATCTAAATCCAGCAGAACTGCCAAAAGCCTGGACTTAATGCCCTGGCTGCACTCTTTTTGTGCCAGATACAAAATAAGACTCTACACTTATAATACAAGGTATTCAATATTCATAAAAACCCTAGAAGGATGATAATATTATTTTCACTTTATATTATAAATGAAGAAACTGAAGCTCAGGAAACTTGTCCAAGGTCATGTAACTTGAAAGGTATTAAACCACAATTCAAATTCATAGTTGTGCTTTTTACTATCCTTTGAAGGAGTTCAGCTTTGAAAGGGCAAAGAAACCTGAGAGAGCTAAATGGGAGGATCAAAAGAGGATTTTTTTTTTTAAGGTAAAATGTCTTGGGTATATTTATAGGACACAAAGAGAAGATGCTGGGTAATGGCTCCAAAGCACTGATGCAAGAATTAACAGAGAACAGGAAAACCTCTTGGATTTATAAGGAAAAAGTGATTTGGGAATACAGAAGGGCTTATTTAAAATATACTAAAACTCTTATTGTAAAGAATCACTATAAGATAACGTGATGTATCTGTCTAGCATCCCATCTCCCTATCATCTGATGTCAAAATCTCCTTTCTTTTAGGAAAACCATTCCATTTTTCAGGAGGAGTTGATCCAGTTCACTGTCAGCACTGAGGTGGACTCAAGACTGGGCCAGCCCAACCAGATACCTTACCTTCCTGCCCTTAGTAGTTGATTCAAGGATGGCAGATTCCCAAGGCAGGCCAACCAGAATCCTTCAGGGTTTTTGTTTGCTTATTTGTTTTGTTTGTTTGTTTGTTTAAGTACAGGAGCTATAGCAAAAGATGATCCCTTTTAAATGAAGTTGTAAAACTGAAAGGATATGAAGCCGGGCCAGTCTGCAGCCAGGCTGCCCACTTTGTGGCCTGCCCATATAAGTTAAGGCAAGAAAATTTAAGCAGAACAGAGATACAGAGACACAGATTTCTGATGACAAAGTATGAACTCTGGAATCCAACCATATCAAAAGCATCTCTGCTCTGGACTCCCCAGTTATGTGAGCCAATATATTTCCTTTTTAATTTAAACTACTTTTAGTTAATGTTACGTCACATGTAGCAGAAAGATTCCTAAATAATATAATGGCACAAATATTTTCACTTATATATACATATAAAGACACTAGGAAGCCTCTATTTTGTTACCTTGGACTCTGTAGAATCCTTATTTTCAGGAAAACTAAGAAGTAGCTCTGCTTCTCATTTCTGATGCCCACTGGTTAAATCTTATCTGAAACTTGTCTTTTTTGGGGGGAAGCATTTAAAGATCTGTAATTTTTAAACCTTATATTATTTTGAAATATGGCACACAGAAGAATATATAAAAGTTAAATTTATACTTCAATGAATATACAATTATGAAGTAAAAACAGATTAAGAACTAGAATACTGTTAATACTCCTGAAGATCCCTATGTGTCCTCACCCAGTCACGACTCCCAATTTCTCCTCAGAGAAATCGCTGTCCTGATTTGAACAGTAATCACTTCACTGGTATTATTTATATTTTCCATGCATGGAGCATCCTAAAATAGAGTTTACTTTTGTCTGTTATTGAATTATACTAAAATGGAATCATACCAAATGATACCAATAATTTGCTTTCTTACTAAACATTATGTTTGTATGATTCATTCACATTAGCCTACGTAGTATGAAACGTTTCTTTACTTGCTGTATAGTGTTCCACAAAATGAATATGCCACAATTTATCCATTTTAATTTCTAATTATAATTCTAATATTAGACATTATAATAGTGGGCATTTGAGTTGTTCATATATCTAGGAGTGGAGCTGTCTGGTATGCATATCTTTATCAGATAAAAGCCAAACTGGTTTCCAAACGAGTTGTGCCTGGTTACAGTTTTTGAAAAAAAACAATACTTTTAAACATTCTGGGTTATCCAAAAATAATGCTTTTTGCAGTTGGAAAGCTTCCATACATGTTGATATTAGCTTACATAGAGTGATTTAACCTTAAAAAGGAGCATAATTTTCTGAAAGTCTAAAAAAGTATACGTTCAATTAAAAAAAAAAACCTTAAAGCTGCTTGACAATAAATATGTGAGAGAAATATATTGGGGTTAAAAATTATCTAAAATATTTTATATGATTCTTAGCATAAATGAAATATATGAGGACATTATTTATTACACTAATAATATAATGATGATATTACTGATAATTATTACATATTTAACTTCAAAGGCAGATAAACACTATAATGGTTACAAGCAATCTGTGCTGTAACAGTTTTTGCAAACTGTAAATGATAAATTTCTTATAATTCCATCAATAGATATAACAGCATCTATGTGATAAACACTTAATTCTTCCACTGCTTAAACTACTACAAGTTACAAAGCTATTATCAAAGCTTCTGGAAATTTCCAAGCACCAGGAGAAGATACTTATTTCTTAAAACTATCTAGACATGGAAAAACTTTAAAATTCTAAATTTTTGTTCTTGATCCTACTTTCATTTTTGGTCTTTCTTTCCTCTTAGGCAGTGAATGTGAAATATAAATGACCATGGGTGAGGAAAAGACAGCATCCCAAAAAGAAGCAGGTCCTGACAATGATTAATATGGAGTTGCCAAAGGATGTCTGGCAGCAAAAAGAAGCAATAGCTTATGTAACTGATAAAAAATTAGTCAGTAAGACCCTAATAACATATCTCCCTGGAACCCGAGATAGTGTATTTGATGAATTGTTTAAGCTAGAGTGTATTCTTCTACCTATTTAAACCACAGAGGCAAAATTAAATATGGATAAGAAAAAATTACAGTTAACTTCTCTTATTTAAATTGGTTAATGGATGGGTTGGTCAGTCAATGAAATATGCTGATTAACAGAATTATCACATATACTTTTAATTAAAAATTACAATGTAAGATTTTTTTCATTAACACTGAATATCAGTTCATCTTTCCTCCAGGATTCTGAAGGCATTTCTATATTTCCAGTTATTTTTACAAGCCATGGCAACAACTGCATAGTTCTATTAATGTAGAAAGTGTAGAAACTAAACTGAATTTCTATTCATCTTGTCACATACTTTGGAGGTAATTTTGTTGTATATGTTTACAATGGCCGACTTTCCATGACCCTTGTAATAGGACAGTAGATAATGTAAAAAAAAAAAAAAAAAATCTGGGTTATTTGAGTTTCCTAGTTATTTGAATCACTGCCTCTCTTTTTTTTCGGGGAGGAAGTATGTCCAGAGAAATATGAACTTACAGTTAACTAAACTTCTGTTAAGTCTCAGAACAGATTTCCTGGAGTGATATTCTTCTCACTGAAGTTTAATCAATATATTATAATGTGTTTAATGGGGCTACAGGTCTAAAATGCTAAACTGTGACATATTCAAAGATTACTTTGTGGAAGATAAAGCTTCACTATCCATGGCTTGGACATCAGCTGATCGTCAGAATGATCATAAAATCTCCTTTTAGACGAATGGTGGTTATGAAACTTGGTGAACACGTCTATGTCACTGTTTATAGTCTCCAGCCCCCTGTGGTAGGGACCTGACTATTCTAACTACTAGGTGGGTTTAGTAATAGAACAAAGGCTCCAAGAATTTGTGACTATAAAGTACTTGATTATCACAAGAAATCTGAAGAACATGGGCTGTGGAGATGACAAAAAAAAGGACAGCAAGGAGAAGATCAAAAAGACCATAAACAGATAACGATGCCACAGAGAAAGAAGTCAAAGTTAAAGTGAATAATCACAATAGAACCACCATATATTATTAGTATCATTAAAATCAAATGATCAGCATTAGGACCACGAGTCTATTATAATTGTTCTTCGTTTCCAGAATGCAAACCTAAAAGAAATGCTTTTGTTTTAAACTTGCTGGACATCTCTGCTGCATTTGACATTATACAATGCTGCTTCTCTGTTGAAAATCCAGAAATTCTTCAAGGATTCCTCTTCCTCATCAGCCCTCTAAATATCTGGCATTCCTGGGATCTATTCTGTTCTTCTTCTTCTATTTATTCTTCTTATATGGTCTAATCCACTCTCATGATTTCAGCTTTGATTCCTCCCCCAGTGTCAGTCTCCAGTAAACAGTTGGTTGCTGGACAGCTTTACTCAGATATCCCCAAAATACCACCTCCACCAAATTTCAAAACAAAATTCATCATCAACTCCTAACCTTTCTTCTCCATTCAATCTCAACGGACGTGTTTTCTATCTCAGCTCAAAATACCATACTTCATCCAGTCACCTAAGCAAGAAAACTAGACATGTTACCTTTGACCCTTCCTTTGTCAATCCATCCAGGAAACCTACCAATTTTGCCTCCTGCATGTTTTTAGATATTTTTAAAAATAAATTTATGTATGTATTTATTTATTTTTGGCTGCATTGGGTCTTCGTTGCTGCGTGCAGGCTTTCTCTAGTTGCGGCGAGCAGGGGCTGCGCTTTGCTGCGGTGCGCGGGCTTCTCATTGCGGTGGCTTCTCTTGTTGCAGAGCACCAGCTCTAGGTGCATGGGCTTCAGCAGCTGTGGCACGCAGGCTCAGTAGTTGTGGCTCACAGGCTCTAGAGCACAGGCTCAGTAGCTGTGGCGCACGGGCTTAGTTGCTCCGCGGCATGTGGGATCTTCCCAGACCAGGGCTCGAACCCATGTCCCCTGCATTGGCAGGTGGACTCTTAACCACTACGCCACCAGGGAAGTCCCCTCCTGCATGTTTTTAATTGTTTTTTTCTCTGGGTCTCAACATCTCTCATTTAGATTGATGTTTCCTAACTGGTCTCTCTGCTATTGCTTGCTCCCTTCAGTTCAACTCTCTACATGGATATAATAATTTATCTGAAGTGAACATCTGATTGTCATTCCCTTGCTTCGAACTGATCAATGGCTCCTCATTAGCTTTAGCATAAAGCCCACATTTCTTGACATTATTAAAAAGTCTTCATAATTTGGTCCCTGCCCATATGACCATTTTTACCTCATACCTCTCTCTGCATACAATTTCTATAGCAACAGTAAAGGAACTATCATTTCATACTGTTCCCTTTATATATTGTGCCCTTTGTGTTTCCATACATTTGCTCATGTTGTTCCTTTTCTCTACCAATCTCTTCTCCCTCTCTTACCCAGCTCACCTCCCCCAACCTCAATTATTTATGTCCTGGCAAAGCTACCACCTCCTCTAGAAAGTCTTTTCTGAAAGTTCTGGCAGAGCTGAGTTGGATAATTCTCCTCTCTATTCTCTTATTCTGTGCATCGCTTTCACTTAGCACACTGTAAGTTCCTCTGTAGGGATCATCACAAAAATCAGCACAGATACATAGAAAGAACTAAAATAATAGGTATGTGCGTACATTACCTGTGCCCCATCCTAGCCGATGAGGCCTTTGAGAACACAAACGATAAATTATTCGTATTTGTAATCCCACTTCCTAGCCCAGTACTGACAACTGATTCTCAATAAGTGTTCTGTTAAATGAAGGTGACTAAGAGAAAAGAGAGTATACAAAAATAAATCACAAAAAAGATAAAAGACTTCCTTGTCACATTCCTTCATCATGGCTCTGGTCCCGCTCATATTAGGGCAGTTACATTGACTTCTTTAATTCTAGAGGGTTCTAGTTAAAAATAACTCCAAATAAGCAATTTATGCCCTACTAGCCAGCAAAATTAATTCTACTGAGAAACTGTCCTGTTCGTGACATCAGATCTCTTACTTTATCACCAAAAGAACATTTTTAAAAAGATATGCCATGTGTAATCTCCATCAGGTCAATGGAGAATAAGAAGGGAAAACAAAACCAAGCATCAAATAAAATAAACTTGGCAGCACCATGCCCTTTATTACATGGAAAATTACTTACATGCAGCAGCAACACAGCAGCAAGAAAAGACTGTCCTTGACAGTACCCAATGTCTTCGTCATAGACAGAGTAGGCCTAGAGAAAAGATGAAAAGAAAGAAGAATCATAAACATTCACGGAGTTTAACCTAAGTGCTAGCTCACATCAAGCTGCTGCTTGTTCTTGTCCCTGGCCTGTCCACCACAATTTCAATGATCCCTCAATTTGGATGTGTGAGCCATTAGCACAGTGGGATCCCTCAAAGAGGCTGTACATTTCCTAAAGCAATTCTAGATGTACCATTATCCCCAGGTTCATCTTTAGAATCTGGAATAAAGAGATGCTCAGAGCACCTAAATTAATTTTTAAAGATCCATTATGGTTTGTGGTCAGGTAAACGAGACTGTGGGAGGCAGAAGCAAATAGTGGAAGAGGGTGGGAAGGTTCTACAGTTGATGTGGGAATTCTAATGCACTATACGGGGGAAACCTTAATGCTGCGAGAGTGCAGTGCAGATCCCCTAACCTAACAGAAAAAAAAAAAAAATCACCCTCTCTAGCCTCTACATGTTCTCAGACACCTTCTAAACTACTCTCGCACTTTCCAGAGGCTAAAGGGTGATTCCTCCCATCTATACCACTAGGGCAAATCGGAAACATTTAGTATTGCCCTGCATTTTTAGCAGAATGGCTGGGAGAGAGCCTCTTGCCACACATGCCACAAACTATCACGAAATGTTCTGCCTATTTACCATCTTCAACATCATTCTAACCAGGCTGCTAGTACAGAGCCAGTGGCCCATTCACAGGAAACATAGTATCCCTAGAGAAGCAGCTATCATACCATTCAACTTAATATTCACCTTAGTCTTTATAGGAAAGGAAATAAGGTTGTATGCTTAATACTTCAAACTGCTGAGACTACAATTTTTTTAAAAAAAATACCCTGTTCAAGTTTTTAAGAGGTTCAATCAATTACAGTAGGTGGACCATGCTGATCAGACTATAGTATAGGAATTAGTAAGGTTTTGCTGCAAGAAAACCAAATCATTTGTCCAAATAGTAAATATTTTAGGCTTTGAGGGACACTTACATATCTGTTGTATATTGTTTTTCTTTTCTTAAACAACCCCTTACAATATAAAAACCATTTGTGGCTTTTGTGGATTAAGGGTAGTACAAAGTCAGACAGCGTAGGCTATAGTTTCCTGATCCCTGATTTAGAACAACAAAAACAAAAATCATTCAGATGCTCCTACATTTATTTTTAAAAGACAAACACCCCAACTGTGCTGTTTAAATCCTGGACATGTATCCCGTTCCATGTATCCCACCTATCTGTTGTGCTTCATTAAAGTGAGGGGAATCTCCATTTAATGCACTATGATTTTGTGAGTATAAAAATACTCTCTGGGGCTTCCCTGGTGGCGCAGTGGTTGAGAGTCTGCCTGCAGATGCAGGGGACATGGGTTCGTGCCCCGGTCCGGCAAGATCCCACATGCCGCAGAGTGGCTAGGCCCGTGAGCCATGGCTGCTGAGTCTGTGCATCGGAGCCTGTGCTCCGCAACGGGAGAGGCCACAACAGTGAGAGGTCCGCGTACCGCAAAAAAAAAGAAAACCAAAACTCTCTGTCCAGGGCAATGGTTATCAAAGATAAATAGGAATGGTTACCATAGGGAGGGTAAGTGGGGTATCTCCCATATGCCAAGGTAGTCAGAGTACAGGGACTAGAACTCTTTTTTTACTTAAAAAAACTTTATTGAAATATAGCTTATATTCAGTGAAATGCATACCTTTTAATTTCACAATTCCTTTGAGTCATTTATGTAACCCCGTCATTATAGAATATTTCCATCATTCTAGAATGTTCCTCATGCCTCTTTGCAGTCAAACCACCTCCACTCCAGGCCACCAGTAATCTGATTGTTTTCACAATCTATTATTAGCTTTGCTTTTTTTTTTTTTTGCGGTACGCAGGCCTCTCACTGCTGTGGCCTCTCCCATTGCAGAGCACAGGCTCTGGACGCACAGGCTCAGCGGCCATGGCTCATGGGCCCAGCCGCTGCGCGGCATGTGGGATCTTCCCGGACCGGGGCACGAACCTGTGTCCCCTGCATCGGCAGGCAGACTCTCAACCACTGCGCCACCAGGGAAGCCCCAGCTTTGCATTTTTTAAAGAATTTCATATAAGTGGATTAATATAACATATACTCTTTGGTGTCTGGCCTCTTTCACTCAGCATAATGTTTCTGAGATTCTTCCATGTTGTTGCATGCATCAGTAGTTCATCCCTTTTAATCAGTGGGTAGTATTCCACTGTATGAACATACCACAATTGGTCTATCCATTCTCCCACTGATAAACATTTGGGTTTTTTCCCAGTTTGGAGCTAGTACAAATAAAGCTGGTTTGTATACACAAGGCTTTTTGTGTACATAGGTTTTCATTTCCCTTGGGTAAATACCGAGGAGTGGGAGTTCATGGTTCAAACGATAGGGGTATGTTTAACTTTGTAAGATACTGCCAAACTATTTTGCAAGGTGGTTGTTCAATTATTGCATCCACACCAGAAAAATATAAGAGTATTCACTGCTTCAGATCCTTGTCAATACTTGACATTGCCAGTCTTTTTCCTTTTATTAATTCCTGTGGTTTTGACTTAAATTTCTCTGATGGCTAATGACATAGAGCATATTATCATGTGCTTTTAGGCAACTAATACATATTCTTTTGTGATTATCTCGTCAAGTTCTTGCTCATTTGTTTAATTGGGCTGTTCATCTTATTATTGCTGATTCATGGGAGTTCTTTATACATTCTGTTGACAAGATCATTGTCTGACATATGTATTACCAATATTTTCTCTCAGTGTGTGACCTGCCTTCTCATGCTCTTAATGGTGTCTTTTGAAGTACTATTGTTATCTTTTAACCTTCTTCTGCCAATGTTGATACTATGACACTCTCTTCTAATAAGAGACGAATTATATCATGGAATCATTAGCTAAAGAATTTAAAAGAAGCTTTTCTTCATTATAACCAGTTTCCAGAGCTCAGCTTAATTTTAGAAACTGAAAGATGGATTAGCATCCTTTTATTTATTTAATTTTCTTTGATTTATATAGTTATGAGTCCTTATTTGTACTTTTATCCAGAGCTCAAGGGTGTGTGTGTGTGTGTGTGTGTGTGTGAGTTAGGGTGGAGGGAGAGTTACAGAGAGAAAAGAGAAGGAAAAAATAACAAAGAAAGAGGTGAAAGGTTCTAATACTATCCCTATTTAGTGCATTCCTGATGGTACTCCATCACTTCCTTTTCCATGAACAAGGAACTCTGAGATCTGTTGATAAGACATATATTTTCAAGGTTTCCCTTCCCCATAAAAGATGTCTAAGTTGAGGATTCCTTAAAACTGGGGATCTCTGAAGTCAATCATGCTTCATCAACCCTGACAAAACTTTGACAAATGTTTGATCCATCTTTATATATTTCATGTTTACTGAGAAGTGTGCTATTTATATGCTCGTTTGTGTTACAAGAGAAGTCCAATATAAAATGAAGGTCCATAACACACCAAAGAAGGTATGAACTCAATGACCTCACAAACTATTCTCTAACTGGAGAGCTGAGAATAAAAGTTCAAATCAGCAATGTACTGATCTTACTTTCTAATTGTGTTATGGCTTTGGATTAGGTTAGTAACAAAAATGACTTTTCAGAGGCCACCTACCAAATTTGATTTTATGATTCACAGTTTGAAAAACACAATGCTCTAGCAAGTTCTTTCCCTTGGAGTTCTTCTAAGCACTGTTTGGCTTTATTCTAAGCCTTCTGTGAGTTGAACCAAATCCTTTCCCTCTATCTGAAACTTGCCTCTCTTTGCACCATACCTCTCTCCACTTCTCATTTTAATTGCTTTTCTGGCCAGACGCCTGCTTTCAGACTGACTTTCAAAAACCATCTGAGTACCACTTCTATAATGGAGAAGTAATTCCTACTGGACCAACCTTCCCCCCGGTAACAAATTTAAACTATTTCGAGACAAATATATAAAACAACTATCTGAAGGCACTGAACAAAAAAGCAGGAAGAAACTGGAGGGGAAAATAAACTTGGATGAAGGGAATGACACGGTAAAATTCTCATTCTTTATGGCTTTTGCTGGAGGTCATGCACCAGTGTGGATGGCTAAAACTTGGATATAAAACTGTAGACTTATTCGTTTGAAGAACCAGGGAACAGATCGGGGTGACCGTAACATCTAGAAAGCGAGAGTGGAAACACTAGAAAAAAAGAATAACAGAAGAGAAGCCTTTACTACACTTAGTGTAAAAGTATTTACAATATCCAAGACAAGGTAAAACTGATACATATATAGACAAATAATTAATAGAACAGAATAAAAAGTCTAGAAGTAGAGCCACACTCATACAGTCATTTAATTTCAACAAAGTTACCAAGATAATACATTGAGGAAAGGAAAATTTTTTATATATGTAAAAACTTAAATATATAAAAATTGTTTCAACAAATGTGCTCAAACAATTGGATATCCATATGGGGGAAATAAATTAACCTTGATCCCTACTTCACTTCATATGGAAAAATTAATTCTAAATGTACTATGCTCCTAAACATAAAACTAAAACTATAAAGCTACTCAGTGAAAACACAGAACATCTTTGTAACTTGGTAAATGCAAAGGTTTCTTAGCTAGGGCACAGACACATTAACTATTAAAAAAATAAACTGATACAGCAGACATCATCAAAATTTAGAAACCTCCACTGATAAAAGGACACCATTAAGAAAATAAATAGGTAAACCACAGACTGGGAAAATATTTGCAAATATATCTAAACAAAGTCTTGAATCAGAATATATAAAGAACTCCTACAACTCAATGTCAAACAACCTAAGTTAAAAATGGAAAGAAGATATGAAAAGACACTTTACAAAGAAATATCTATGAATGGGCAATGGGAACGTGGCCAAGTGTAGAGGAGATGAAAACAGTGGATTAGGAGGATGTGGAACTCACCTCTCCCCATGAACACATCAAAAATACATCCACTTGTGGAACAACTGTCACTGACAACTAACTGGACACTGGCAGAAAGACTCCTGTACAACCAAGACTGTAAGAAAGATCCACAAAAAATTGAGTAGGAAGGGAAGAGAAGTGATCAGATTGAGACCTGTACCACTAAGAGGAGACTCAGAGGAAAAGGGAGACTACATGAGCAGAGATCCTCCCTGGAGAGTGAGTGATGTGAGCCACATACTGGGTGCCACAGCCTTGGGGACCAACACAGGAAAGACAAGCTCCTTGGCTGGTTGGAGGGCCAATGGGACTAACAGGAGGGCTGTGAAAAGACTGGACTTCACTTGTAAGAAGCACGAACACGCTCGCTCCTGAAGCAGGACAGAGAGGGTGGTTTGTAAACTGCATGGGTGGCTGGCCACCTTCCTGTGACCACTCCAGTGTGTGCCCCCATTTGAACCAAATGAACACTCTAGCCCTGCTTTCTTCACAACACAGCTCCACCCTGGGGTGAGGGCTGCCATGGTTGAGGAGGAAGCTTGGCTGTGACACACAGAGATGGCTCAGACCCAAAGCGGCATCTGAGCAGGCAGAGGGAACCATTATTTACACAGGCAGTGTGCCAGAAGCAGTCTGGGTCTCAGACCCCAATTGGACTGCCACAGCCCAAGCCCTGACCTACCCCAAATGCCCACACCAGCACCTCTTGCTCAAACACCATCCCTCTGGGGAGAGGGTGCCAGTGCTGGGAAGGGAGAGAGCACATACTGTTCAATTTCATTTGTCTCCAGGTATTTTAAAATTTCCTCTCTGATTTCTTCAGTACCAATTGGTTGTTGGGTAGCATACTGTTTAGCCTCCACATATTTGTGTTTTTTGCAGTTTTTTTCTTGTAGTTAATTTCTAGTCTCATATCATTGTGGTCAGAAAAGATGCTTGATATGATTTTAATCTGCTTAAATTTATTAAGACTTGCTTTGTGGCCTAGTATGTGATCTATCTGGGTTAATTTTCCATCTGCACTATCAATTTCTCCATTTATGTTTGTTAATACTGGCCTTATGTATTTAGGTCTTCCTGTGTTGGGTGCATATATATTTATAATTGTTATATCTTCTTCTTGGACTGATCCCTTTATCATTAAATAATGTCCTTCTTTGTCTCTTGTTACAGTCTTTGTTTTAAACTATATTTTGTCTGATATAAGTATTGCTAGCCCAGCTTTCTTTTTTTATTTCCATTTTTATGAAATATCTTTTTCCATCCTATCACTTTCACCATCTGTGTCTTTAGATACAAAGTGAGTCTCTTATAGGCAGCATATATGAATCTTACTGTTTTTAAATCCATTCCACCACTCTATGTCTTTTGATTGGAGCATTTAGTCCATTTACCTTTAAAGCAGTTTTTGATGGGTATGTACATATTGCTATTTTGTTAACTATTTTCTGGTTGTTTTGCAGTTCTTTTTTGTTCCTTTTTCTTCTTTTGCTCTCTTCCTTATTGATTTGATTACTATTTTTAGTGTTATGCTTAGATTCCTTTCTCTTTTTTTCATGTGTATCTATTATAGATTTTTGGTTTGCAGTTACCATGAGATTCATATATAACAACCTATATGTATATATGATAAGCTGATGATCACTTAAGGTAGAATGCATTTTTACTCACCCATCCCCAACTTTAATGTTTTTGACATGATATTTTACATTTTTTGTTTTGTGTATCCCTTAACTACTTACTGTGGATATAGATGACTTTACTATTTTTTTCTTTTAACTTTTGTACTAGCTTTACAAGTGGATGATTTACTACCTTTATTGTATGTTTATCTTTATTGATGAGATTTTTCCTTTTGTAATTTTTGTATTTAAATTTATGATCTTTTCTGGTTAGTGAGTTCCCTTTAGCATTTCCTGTATAGCTCATTTAGTGGTGCTCAACTTTTTTAGTTTTTGCTTGTCTGTAAAACTGATTTTCTCTCTTTCAAATCTGAATGATAACCTTGTTGGGCAGAGTATTTTTTTCTTGTAGATTTTATTCTTTAATCACTTTGAATATATCGTGCCACTTCCTTCTGGCCTGAAAGTTTTTGCTGAAAAGTCAGCTGATAGCCTTATGTATGGGTTCCCTTGTACATAACTTGTTGCTTCTCTCTTGATGCTTTTAAGATTCTCTATCTTTAATTTCTGACATTTTAATTTTAATGTGGACCTCTTTGGGTCCATCTTGTTTGGGACTCTCTATGCTTCCTGGACCTAGATGTCTGTTTGCTTTCATGGGTTATGGACATTTTCAGCTATTATGTCTTCAAAAAAATTCTCTAACCCCTTGCTCTCTTCTCTCTCTGGGACCCCTATAATATGAATGTTAGGTTGTCCCATAGGTCTCCTAAACTATCCTCATTTTTAAAAATTCTTTTTCCTCTTTTCTGTTCAGCTTAGGTTATTTCTACTACTTTGTCTTCAGTTCGCTGATCTATTCCTTTGTATCATCTGATCTACTGTTGATTTCTCCTACTGTATTTATTTGTTCAGCTATTTGGTTCTTCTTTATATTTTCTAACTCTTAAAATTTTCACTGTGTTCACCCATTCTTCTCCTGAGTTTGTTGAATATCTTTATGACTATTACCTTGAACTTTTTATTGGGTAGATTGCTTACCTCCTCCTTGTTTAGTTCTTTTGCTGAGGTTTTGCCGTGTTCCTTCATTTGGAACATATTCCTCTACCTCCTAATTTTGCCTAATTCTCTGTGTTTATTTCTGTGTATTAGGCAGGTCAGTTATGTTTCCCAGTATTTGAGAAGTGGCTTTAGGTAGGAGCTGTCTTATGGGGCACAGCAGCACACTCCCTTCTGGTCACCAGAACTTTATGCTCTAGGGCTATCCCCTATGTGGGACCCTTCTGTTGTGGCAGGGTGCACTGGTAGTCAAGGCTGGCCCCTGACCTGGTTGGCTGCCAGGACCTCCGCATGTGGAGGCTGCCAGCTGGTGGTGGGTGGGGCCAGGTCCTAGCAGGGACCTGCAATTTACTTTAAAGTATTAAAATACTTTAAAGTGTTAAAATGGATTAATTACTTGAATATAAGGGTAGATGGACAGAGACATATGTGATGAAAAAGTAACAAAATATTATAGAATCTAGGTGACAGGTTTATGGATGTTCACTGTACAAGTCTTAGAGTTTTTCTGTGTATTTGAAAATTTTTTGTATCTTTTGGGGGAAAAAAATCTGTGTCTGTATTCTGTCTCTTCTCTCTGATCTGGACTATAGACTACTCTTCTGGCTGGGGTCCCAAGAGAGCTTTATATATTCATTCAGCAAGTCACTATTTACTGAGCACCTATTATATAATCAAACATTGTGCTGAGGTAGACACCAAGATGAAAAGATATGGTCTATACTCCTCAGCTCAGAGTCTTGCACAAGAGTTCAGCATGTACAATGAAAAAGTACACAGTGAGATAAGTTCTATAGTTATGTGGAAGATCAGAGGGAAAGGGTGGGTAACCAGGTCATAATGCCAGGAATAGAGACAAAGGCAAGGGAGGCATCTCAGACAAGATGATACTGTCTTAATCTTAAAGAAGAGGATGTGACCAGAATTGCTGCAAGCCTGGCCTCACATTCTTGAAGGAAGAATACAGAGATGCTTCAGGTATGCTGCAGGGAAAAGGTATGTACAAAGGCAGACAGTGCCAGACACTGTGATAAGTGCTTTTCTACATTCTCAATTAATCCTCACAAAGCCTATGAGATAAGAAAAGTGACATTTAGAGAGGGTAATTAACTTGGGCAAGGTCACATAGCTAGAGCCAGAATTTGAACCCAAATCTTTTCAAATACAGAGCCTGTACACTTAATACCTTTATTACACCACTGCTATAGATTGTGTTTTCCCAAAATGAAGGAGGGCCTATTTTCTGATTTGCCTTGGGGGTCAAGAGAGATAGGAAATAAGATTCCACACTCTCAAAAGAAATGACAATCTGACCAAGGGCAGCTTAATATTTTTCAATCCATAACTCATGGGTTTAGGGAAGGAGAACTTTCAATTTCTTTATGTAATATGCATGTTTATTAACATACTGACTACAGGTAAAACTTAGACATGTAAACAGAGATAGCTGTTAAAGCTTAATCATGTTGGTGCTAACATTTATATATAATGTAAGTTCTCCTTATTGAAATTAATATGGAAAACACTTAACTTTTTTTATCTTGTGAATAACTGTTATGCATCGATAGGGATGCTAACTTTGAAAATAATTTTCCACAGGGTAGTGGGACTTTGTTTGCCAGCCCAAAATATACAATAACCACTACTGCTCTTGAATGACCTTAAAATCATTAAGCAATGTTTTTAGTCTTACAGCTAGATTGTCTAAAGACTTATCTACAACCTTATTTCTCCCAAAACACTCTCACACACAAACCTTTATCAGATTGGTACAGGAAATACAGAATGCTGTTTCTCTTTTGTCCCAGAAATAGGCAACATACAGTACTATTTTATCAGACAATCACACTTGAAGATGAAGGAAGGTCAGACACAGGAAGAATGAAAAGGAAATCAGAAGATGTTCTCTAACAAGATAGAAAGGCTGCTATGTGGGCATGCAAGAAGGGATTAAACTTCTCAAACAGATTCCCATTTAGCTTCTTGGTACCGCTAAAGTACTGCTGTGTTTGCTGATTTACTGGCTATCATAGACAGTAGTTAAGTTCACCAGTTTTAACCATGATAACATTTCCTGTTTCTCCAAACACTAACCTAAATATTGAGCTGTCACACAATTGAACATAGCTCTAAGGACAATACTGAGAACAGGAAATATTAACTCAGATCTCCTCACTTTAACAGGAGCTTGACATTTATGTAAAACAATTTGCCATTTATTAGTTAGACAAACTGTTTCATCTATCAGTACAATGAACTTCGGCCAACATGAGGTCAAAACGAACAAACAAACAAACAAACAAATCAGCCTTTGGATTATTGCTCAGTAGCCCTTAAGTGAGTATGTTAGGGAGAAACAACCAAATATAAAATATGTGGAATAAACTCATTTACAAACTGAAAAGAGACCTGTTCTCACAAACTGAGAGACAAAAAAAGAGATACCCAAGAAAGACTATTTTAAAGTAATGCCACAATAAGCTAAACGAAAAGAGATCACAGGGTGACAAGAATCATTAAAACACATGGTTGTCTAAAAGAGATTAGGATAACATTTAAAGAAAAGATTATTTAATACAGCACAAGAATACAAGTGGCTTTTCAAATAACTTTTAGCATTAATTTTTCTAATTGTTAACTAGCCAGTAACATTTATTTATCAATAACTACTATCTATTTTTTCAGATATTTATATATATAGTAATTTATTTAACCCTTAAAACAACCTCTGAGGTAAGTACTCTTAATATCCCCATTTTATAGACGAAGAAACTGAGGCAAACGAAAAGTAAACAACTTGTGCCAGGTCACCCAGTTAGTAAGCAGCAGGCCAGAATTCAAACTCAGGCAGCTCCAGAGCTCAAGGCCTTAGCTACTGTCACTATACAGTCTCTAGATCTTAATGATTGTTGACATATGTGGCAGAGTTTAGGTGAGCAACAATAAAACCTAAGGATAAAACATAAATTTTTCTTTTTGCTATGTATTCAATAAATATTCACAAACTAAACAGAGAGAGAGAGCTTTCATTCAAGAATGCAGAGGAATGATAATCACAAAGTTTAGCACAGTGGTTGACTCGGGTGATGGAACACTGAATCTGAGAGGAGCACCTGGAGTATTCAAAGATATTGGTAATAATATATTTCCTAAGTTGTATGTACAAGGATGTTTCTCCTATTATTGACTTTTAAAACTCATAAATACAAATTATGTTTACTCATTTGAATGTATGATATATTTTATAATTTTAAAAATTTAATTAAAGTTTTAAAAAATTACTTATTAGTAACATTCCATTCAATGGTTTGTGTTAAGATTTCAATTTGGGTGACATCTCTAGAATATAAATATATGAAAGACACACACTGAGCTTCACTGGGGTTCACTATAATGATTAAAATAGTGAAATAGACAACCAATGAAAAGTTCTCTTCTTGAAGAAAACTGTATATAGGTACAGTAGATTCTCATTACTTACAGTAGATATGTTCTATGAAGTTTCTGCAAACACTGAATTAGCAGATACTCAACCACTGTCCATAGGGGATAGAGTGTGTTAGGCTTCTGCAAGTCTCTGGTCACATTTTCAGCAACTGATCAATACATAACCTTGTGTTACGTGTGTTTCTATTTAAATGCACCTTATTTAATATTTATTGTTGACTCATTAATACAGAAATCACTGTCAACAGTGCTGTCACGCAGGCCTGAACGAAATTCATCTAACACATGTATTTCCTCCCTAAGGCACATCACATCCTTCCTGTGCTCAGCAACACTAGACACTTAGCATGACACTTGGGGGACATTTTAAACAGCAAAATCACCTAAAGCACAAAAACGTGGCACTAACTATACCACAAAAAGACACTTGGGGGCTTCCCTGGTGGTGCAGTGGTTGAGAGTCCACCTGCCGATGCAGGGGACATGGGTTTGTGCCCCGGTCTGGGAAGATCCCACATGCCGCGGAGCGGCTGGGCCTGTGAGCCATGGCCGCTGAGCCTGTGTGTCCGAAGCCTGTGCTCCGCAACGGGAGAGGCCACAACAGTGAGAGACCCGCATACCGCAAAAAAAAAAAAAAAAAAAAAAAAAGACACTTTGGTATAGTATTACAGTTGAAACAAGAAGGCAGAACAGTACCCAGTTTCATCTAAACTTGGAACATATGCATCAGGCAACTCAAACTTTCCACACTGCACATGGGCACATCAGTGAATGACCACAAAAGAACCAAGAGTATTGATTTGGGGGTTACAAATAAACCTTAGCAAGTAGATAAATCTGCAAATATGGAATCTATGAATAATGAGGATTGACTTTGTGTGTGTGTGTGTGTATCTGCTTAGAACAATATCTGCATCTATCCATGTCTACATATCTTCTTGAAGATATATATCTTTTTGGATACACACACACACACACACACACACTCATATCCAGAATTAAGCTGAAATCATTTATTTCTGAATTAGTCTACAAAAAGCAAATTAATACAAAGCTTTTTTTTTTTTTTTTTTTTTTGCGGTACATGGGCCTCTCACTGTTGTGGCCTCTCCCGTTGCAGAGCACAGGCTCTGGACGCACAGGCCCAGCGGCCATGGCTCAAAGGCCCAGCTGCTCTGCGGCATGTGGGATCTTCCCGGACTGGGGCACGAACCCACGGCCCCTGCATCGTCAGGCGGACTCTCAACCACTGAGCCACCAGGAAAGCCCGATACAAAGCATTTTTAATTAATAAAGCCAAAATTGTTATTGATAAATTATTAATTTTAAGAAGGGCCACAAACATCAGAAAAAGCAAGTAAATGAAAACAATGTGAATGTATCCCCACACTACAATTTAAAGTTTTAAAATTTGGTTATAAATCAGTATTTTGATTAAAAATTTTCAGTACCCAATATCCCTTATCATATTCCTTTCACTCAAGCTTTTAGAATATTATCAATGACATTTTTAAAAAAAAATTTCTTTACCATTCAGTACCAGTAGTCCACAGTGATTAACCATTCATTTACCATTATTTTCTGTGAAAATCAGCATGCTCTTTACCATTAAAGCAATATGGTTATGAGGTTCTCAGATTAGGTGAAATCACAAAATTAGCCCCTAACTGCAATGACCAGGACAGTAACTCTAAAATAATTGACTGTTAAAAAGTTTACTTAAAAACTTTCTAATAGTGGATCTTAATGCCAAATACTTCAAATTCCAGCTCTGCCATTTATCAGAATTATTTAAATTCCCTAAGTCTCAATTCTTTGAGGCAACAAATATTTATTGAGTCTACTATGTGAAAGACTGGTCAAAGCAGTGAACAAAATGGACAAAAACATTTTGCTCTCACCATAATTCAAAAAGAGTCATGTACCACAATGTTCATTGCAGCTCTATTTACAATAGCCAGGACATGGAAGCAACCTAAGTGTCCATCGACACATGAATGGATAAAGAAGATGTGGCACATATATACAATGCAATATTACTCAGCCATAAGAAGAAACAAAATTGAGTTATTTGTAGCGAGGTGGATGGACCTAGAGACTATCATACAGAGTGAAGTAAGTCAGAAAGAGAAAAACAAATACCGTGTGCTAATGCATATATATGGAATCAAAAAAAAAAAAGGTTCTGAAGAACCTAGGAGCAGGACAGGAATAAAGACCTAAATGTGGTGACCTAAATGGGAAGGAAATCCAAAAAGGAGGGGATATATGTATATGTACAGATGATTCACTTTGCTGTACAGCAGAAACTAACACAACATTGTTAAACAATTATACTTCAATTTTTTTTTTTTTTTTTTTTTTTTTTTTTTGTGGTACGCGGGCCTCTCACTGTTGTGGCCTCTCCCGTTGCGGAGCACAGGCTCCGGATGCACAGGCTCAATGGCCATGGCTCACGGGCCCAGCCGCTCCACGGCACGTGGGATCTTCCCAGACCGGGGCACGAACCCGCGTCCCCTGCATCGGCAGGCGGACTCTCAACCACTGCGCCACCAGGGAAGCCCTATACTTCAATTTTTTAAAAAATGTGGGCGGTAAACATCAGCAAAGAAAGTCAGAGTAAGGATCTCCAAAAATGTGCTTCTCCTTAACAACAAGAGAAATATCAAAAGTTGTCATAATCAACTTTTACAGAGCTCTGGATATTGACCAAAGGTTTACAGCAGCCCGAGGAACATTCACTCCAGAAAAACAACTGAATCTTGGTAAGAACAAGGAACTTTGTGGAATTTTTAACTTGCCATAGTTCCATCCCCTGCTCTGCAGCAACATTATGACCTTGAAAACTAAAGAGGCTGCATTTGCAACGAAAACAAGCAGCCTGGCAGCCACCAGAGGGAGCACAATGGGGCTAGAGCTCCTGCAAAGAATAACTCCCAGAGAATTATTTTACCTGTCCAGTGGTTCCCCAAAGATTCTATCTGCAAGGCTCACTCAATATAAAAGCCTTTTCCCCCAGGGGCATTTATCAAAACCAATTACAGGCAACTGTTTAATATTGTGACTGTCTGAGGTGGCAGATAAAAGTTGGAGTAGAGGGACTTCCCTGTGGTGCAGTGCTTAAGAATCCTCCTGCCAATGCAGGGGACACAGGTTTGAGCCCTGGTCCGGGAAGATCCCACATGTTGCAGAGTAACTAAGCTCGTGCGCCACAACTACTGAGCCCACATGCCACAACTACTGAAGCTCACATGCCTAGAGCCTGTGCTCAGCAACAAGAGAAGCCACCACAATGAGAAGCCCGTGCACCACAATGAAGACCCAACACAGCCAAAAAAAAAAAAAAAAAAAAAAAAAAGTTGGAGTACGCAAGAGATTATAATGAAAAGGCTTAAAAGGAAAAGCTTGGAAACAACATGTCCATAAGGGCTATGAAAGACCCAGACATACTTCTGGGAATTTATAGGGCCATACCTATCCATAAGGCTGTAGAGATGCCCAAAGCTTTGTGTATGCTCAGGAAAGGCCTGAGAAGGCTTTAAGCTCTCATCTCTGGCTGACCTTGAGAGTCTGCACAAGCAGAAAATGAAGGCAAAACAGAGTTCTCAACTGGCTGGTTGAGTAATAAAGACATACCTAATTACACACACAGAGCCCCATGACAAAGAATGGGAAACTTACTGGTACAGGCATAAGGAAATCTCTATCCAATCATTAGCTGACCACCAAGCAGCAACTTCAATGGCTACACATGACAAAGAAAATAGACTTCACAGAATTAGTTCACAAAAGTTACCAACCAAACTACTATAACAAACAACAACAACAAAACCTTGCAAACCCACAGAGACAGAAAGTTTAATGACTGCCAAGGGCTGAGGGCAGGGATGATGGGGTATGACTTCTAATGAATACAAGGTTTCTTTCTGGAGTGATGGCAATGTTCTAGAATTAAATAGTGGTGATGGTTGCATAAACTCTTGAAAATACTAAAAACCACTAAATTGTACACTTATTCAAAGGTGTGAATTTTATGGTACGTGAATATCTCAATTATAAATGTATGTTTGTGTGCATACACATGCATATATATGTCTATCTGTATATTTATATGTACATACATTTCCTAGCCTTGTCCACTGAAGTGACTTGTGCTATGACATCCCAATAGCAATGAATACATGTAGCATACAGATCTTGGTTTCTTACCATTTTTTTTTCTTGTTTTTTTCTTACCATTTTTGACTACAGAAAATGGGGCTCCTTGGAGAAATGGCTAATCATAAAACTAGGGCACAGAAAATATCTTGGAACATCTTTTTGGCCAGAACGAAAGGCAATGCTCCAAGAGTGAGAGAGTATGTCTATCACTTGAAGGTCTTAAAGGTCTCCCACTGTCTAACTGGGGACAATCTGAGCACCAAAACAAATAATGATAGTAAGAGAATATAGTCCCCCGAATAAAATGAGGATTCATGAGTCCATGTGAATATGATAAGTAATAAATAAATGGAAAGTCTGATAAGGAATGGGATATTTACATAGTTGCAAATTGTCTCAAAATACTTATTAATTACAAAGGGAAAAGGAGTAACTTTATAGCAGAGAAGCAGAAGGTAAACAGTATCCTATTTATGTAATCAAAGTGAAAATGGGAAAAACCACAATTCTGTGCTTCCTGAGAGAGAGAAATAAGAGCAGATCATTACTTCTGTGTTACTCCTGCCAAAGATGTATAACCTAAATCTAACCATGAGGAAACATCAGACAAATGAAATTGAGGGACATTCTAAAAAAATGACTGGTCTGTAATCTTCAGGTCAACAAAGTGAAGGAAAGAGTGCGAAACTGTTCTAGATAGAAGGAAATCAAGAAGGCAAGACAACCGAATGAAATACGTGATTCTCTACTAGATCCCTTTTCTATAAAGGATAATATTTGGACAATTAGTGAAACCTGAATGAAGACTAAGCCTTAAGTAGTAACAATATGTCAATGTTACTTTCCTGATTTGGATGTTGTATTAAAGTTACGTGGGAGAATATTCTTGCTTGTTAGAAAACACCCTAAAGTATTTGGGAGTGATGTGGCATCATGCTGGCAAATCACTCTCAAAGAGTAGAGAAAAATAAAATTCTGTACTTGCAACTTTACTCTATGTTTGAGATTGTTTTAAAAATACATATAAATATGGAAATACACATACATAGATATAAATAAATTTGACAGGATCATTAAGTCTGTTGATTCTAATAATAAAAACTTGGAGCTTAAAAAAAGGTTATTAAGTTTTTCCTATATGCTGATAAAAGGGAAAGTATCAACATAAGCTCTAAAAATAGATTCACTGATATGAAATAATCTAAACACTGGTGATGAGAAATGTAGAAGGCTAGATGTTCTCACAAATATTCACTCACAAAGCAATTTTCTTATCTAACATGGCTGGCAAAATTCCTAGATGTAAGTTTCCTTTTATATAAAACTTAAAAAAAAAACACCCTTGGCAACAACTTAAAAGTGAACTGATATACCCAGTTTTTATAAAAAAGGAAATGTAAAATAATTACCATATCCTTAAAAAAAATTTTAATGTCCCTATTACAAGGAACTACTGTGTGATTATGGTGAATTACTCAGAGGGTTTAGTTTATACTCTTGGATTTCTGATTTTTAAAAAATGGTACATAAAGGACATCACGAAGGAAATCTACAAAATAAAGAAAATCAGCAGCCATGCTCTGAAGAAGCTTAACCTGAATGTTTATGAATAAAATTACACAAGAAGGAAATGGTAGAAATACAGAGCTTTTTCAGAGTTTATACACGTTAAATTTTCATCTAAAATATCAGTATGGTGACCATGAAAATGCACCTCTCAGATCTCCAACAGCAAGGAACATAATTGACCAAGGGTCTCAACTGCTGTGCACCAAGCAGCTGCACTAATATCACACTTGCCATGGGCTGCTCCCAATTAATGACTGAGCACAGCAAGAACACTAAGGCAGGCCAGCTTCTGGGAGAAGTGGGAGCTCACAGGCAACCCCTGTGGCCTTGCCAAACTTTCTTTAAAAGTGCACTACAGTCTAAGACACTGCCATCTGACCTTCTTTCCTTCCTCTCTTCTTCTTTCAGGGTCAGACCAGCACTGTGGTCCAATGGCTCTCCCAGCTTCCTTCCCAGTTTCTCTTACAGGCATTTCCCCTAATATAATTTTTTACAATTTAATCCTGTCTTGGTGATAGGCTTCCTAAAGGACATGGAATAACACAGTCAGTTTCACCAAGTCAAGGCTGTAGAGTTAATTATATTGACACCGGATAACTGGTACTGCACTCTGCTCTCTGGGACAAAGAAAAAGAAAATGTCAGAGACAGCGTCTTCCCTCAAAGACTGAACACACTGCAGAGAAGACGTAAATGAAATTAATCAGATACTGTTCAAAACATAATCCACAGTAACCTAAATTTTACAGAGTATTTTTCATCTGTAAATCACTGTGGGTAGGACAAGCTTCACAAGGGAAGTGGGCAACTAAGATCTGGACAGATGGGAAGGAGGAGGAGAGCAATTCAGATTCACACCCTTCCAAAGTCTTTAAAAGATGCAGGAAGAGCTCTGGTTAAGGAGGAGGCTTCAAAGTTATAAAGACATTGCCAACTGCATAACAATTAGTAAACAGGAAATAAGTGCCCATAAGTCTATAACTAATTAACTCAGAAATAACTGAGAGTGTATTATTTAGAATATTTAACGCATCTGAATCTGGTATAGAAATAGATCTCTATTTTGAGAAAAATCATAAGTTCAGGAGGTACCATGAGTAGAATTTAATTTGAAGGTTCTTTGTGCATGTCTTTGCACATTACTGTTGTTTTTCCTTTTCTCTTTTAAAAAGTAATCTTACTTTTCTCCTTTTCCTCAAAGAGTATTGTTTTCTAAAAACAGTGACTATAATCAAACACTTAGGATATATTCTAATCCCTGTGTTCTAATTTTATACATTTTTATCATCCCCATAATCCCACCCTTTCTCTTTTTATTCTAATAATGGTGTGACGGCTTCAATTAGACTTATAGTTGAAAGACTACAGGCTCCACAGAAACTACAAAGCTATTTCAAGAAAAGCTCTTACGGGGCCAAGCACATAAAGAAATTTTTTTTTTTTTTTTTTTTTTTTGCGGTACGCTGGCCTTTCACTGTTGTGGCCTCTCCCATTGCGGAGCACAGGCTCCAGACGCACAGGCCCAGCGGCCATGGCTCACAGGCCCAGTCACTCCGCGTCATGTGGGATCTTCCCGTACCGGGGCACGAACCCGTGTCCCCAGCATCAGCAGGCGGACTCTCAACCACTGCGCCACCAGGGAAGCCCACATAAAGAAATTTTAAAAATCTCTTCAGACACTCTGAAGAGCATTACAAATCACTCATTCTCTTTCCAGGACTCCAGCTTCACAAACTTGACCTTTTTATTGTTACAGTTGCAGAAGAACTCCACATTTAAAATAACATTATATCTTCCCAATTGAGCTCTGACTCATAGAATATGTGTATTAAAGAGAACAAAACCCTCCAAAACATCCCTAATGTATGACTTTAGTGATACTAACAAATATAAAAATGTTTTTGAAATATTTATGCAAAAGCTAAGCATGAAGTTAACCCCCAAACACACACACACACACACACACACACACACACACACACACACACAAGAGTGTAGCTTTTCAACTTTAGGTTAGGATCTCTTTTTATGTGTATGTATGTGTAAGCATGCATCTGATGTTCTGAATAGCTACAAACATAATTGTCCTTGGCAATGAAGTAGAATTAACCAATTCTTCTAAAACATAAAATGTGAAATGAGTGATTTAAAGGAGGGGAAAAATACTAAATAAGCTCTTACTCTGAGAGATTAAGATTTATCAGTATGATAATCTATTATCCCATTGTAAACAAGATCATCAGTGAAAGTTTCCCCTTTCCTCTGGAAAATCTGAAACTATTAACCAACAATATGTCTACTGAAAAGTTTGAGGAAAACATTATAAAAGTTTGATCTCTCGTATTTCCTCACAGAAGCTAAATATATCTTATAGAAGGGGAACTTTTCAGAAAACTGCCTGCAATAATGCTAAGAATAGCTAATCAGAGATTTCAGTGGTTTCATACTGCCAAGTAAATGAAAATTAAAGGGTCCCATCAAAGAGGAAGGTCTCCAGTAAATACCTCAGACTTTTAGTTGAGATCCTGGAAACTCACTCTCTAAGCAAGGAACAGTCAAAACTGGCTCAAAGGGATACACCATACTCCATCTTCCTACCAGAGGAAAACTGAATCTGCTCTGGAGTGAAATATCAATAACATCATCGAAAGCCTTTATAATTTTTCATAACAAGACCCAGAATTCTATTAAATATGATCAAGCATGAAAAAAAATGATCAAATGAATAAAAAATCAAGAGAAAATAGGAATATATTCATAGGTGATCAGATATTAGACTTTATCGGACTTGGACTTTCAAATAACTATGATTAATCTGTTCAAGAAAATAAAAAATAATTTCGCCAAGGAACTGGAATCTACTTTTAAAAAGAATCAAATGGAAAATCTAGAACTGAAAAATAAAACAACAATAATTAAGGATTCAATAGACTGGAGAAAGGATTAGTAAAAAATATCCAGATGGAGCCACCAAGAAAGGATGGAAATATATTAAATAGGGTAAAAGACATAAGGGATAGTAAAATATTAGTACTTGGACATCCAGAATAGAGGACAGAGGCAAAACAGTATTTGGGGAGATACTGGCTAAGCATTTTCTAAAAGTGACAAACTATGTCAAGCCGCAGATTCAGTAACAAACTCCAAGCAGTATAAAGAAAACCACACCTAGGACACATTATAGAAGAAACAAACATAAATAAAAAAATTTAAAAGCAGAGAAAAAAAGATGCATTACCTTTAAAGAAACCATGATAATACTGATAGCCATCTTTCAACAAAAATGATTAAAGTCTGAAGACAATAGAATAGCATCTTTAAAATCCTAAGGAAAAATAACACCAACCTAGAACCAAATGAAAATATCTTTCCAAAATAAAGACAAAATTATGAGGTTCTCAGAAAAGTAAAAAATGAAAGTATTTTCATCAGCAGACTTTCACTAAAGAAATAATAAAGACAGTTCTTTAAGCATAAGCAATATGATCTCAGATGTACTCAGGCAATGTAGAAAGAAATGACGAGCACAAGAACAGATACATAGGTGAATAAGTCTAGATGAACACTGATGGTTTAAGACACAAAAAATAACATCCTGTGCGTGTGTCTGGGGGGGTACTGATACTCAAACATAATTAAATACATGACAAAAACAGAACAACAAGCAGGACATGGAGTTAAAGAGATATAAGTTTCTTGCATTATCCTGGAAGTAATCGATGATTTAAGTGATTGATCACTTTAGGTGTGATTGATCATTTAAGGTGGATTCTAATAAGCAAAGAATGCACATTGTGGTCATAACTACTAAAAGCATAAAACTGCATAACTAATAGGGTAACTACTAAAAGCATAAAAACTGCATAACTAATAGTTACAGTGTGGAAAATAGAAAAAAAGAGGAAAAAATGAGTAACAGATGAGACATATACAGCACAAATAGTGAGGTATTAAGTTTAAAATCAACTATGTCAGTAAGTTCATTAAATGTAAATATACTCAATACCCCAATAAAAAGATAAGATTGTATATAGTTTAAAAATTCAATTATAAGATGCTTAAAGAAGACGCAAAAATAAAGCTAAGGTGGACATACTTATACTGAAGTTCAAACTAGCAACAAGAAAGACATTTTATAATGATAATAAGGTTAATTCAATACGAAGACATAACAATACTAAATTTGTATGCACTTAATAACATAACCTCAAAATACATAAAGCAAAACTTGGCAAAATTAAAAGGAACAATAGATAAGTCCAAAACTCATAGTTGGGAATTTGAGCACAATTTCATCACTAACTGATAGAACAGACAAAAAACAAAACCAAAAACAAAACACATAACAACAAAGAGAGTAACTCTAAAGAAAATCAGAAAAACATGATTACAAAGTTTATCTAATTGAAACCAAAACAGGACATGTTCAGGTCATAAAGCAAGTCTCAACAATCCAAAGTTTTAAACTCACACACAGCATATTTTTGACCATAGTGAAATTAAGCTAGAAATCAATACCCCCCAAAAAAGAACTTAGAAATCAATGAATGTGATGGATCAAAGGAATCACTATGGAAAGTAGGTAATATTTAAAACTAAATAATAATAAAATATGACATCAAAATTGGAGAGGTTACAATGGAATACTACTCAGCAATAAAAAAGAATAGAACACTGAAACACTCAATGACATGAATGAATCTCAAAAGCATTATGCTGGAGAGAAGCAGAAGTATGTGCTGTATGATTCATTTACATTAAATTCTATAAAATGAAAACTAATCTGTAATGGAGAAAGAAGATAATGGGGTTGCCTGGGGTCAGGTATGGGTGGGGGGATTGACTGCAAAGGGGCATTAGGGAACTTTCTTGGGTGATATTAATTTTTTTTAACATGCAGAATTTTATTGAAAAAGAAAAAATGCAGATATCAATAAAATAGAAAGCAAATATATAATAGATAAGATCAACAAAGCCAAAAGTTGGCTCTTTGAAAAAACTATTGATAATAAAATTGATGAACTATTTCTTCAATGCAATACCAATCAAAATTCTCAAAGCATGTTTTCCCCTCAAAACCTGCCAAGCTGATTCTAAAATATGGAACTACAAAGGACCAAGATAGTAAAAATAATTTTGAAGCATAACCAAGTTGTAGGCCCAGCACCACCAGATAATAAGACTTCTTGTAAATCTATTTTAATTATAATAGTGTGGTATTGGTATAAAGATAGATAAGAGATCAATGGCATCGAGTGGTCCAGAAATGAAAACATCATTTTTAAGAGATATATGCACTCCCATGTTTATTGCAGCATTAGTCACAATAGCCAAGATATGGAAACAGGTTAAATGTCCATCAATGAATGAATGGATAGAAGTGATGTGGTGTATATACAGTAATGTAATGTTTTCAGCCATGAGGAAGGAGGATATCCTGCCATTTGGGACAACATGGATAAACCCTGAGCACATTATGCTAAGCAAGATAAGTCAGACAGAGAAGGACAACTGCTATTTTACATCACTTATCTGTAGAATCTAAAAAAGTCAAACTCCTAGAAAAACAGAGAGTAAAGTGGTGATTACCAGAGGATGTGGTGTGCAGGGGGGAGATAAGATTGATGTTCCTTAGGGGTACAAACTTGCAATGAGTTGTAAATAAGACATGTAGATCTAATGTACAGTATAATGAAAATAGACAATACTGTACTATAATCATCAAAGATGTTGAGACTACAACTTAATTATCCCACATCCACTAAAAAGATAGGATAATTATGTAATTTAATAGAGGTGCTAAATACCAATACAACAGCAATCACATTAAAATATATAAATGTAACAAGTTAACATGTTGTAAAACCTTAAATTTACATAATATGTCAAATATATTCAACAAAAAAGAAATTAAAAAGAAAGCCAGAATTATGGAAAAAAAAAAGAATGGTCCAGCTACAGACCCATGTATACATGGACCTGATTTATAACAGAGATGCTACAGCAATACAATGGAGAAAGAATGATTGTTTAAAAACAATGCTGGACCAATTAGAAATACATATGGAAAGAAAATAAACCTTGACTTCTGCTTTATACAAAAATCAATTGTAGATGGATCATAACCCTCAATGTAAAAAGCAAAAGAATAACATTTCTAGATTACATCAGAGAATATTTTGACTTTGGGCTAGGCAAATATTTCTTAAGCAGGACACAGTAACACTAACCACAAAAGGAAAGATTAATAAAATTAATAGCTTCTGTTTATCAAAAGATACCATTAATAGAGTAAAAAAGCAAGCCATAGAGAAAACATTTGCAATACATAAATCTAAAAAAGGATTCATACCCAGGATATACAAAAAAATCTCCTACAAAGCAATAAGAGAAAACCCAGTTGTTAAAATAAGCAAAAGAGAAACAGGTTTGTCATGACAGAGGATATCCTAATGGACAACAAGCATGTGAAAAGATGCTGATCCTCGACAGTCATAAGGGAAATGCATGTGAACCACAATGAGATAACAACTACACATCCACCAAAATGCTTAAAATTTAAAAGTTTATCAGGTTTTGGTGAAAATCCAGAGCAACTGGAATTCTTTTTTTTTTTGCAGTACACGGGCCTCTCACTGCTGTGGCCTGTCGCACTGCAGAGCACAGGCTCCGGACGCGCAGGCCCAGCGGCCATGGCTCACGGGCCCAGCCTCTCTGTGGCACATGGGATCTTCCCGGACTGGGGCACGAACGCATGTCCCCCTCATCGGCAGGCGGACTCCCAACCACTGCGCCACCAGGGAAGCCCTGGAATTCTTAAACACTGCTATTTGAAATGTAAATGGTTAAACTTTGAAAACTTATTTGGCAATATCTACCAAAGGTGAACATGCCCATATCCTTTGACCCAGAAATTCTATTCCTAGTAGATATCTAACAGACATGCATACATGTGTGCACAAAAACATTATTAATAGAAGTGTACACATACCAGCATTATTCATAACTGAAAACAACCCCAAATGCCCACCAAGAGTAGAATGGGTAATATATTGTGATATAGTCTTGCCGTGGAATATTATGCAGCAATGAAAACAATGAATTCCTGCCATGTACAATAACATGGTTAAACCTCATAGACAATGGGAACAAAAGAAACTATACACAACAAGATACATTTTGTGAAAGTCAATTTTTTAAAGATCCAAAAGAGGTCACACGTATGACATGTACAATATGGGAAATATAGTCAATAATTATGTAATATTTTCATCTGGTGACAGATGGTAACTAGACTTATCATGATGATCACTTTGAAATATACAGTAGTACCAAATCACTATGCTGTGTAACCGGAACTAACATAGTGTTGCAGGTCAATTATACTTTAAAAACAAACAAATTAGGATCAGATTGGTAGTTACCAAGAGGCAGGGGGTGAGGAGAGGGAACTAGATAAAGGCAGTATGTTATACATGAAAGCTGCTAAGAGAGTAAATCCTGAGAGTGCTCATCACAAGAAAAAAAAAACCTTTTTCTATCTCTTTAATGTTGTATCTGTATGAGATGACAGATGTTCACTAAACTTATTGTGGTAATCATTTCATGATGTATGTAGGCCAAATATTAGGCTGTACACCTTAAACATATAGAGTGTGGTATGTCAATTACACCTCAATAAAACTACAAGGAAAAAATAAAGTTCAAAACGAGGCAATACTAATATATGGTAATAGATGTCAGAATGCTGTTTACCTTTGGGGGAAGTAATTACTAGCAGAGAAAATAAGGGAGGCTTCCAGAGTGCTGGCAAAATTCTTTATCTTTGTCCTAGAGCTTACACAGCAGTGTTCACTGGGTAAGAATTCACTGAATTATAGCCTCAATATTTGTACACTCTACTATGTGTGTATTAAATGTTAGACTTACTAAAAATTTTTAATGGTAACAATGAGACCTAAAGTGATTTTTAAGGATACTATTGTTTATAAAGATGAAGGCCTAACATGGATGAACCTTGAAGGTATTATGCTAAATGAAATAAGTAAGACAGAGAAAGTCAAATACTGTATGATCTCACTGGTATGTGGAATCAAACAAAATAAAACAAAACCACAACACCAAACTCAAAGAAAAAGAGATCAGATTTGTGATTACCAGACTACCAAAGGTGGGGGTGGAGGGAGGGGAAAGTGGAGGAAGGTGTTAAAAGGTACAAGCTTCCAGTTATAAGGTAAATAAGTAGTATGGATGTACAACATGATGACTACAGTTAACACTGCTGTGTGACATGTAGGAAAGTTGTTAAGAGAGTAGATCCCAAGAGCTCTCATGACAAGGAGAAAAATAATTTCTTTTCTCTTTATTTTATCTACATGAGAAGATGGATGTTCACTAAACTTTCTGCGGTAATCATTTTACAATATATGTAAGTCAAGCCATGTTGAAAAAAAATTTTAAGTACACCTTAAATTTATACACTGATGTATGTCAATTTATTTCTCAATAAAACTGGGGGAAAAAATGAAGACTGCCTTCTTATAACCAGCTACAAGAAAAAGCCACATTTTGTAAGTTTGATATCCAATTTCTATTTATTACTATTAGAAGTCCCTAGGGTCTCATTAAAACCTTTAAAGGCCCTAAGCACTGAAGAGATTATGGTGCCCATTCCCCATATGTAGTTCAAATAATCTAAAGATTTTTTGAAAAAGGAATCAAAAGTTGCATGCTGAAATTAACATAACTTCTTTCTAGAACTTCAGATTATAAAATTCTAGATGAAATTATTAAAGATGAATTTATTTTTCTTTTGTGGGCCCCCCAAAGCATGTTCTTGTACTATCTTCTGACTAATCTTGTACTCGCTGTACCAGGAAGAAAATAATCAAAACATTTACCTTGACTAGGAGCCTGAGTAACTCCAAGTTCTTTGGTGAAGACCCCATTGGTGTCCCTGATTTTCTCCTTATTATTATGACATTGATATGCATAAACATATAAGATCATTTTCTTCTTCACATTTAATTTTTAGCCTGACAGAAAAATATTTTCTACCTCACTGGATTTCACTTGCGATAATGATGCTAAGATTCACTTGCAGTTTAAATATTGTCCCTCTAACACTAAGAAAAGCCACCATAGTACAAAGAACATGGACACTGCAGTTCGACAGACCTGCCTAGAATGGAATACTAGTTTCAAAATTTCTTATCCATGTGATAAGAGTAAATGCTTTTAACCTTCCTGAGAATTTATCCTAAGTACAAGAACAGAAATATAGTTTTTATTTCCAGGATAACTGTCAAAATACATAACACGATATGTGTAAAAGTGCTCAGCATAGTTTCTGGTATTCAGGAAGTATTTAATAAATCATAACTTCTCTTCTTCATCACACATGTACAATCACAATAGTATTGTAGAAATATTACAGAACTTTAAGCTAACAGATCTGGGTTCAAATTAGTCTCTGCCATTTAGTGGCTATGTAATTTTAGGCCGATAATTTAGTTTCTCTGGAGTTCATCTATAAAATGCAGGAAATTCTTCCTGCCTTAGGGAGGACCAATGGGGATCAAATAACAACATGTACAGAAATGCTTTCTAAACCACAGTGCTTCACAAGTTCCCACTGTTACTGTCGTGATGATGTCAATTATCATCTGAATATTAGGAAGGTACTCCAAGCCTTCCTGTATGGCCTGAAAGAATTAATTTTTCCTTAAGGAAATTAATTTGTTTGAGAATACTCTGCTATCCCTCAAGGTCTTCTGAAACCACTTAATTCACTGTTCATTAGGAAGTGCTGGCAAAGCAGAGCAGCCCCAGGGGTTCAAAGGACTCCTCAGTAGCCCCCTGTTTGGATCTGCCTTAGAAGGTTACTGTAATTCAAAGAAGCACGCCAGCAACCCAAGGGTGAGAGAGGAGGTACACAGAAAACAGAAAAGATCTGCTTGATTCTCCAAAGGCTGCCTGATTCCCCCTAGGTACCGCTCTAAACTAAATCCTTTTGGTGCATTCTGATCCAGGAATGCCTGTCATTCCACACCAAAGAGCCCTCATTCTGGGGCCAATCAGGTTCCAAGGACATAGTAGGAGGAGTCCCACAGGTTGCTCAAGCTGTTGGTAAAATTGGGCTATGTAGAGTAAAGAATAGGGGGCTACAATGTGTTCAGAAAATCTGTCATTAAAACTAGGGATCATTCAGGAACCCCAAGGAAGGGAGTTGCATTACGAGTAGTCAAATAGATAGAAAACTATGGAGAGTACTGTCGACTCCATGAAAAACAATTCAGCCCTATAATCACAAATACCCCCATAAATCTAGAAAACAATATAAATAATGTATGATTATATCTAATTTCAAAAGAGTTGCTGATCATTTACATTCTTCGAAATCAAGCATCAGATCACTCATTACTTTGGTATCAAAATAACTCCTGAAATGCTTTAGTTCTTATATTAAATCCAATCTTGTTTTGAGAAAAATATTTGCTGCGACAGGGGTTAAGTTTATTTTTGTCCTTCTACAAACCATTATACTATCAAATTATTAACCCAGATGAACAAAGGTATTGATTTCTCTGTAATATATTCAACCCCTCCCATTCAGTTCACAGCCGTAGCCTCTTTGATATAAAGCAGTTGCTGTAATCAGAAAATGTGAAAAAGCAATATGCTTCAAATTAAATGGCACAAGAGTCTATTCTGTTGTAAACAATGTTTTAGCTAATTACTATGACTGACTCGTCTTAGGTCTTATAAAGAAATGTATATCTAGAAGTAAATCACTAAATGCACTACATTTCATGTGTGCATGAGACACACTCCCAAACATAATAACAGAAACCCAGGTAAAGTTTTCAAAGTAAAATCACATTCCTTTATAGTCCTGGTATTGATAAACAGAGCTAAGACCTAACACAGGAATTAACTGTTAAATTCTACATTCAATATGTTATATTTTGGGAAAAAAAAATTTAAAACAACACTTAAAATCATAACAAATTGTAATTAGAATAATCTTATCACACCCCACACGATTACCGAGGAGGAACTTTAAAAAGTGATTTTCCCAAAGTCTTAGATCTGCTTAGAGGAGGAATCAAGACCAGAACCAGACCTCTTAATGTTTAGTCCTTTAAACTACGCCAACCTGTCTCCCAACTAAAACCAGATTTTACATCATATGTAAATTAGGAAAGTCCTAAGGATACTTGGGGAGGAGTAGTATATTTTTCATCCTTTAAAGAACATTATTTTAAAATATGTTATTGACATAACTAACAGGAAAGAAAGGAGGGAGGGAGGGAGGGAGGAATGGAGGGAGGAAAGGTGGGAAGGAGGGAGGGATGTCAAAACTATCTCATTTCCAGAATCCTATGAATCCTATTATACTTTCAGTTCTACTTCCACGCATAAATTTATGACAACAGAAGAATCTTTGAACCACTTCGACTTCTTCCTACTCTGAAAAAGATATTAAGAGGCAAAAACTAAAATTGACAGGGCCATTAAAACATGACAGAGAGTTTTAACAGTCCTCCCTCTAACCTGACAGTTCAGATCATTCCTCATTTCACCAGAGTCACAGAAAAGTTTTCAGCTCCAAAGTCAGACTCTTATATCCTTGAAACCAGAGTTGATTTCTGGACTTATTCTAACTGAAATTCTCTCAATAAATTTCTATCTCAATTTAACAGCACAGCATATTACATTTCTAGAATAGGCTCCATTGATGAGGAGTTGTCAGAAATAAATGAGGTAATATATACGGAAATACTCTGTAAATTTAAAATTACTATAACACATGGAAGGTACTGTATTAAAAGGAACTCTATAAGTGTGCTGCTGATGTGAATACCACCATTCTTAGTGGTAAATCATTAAATGCATTTCATTTACAATCAGGAGTGAGACAAGGATGTCTACTATCAATACTTCATTTTAACACTATAATGGAGGTTCTGGTCAGTGCAGTAAGACAAGAAAATAATTAAGGAAAAAAGAAGAATAAGAATTGGTAAAGAAGAAGCAAAACTTTCTGTATTTATACATTATATAACAAAGTGGCTGATTTAAGGTCAAGGTTTTATTAATGTTTCTTCAGTTTTGTGCAAGGTATCCAGAATGGAAACTCAGTTTTATTGCCAAGAATGTGAGGTATGATGTTAGATATTATTCTAGAAATAAAAATGATAGAACAGGTAGACCACACTCAGTGACCTTAAAAGTCATACATGGTAGGATAAAGGCCATATGGCTCAAATTGAATACAAAAAGCAAAGGAAAGTGGATGTACAAACTTGAGAAGAATATTCAATTCTAAATTACTCATAAGTAGGCTCTCCTCTTTGTGATTATCACCACCATCTGAGGTTTCCTTGCATGAGGACTAGACTACTAAATCATAGTAGGTCCAGAGGAGAAGGCATTGTGTCGATTAAAAACCAAGAGGTCCACATGGTAGGAACCCAGCAAATTTTGGTTTCTCCAACATTTTCTGATATATTCATCTCTGCTCTCCTCCATTATCAAAGACTATTATAAAGTTATGTTTAGGTAGTATATATTTTAGCACAATATTAAAAGCCTTATCAACTTTTATTTACTACCTTGAATTTTGTAATGTTTTTAACGGGATTCTTTTGTTTTCCATAAAATTTAGTGCAATTTAAGCTACTCAGTAATTATAATATGTCTTAGTCCTATATTTTTATGATATTCTTTACTCATAAAGAGATTTAAAACTGTTTGATCATGTTACAAAATACACATTGATAATTTTAAATGGTTACACAAGCTGTGTGAATGTATAACAAATACTTTCTAGTGAATTCAAGGTTGAATTATCTGCAATATGAAAGCAAGGGGTATCAGTTACTTAAATGTACCAACTATTTAACTTTTATCTTTGTGTTTAGTAGTGTTTCAGATATTTCCCCTCTAAATATTACATAATGAAGCAAATACTGTTTTTACTACAATGGAGCAAAACTGTAAGGCAGAAGCTGCAAGCACATAGAGCCTTCTGTTTTAGCTATGTGAAAAAAAGTATCTAGTATCAATTAGAGAAAAATTGAGAGAAAAGTTACTGAATGGCTGAAAATATACTAAATGCTAGGAGAAAAATGTTGTTCCATATACTATAAGCCAGACCTTTCTAAATAACTTAGAAACTATATAAATTTTGATATCTTCCTTACACAAGCCAGAGACTAATTAGCTTGTAGAATTTTAAAACTGGTGGAGGGCTTCCCTGGTGGTGCAGTGGTTAAGAATCCACCTGCTAGTGCAGGGGACTTGGGTTCGAGCCCTGCTCCGGGAAGATCCCACATGCTGTGAAGCATCTAAGCCTGTGTGCCACAACTACTGGGCCTGTGCTCTAGGGCCCGCAAGCCACAACTACTGAGCCCGTGTGCTGCAACTACTGAAGCCCGTGCGCCTAGAGCCTGTGTTCTGCAACAAGAGAAGCCACGCAGTGAGAAGCACATGCACTGCAATGAAGAGTAGCCCCCGCTCACCGCAACTAGAGAAAGCCCAACAAAGACCCAACACAGCCAAAAATTAATTAATTAATTAATTAATTAAAAAAAAAAAACTGGTAGAAATTTTTTTTTAATAATTAGGTTTTCCTTTCACAAGCACATAATAAATATATTATACATTTTTTTGTGGTGTTTGATGGCTTTTGTCATTTTAAAAACTAGATGACATATCACCTTCTAGAAATTAGTATACTCTCAGACTTTGTTAGTTATGCATTTCTAGCTCTAAATGATATATCCATATAAAAACAGATTTCTGATCAGTGTGTACGTTTATAATCCTCCAAAATGGCTACATCAAGAGAAAAGAAAAAATAAAGAAAAGAAAGACAGGAGGGCTTCCCTGGTGGCACAGTGGTTGAGAATCTGCCTGCTAATGCAGGGGACACGGGTTCGAGCCCTGGTCTGGGAGGATCCCACATGCCGTGGAGCAACTAGACCAGTGAGCCACAACTACTGAGCCTGCGCGTCTGGAGCCTGTGCTCCGCAACAAGAGAGGCCGCGATAGTGAGAGGCCCACGCACCGCGATGAAGAGTGGCCCCCGCTTGCCACAACTAGAGAAAGCCCTCGCACAGAAACGAAGACTCAACACAGCAAAAATAAATTAATGAATTAATGTTAGATGCAGGCTTGTGACATCCTCTGTCACATAGTGGAGGACGTAAGTCAGGCACCAGCAGATAAGCAAAGCTTTCAAAAAAAGAAAAGAAAGACAGGAGTAGGCAGAGGGCTAAATCACAAACATGCACAAAGAAGGATTTTAGGCAAAGTGTGCCATTTGCAGAATTAAACGTCAATCCTACTTGGTTAGCATATGCAGGTAGTACTTTATAAGTGCCATTTTAAAAAAAACAGTAAATATTAAATGATACTGATATGTGAGTATATTTCTGACTACCTACTGGCTAATCTTTGCTACTTAATAAAAGGTTAAATTTGATTATTCAGAAACTTACTACCTAACTTGAAAATTAGCCGTGGTGTTTGTTTTTTCTTCATATTATTACAAGATTTTTGGTGTCGTTCACTATTCATCAGCAATCTCTAGTGGAATGGTAGGTAAGGACAAATGTTGAGTATACCCATCACACTTTGCAGGGCATCTTAACTTTGAGGATAAAGGGAAAAACTTTATTTGATGGAAATTTTGCAATTTTGAGTCTTTGGTCTCGATTAGCATGGACAATGTAAGTTAACGATATATAATGATTTGAAAAGTCATTCTTCATTTCTAATATAACTTTGAGAAATTAATAATCTGATAGCTATTCTCCACTATTAAACACAGAGCCTTTTTAATCCAAGCAACTCATATGTACTGAAAGTCAGGCAACAGTTTTTCTTTCAGATTTACTAATAATGAGGGAGAAGAAAGATTTCAAAATGGGATATAAAAACTGCACAAAGATGTATAATGTGACATAACTCAGAATACATCAACAATATCAGAGAACTTGCCAGTATTCAAAAACAGGTGCCATACTGTTTCTTACTCTTGCCTACTGTCAAAAAATAGAGACAACTGCCACATTACCTTGTCAGATGAACAGAGTCAACAGGACTCCTCTGAGCCTTTACTGCAGTAGCCTGAGAGGATGTTCTGTTCCTTTCCTGTTAGCATCAAAGCCAAACTGAGGTCATACCACACCTCTTCCACCACAAGAAGGCACAGAACATGCAGCCCAAAAGTCACCCTCAGGACTCAGTACTGAGGATCTGGTAGTATAAGTATAAAGCAGAGAACATGGCACAGTGCAAATCTAAAAATCTTTAAGATGGGTTCCTAAAATATAGCCCTATATAATAAATTAGAAAAAAATAAGGTGGAGTGTCCTACCTTGCAGATCTTGTACAGAGATTCCTGGCCATCTCCTCCGCTATCTTTAAAGTAATCATGTGCAGGAAATGTACGATGAATATCTCGAGTAATAACACTCTCCTGGGCTGAGTCCTAAAAAAAAAAAAGTAGACTTGGTCATTAATTTTAAATTTCTTAATTATGAAAATTAATGTCAAAAAATTTCAAACAGCACAAAAATAGTATGCTGCCCTCTCCATAAAAAAAAGAACAAAAAGAAAACCTGCCTTCCATCCCAGACCCATAGTCCCATTCATCAGAGATAAATACTATCAACAATTTCTTTTGTGTCCTTTCATCCATCTATCTTCAGACTTGTGACTGTGTGTTTATGTGAGGCGGAGGGGAGGGAGGGAAGTTGTATACACACTTCTCCATCCTTTGCTTTTTGAAGCACAAATAGAAGAAAACTATCTGTTCTTTTCACTTAATGGGATAACTTACAGAATATTCTTGATCAGTACATGCAAATGTATTTTATTTTCTTTAATAGCAACTATTAAAAAGAATGAGGCACACCTGGATATGGACGTATCATAATTTAATATTTTCTTATTAATGATTTTTTTTGCATTTTTTCTATTTATATCACAAATAATATCACTAGGAACATTTTTATACATACATGTTCAAGATATATTCCTAGAGGTGGAATTGCTAGGTCAATAAATATGCATTTCCATTGTACCAACACATAATCCAAACAGTTGTAGAGTATGTGTTTCTCCGCACCTGCCCCAAACCAAATATTATTTGACTTTTTAATTTTTGACAATCTGATATGTGAAAACTCAGACCATAGTCATTTAAAAAATAAAAAGTATTATCAATCTTTCCTCCCAATGGGTAATTACCCAACTTACTCACTTCAGAAAATAAAAAGCCCTCAAACCAACATATTAAAATGACATATGCTTTAAAGATAAATCTAGAGTTTTTTTGTTTTTTGTTTTTCCAGACAGATTCAAGATCCAAAAGTTCAAAAGTTCTAAGCCTTATAAAAAATGATTAATCATTCACTTGATTTTATTTTACCTCTGTAAATGTTTTTATCTGTTTAAATGTCAAGAAAATGGGATGGGACTACTTCTACCAACCCCAATAATGAAAACATTCTGCACAACTAAAGAAGCATCAATGACTACTAATGCAAATTAAAAGTATTATTTAATGTCTCGCTCCCATAAAGATTTGAACAAATCCCCTCTTTCAGTTAAAATCAAGCAAAGAAAAAAAACGAGTTTTAATACATGAGTTACTTTAATAATGCTATTTCTCTTTCTCTCTCTAGCTGAGAAGTACATAAGAAGGATGTAGTTGATTAGCTCTAAGTTAAGCCAGTGCCTTCTCTTGCTGCCTTTTTCATTTCAGCTGCTATATCATGCTGAGTAGTAATTAGATCTTATATCACACAGAGAAAGGATGAAAACTGAAAAGTTCCAAATTTGCTAGCAAACATCAAACATATTATAAATCAGTCCAGAGAAAATTCTGATGGCTTACCAGAATGGAATGCTAAAACCAAATAAAAATGGAACTTTCAAAAAATTACCATAACTTAAGTAAAAGGATACATAGAAAGTTTATATTTATCATGGTAAATGTAATTTCTAATGATAAAGAAAACTGGGATGAGATGGGGGTTTAGAATACGGTAAATATAAAGGTAATGTATAAAGAGATATATTAAGAAATGTATGGTTTATCTGGTCTGTTATGGAATCTAAGTAGGGGAATCTGGTACCAGGCAGATGAGTTTTCACTGCCCAGGTTTTCTCCAACAGAAGGGTGCTCTTTCCACACAGTAAGTCTCCACTTACAAACTATTTGGAAAATTACCAATGAAAATTTTACTCCTCCCAAGCTGAACTATTTTAGGGGCAAACATGTTGAATGGTTCACAGGATATCTCTTTTTGCACTTTTTGAGATGTTGAGGGAGAGAAATCATTGGACTATATTCCCTAGAAACTGCCTACTCTACTGGCATCATGCTGTGTTTAAATGGTACCAACAGCCTGATTCAGAAAAAGGGAAATTGAGCAAAAGTTTCTAGGAAGTAACTTTGTATAATACTGATTAATTTTTTTCTATGAATAATTGAATCTTCCTTGTTTGTTTTAAAAAATAAAGGGGCAAAATCAAATGAAAATAAAAATCATAAACTTTTCTGTACTTAGTAAACTTTCCTTTCCTATGATTACTTTTAAATGCTTTCTACATATGTGTGTTTCTAGAGTTTTCTTCTTACATATTGCTCTCAGTTGGCTAAGGGAATAATTTCTGGAACTTCACTTTATTAACTAAATAAGCTATTTTGCTACATTATTCACTGATCCCTTTCATATAAGTGAAAATTAAGAGGTACACTAGAGTCTTACAAATAGACTAATATGAATGAAATGGCACACTATAGAGAAAATAATCGTGTTTTCAAAGCGAAAGCTAAAGTTAACCATCTCCCAATTACCCATACTGCTGAGAATAGGAAGAGTATATATTCAGGAATCCACATCTAATCCCCCCAATTTACTCACTCAATCATTAAAGTATTTGAGTCAGGGAGTCACTAAACCTAACGTTGTAAAAGGAAGACAAAATCATTTTTCTCTTCAATATTCATTCCTTTTTTCTTTTTAAAAGACTTATTCCAATGATAGCTGTCAACTTTTACAAGAAATAAAATGAACAGAAAAGGACAAAAAAGAAGCCAAATAATTCACCATCCAAATATCTGGAGTTAAAAAGTTTCATGTGAAAACCTTTTATAAAATATAGCTAAAAACATTTTATAGCACAACCAAAACTGATACAAGGTCATTTTCTTGGAAGGTCCCCATAAGCACTCTCCTTAAGTCCTGACAATTATCCTCAGAATGAGAAGAGGGAAGAATTCACTCTTTCATGGACAGCTAATTCACCAATATATAGAGACTCACAACTTTACCCACAATTTACTTCCCATTAGATGTGTCTCCCATTCTGATTCTCAGTCCAATATGGTGGTTTAGTGGCTCTGGAGCCAGACAAACTCATTGGTTCGATTTCCGGCTACTCCACTTAACACCTATTGGATCTCAGACAAGTTATTTAATCTCATTAAACTCAGTTTCCTCATCTGTAAAATGGGATGGTAATACCAAATTCATGTTGTTTAGAATAAGATAACGTGTGTAAAGTGCTTAGCACACTGCCTAGTATACATTGAATACTCATTAAATAAATAAATAAAAATTATTATTCACCTTTTATTTTTTTTTACATCTTTATTGGAGTATAATCGCTTTACAATGGTGTTAGTTTCTGCTTTATAACAAAGTGAATCAATTATACTTATACATATGTTCCCATATAGGTCTGTGTCTTTATTCCTGTCTTACCCCTAGGTTCTTCATGACATTTTTTTTCTTAAATTCCATATATATGTGTTAGCATATGGTATTTGTCTTTCTCTTTCTGACTTACTTCACTCTGTATGACAGACTCTAGGTCCATCCACCTCATTATAAATAGTTCAATTTCGTTTCTTTTTATGGCTGAGTAATATTCCATTGTGCCACATCTTCTTTATCCATTCATACGATGATGGACACTTAGGTTGTTTCCATCTCCCGGCTATTGTAAATAGAGCTGCAATGAACATTTTGGTACATGACTCTTTTTGAATTTTGGTTTTCTCAGGGTATATGCCCAGTAGTGGGATTGCTGGGTCGTATGGTAGTTCTATTTGTAGTTTTTTAAGGAACCTCCATACTGTTCTCCATAGTGGCTGTACCAATTCACATTCCCACCAGCAGTGCAAGAGTGTTCCCTCTTCTCCACACCCTCTCCAGCATTTATCGTTTCTAGATTTTTTGATGATGGCCATTCTGACTGGTGTGAGATGATATCTTGTAGTTTTGATTTGCATTTCTCTAATGATTAATGATGATGAGCATTCTTTCATGTGTTTGTTGGCAATCTGTATATCTTCTTTGGAGAAATATCTATTTAGGTCTTCTGCCCATTTTTGGATTGGGTTTTTTTGTTGTTGCTGTTACTGAGCTGCATGAGCTGCTTGTAAATTTTGGAAATTAATCCTTTGTCAGTTGCTTCATTTGCAAATATTTTCTCCCATTCTGAGGGTTGTCTTTTGGTCTTGGTTATTGTTTCCTTTGCTGTGCAAAAGCTTTGAAGTTTCATTAGGCCCCATTTGTTTATTTTTGTTTCCATTTCTCTAGGAGGTGGGTCAAAAAGGATCTTGCTGTGATTTATGTCATAGAGTGTTCTGCCTATGTTTTCCTCTAAGAGTTTGATGGTTTCTGGCCTTACATTTAGGTCTTTAATCCATTTTGAGCTTATTTTTGTGTATGGTGTTAGGGAGTGATCTAATCTCATACTTTTACATGTACCTGTCCAGTTTTCCCAGCACCACTTATTGAAGAGGCTGTCCTTTCTCCACTGGACATTCCTGCCTCCTTTATCAAAGATAAGGTGACCATATGTGCATGGGTTTATCTCTGGGCTTTCTATCCTGTTCCATTGATCTATATTTCTGTTTTTGTGCCAGTACCATACTATCTTGATAACTGTAGCTTTGTAGTATAGTCTGAAGTCAGGGAGCATGATTCCTCCAGCTCCGTTTTTCGTTCTCAAGATTGCTTTGGCTATTCGGGGTCTTTTGTGTTTCCATACAAATTGTGAAACTTTTTGTTCTAGTTCTGTGAAAAATGCCAGTGGTAGCTTGCTAGGGATTGCATTGAATCTGTAGATTGCTTTGGGTAGTAGAGTCATTTTCACAATGTTGATTCTTCCAATCCAAGAACATGGTATATCTCTCCATCTATTTGTATCATCTTTAATTTCTTTCATCAGTGTCTTATAATTTTCTGCATACAGGTCTTTTGTCTCCTTAGGTAGGTTTATTCCTAGATATTTTAATTAAGAAGCACATTTAATTGTTTAAAAATTTTGGTGAATGTATATTTTAGATATCCATCTGTATTTGTACACTTTAAATAATGAAATAAACCACTGTTTTTCTTTGGATATTATGAACATTATGATTATGAAACCAATACCCTTTGAGCTTTCAGCATGATGATACATTAATGCATACACACCCTCTTCTGAATTTTATATCATGTATCTTATGTGTCTGAAATTATCCTTGTTTCTATTAATCCATGAAAAAAAGCAAAAGTGAACAATTATTTGGATAAATTGATGTTTTCATCAACTGATATACACTCTGGCCCCAGCCTTGCATATATTCATGCAAGAAAGGAAAATGTACACAAATATACCCAGAAAAAACACTGGGAAGGACAGGGTATGGTAAAAGCTAAATTTGTCAGAACAGCTACCATTTTCATTCATTACTTTAGAATTCAGCTTCTGAGGATCAGAGAAGGGTTGAAGTCATGGTTAGGGACAGAACAAATGCCACTGTCACTAATTCATGGCTCCCTTCTGTACCACTACCATCAAGAAAGTAACTATGGGCAAAGTCCTTGAGATCACCTTCTATCCTGCCTAAGGAGCCATCAGGTTGGGCCACATATAAAAGCTGACCAGAAGCAGGCAGTAGTAGTGAGAGGTTTAGAAGAAAGTCTTTAAAGTTGAGTTTTATCACCCACCCAGACACACACCCCTGACACTACCATCACGTAGAAATGAAATTTCTATTTAGTTTACCTTTCAAGGATTTTCTTTAATTTCCAAACTGCTAAGTCATAATCAAAACTTATCTTAAAAAATACATCAATCCCTAGTGTGATAAAATCCATGGCCCAACAGAGGATATAATTCAGCTTGTTGAAGATCAGTTTAAAACCAACTCTAAGAGGTATGATAAGTATCTCGATTAACTTTTGATCATTTTAAGTGGAGACAATTTATAGCCTGTTATCAAGAGTATTACATGAGCTGTTCTTCCAGTATAATGTATATACCCTGACATCTTTGTAATCCTCTTAATTCCTATTTGAAGAGAATCATCACTTACTTGCTGTGAGAAAGAAATGAATACAGCATTGAAGTGTCAACAAGTATTAGGAAGACAGGTTTGGATGACCATACCTTATTATTTCTTAGGAAACAATTTCTAGGCTGTCAACAACTGGAAAGGTATTTCAATGAGGATTAGTGTTTTTACATGTGACCTTAGCACCAGATGAAGTATAAAAATAATGTCCTAATAAACAAACTCCTTTGGCTGTACCCTGATTTGCTACATTTTTACAACAATGACAGCATCTTTTCTTATTAATGCCTATTTTCAAATCCAAACTATAACTGCATTTTCACTTTTCATCTACTATAAAATCATTTCAACTTTGTAAGTATCATGTCAACTTGTTAATGTCATTAGAAATGCCAGTGGAGACCATGCGCAGCCACAATCAGTCAGCAGATAAATGATTCAGAGCTTTAAAAAAACTTGACCTTAAAACGTGTCTGCTATTCTTACTCCACAGGGAATCCTCCTTTAGTTCTATGTTGGAGCTAGATCTATGGTAAAACATCACAAACTAGTCAAGTTACATGTCCCTGAAAGCAGATGGGTTTGCAGTGGTGGGTCTGATTTATTTGCCTTGATGTTTGCCAAAAATCCGAAGAGGCAGAGATTAAAGGAGAAAACATAAAAGTTCATTCTAGTTTCAAACATGCTACTAAAATCACGAGCTAGAAACAGTAACACAAAAAGGTTGGATCATTGCCAGCCTTCTTTCCTTGAATATGGGGGGCAAATCTCAGCATAAGCAGGGTAATATGGAAGCAAAGAAATAAATGACAAATCATATTGTTAGCAAGCTGCTGCCTGGGCATTGTACATATGTGCTGCCAAATGTCTCAGAATCAAAGCCTGACACAAAGGTCAAAAATATAAGCCATATTCTGCCTTCACCTAGAAAGAAATCTCTTAGCGGGGAGTAGCAACAATGAGAACAAAGGGCAGGGGGGAAGAGAAGAGAGAGGAGAGGAAGTAGTGTCTTCATAAGACCAGTCAATATTCATGATGAATACCTTAGTCCTGAAGTAAGTGCTGGGACTGCAGTGGGAAGTATGTGAATAGAATAAAGCAATTCTTTGGAATTAGAAGACTAAGAAGCATTGCAGCCTATGAGCACAGCCTGGATTTCCCAGAGATCCTATGGAATCTAGGTCAGACACCTCTCAATGATGAATATGTGGGGTTAGACTCCAAATGCATCTATAGCCACATTTGGATATGTCCTCATTCCCAGGGTTGCTGACCACTCATTCTCCCAAAATAAAGGTTCAACTGGGGTACTTGACAGTCTTGGAAACTCATATCAACAGGCAATGATAAACTCTGCAACTCCTGTTAAAATGAAGCAGAATAACTGAACTCCCTGCTATTATTTTCCAAAGTTAGATGTATTTCTGATTTTGCATTATTTTAAAATTATTAATTATAATTTTTATCAAAACAGCTCTTTAAACCCTTTTAAAATAAATTAAAAATTTAAGTGCTACATATTTACTAACCATTGTGTAAAAATAACATTTTTTCCACAAAACTTTAAAGAATGCTTCTGATAACCAGCATTTGATAAACATGCCTATTTTTGCCTAATCATTACATTTTATAATTTTATTAACTTTGGCCATGTATACACTAGTTACCGCTTTTATAGGTTGAATATTTTTTTAATAATTTATAAAACATTCTACCATTCCTTCAATCATTTTAGATGCTTCTGTTTGAAACTCTTTGAGCTCAATTAACCTTCTTGAATTGAATGACATAAAAATTGAGTGTACATAAAAAATTAAGCTTTCTATTTGCTGCATAGTTCAAATTTGTTCACGTATTCAACACATACTTTTCAGAGTACCTACTAAGAATCAGACACTATTTTAGGTGCAGAGGATATAATTGTTAGCAAGCCAATGTCCCTCCCCTATGGACTTTATGTTCTAGTAGTTGAGGAAAAAGACATAAAAAGCATGTATATAATATTGGTTAGTGAAACGTACTATAAAAAAATAAAATGATAAAGATATAGTGAGGAATAGAACGATATTTCAGGTAGAGTGGGTTTGCTTCTCTCAGTTAGTGTTCAAATATTTAGAGAAAAAGCATTATAGGCAAAGGTTCGGAAAGCATGTGCAAAAGCCCTGAGGTGGGAGCAGTATGGCAATACTTCTCTGGACATTTTCCAGCATTTTGCTGACCTTTATGTTTGCAGATGCCTTCAATGAATTGCTAAAAATAACTCTGACACTCTCTTGGATTAACATGGTTACCTCAGAAATTTGTTAGTATAAATTAGATTATTTTTACAAGATGTTTTAGCTCTTATATTTGAACAATGTGTTCCTAGTTGCACCTGTCTGTATGAAAGCTTACTATTCAAAAATTTATCTAACACTTACCATGTGCAAGACATTGTACTAGGATCTACAGGATCAAAAAGGCATGAGATATAGTCCATAATGTTCCTAACTTGCAAGAGGTTAAGATCTACTTGTAAAGACAAAATATCAATGGAAGGAACCATATGCTAACAGCCAAATAAATGATATATGAGTAACGTTAGCTACAGGAATTCAGTAAAGAAAGTGACTATCGAAAGGTTCAAGTGGTGAAAGTGGGCTTCCGCAGGAGATGGGGCCTGGGCTGAGCACTGTAGACAAGATGGGCTCAACAAAATTGAAAGATCTCAAGAGAATACAAGTGTGGTGTGAGCAGAGGCTCCAAAGCAGGGAAGCACTTGGCATGCCCAGGAAATATGATTCTAATTGACTATAGAAGGAAATTTATAAAGGGCAAGTTGAGTGGGATCTAGAATATGGAAATGTAATCTTGAATGAAGACGTTTTAATCCTGCAGACAACAAGGAGTCATTTCATCTGCCATGGTCTTTGCAGTCACAGATTTGTGAACTATTGTTTCAGTTGGGCCTCATCTGCTTTTGTTATCTGAAAGAATTGTGTGTAGTGAAGAATCAGCCTTACCCAAAAAGAGAACTGGCCTTTCCCATTGGCTTCTAGGAGGTGATCTCTAGGCCCTTGCAAGTGTAATAGGAGGTCTTTGTTTGCATGTGGGTCTTGACCACTCAACAGCCTAACAATGTGACTTACCATGGGGCTTCGGGGCATGCAGTATTAGCTCTACCTATGGAGAGGCTGGAGACTAAAGGTTAGTCATGTGAGCAGTACATGAATAAGCCCCTGTGAAAACTCTGGACAAGACTCAAGTGAGCTTCCCTATCTGGCAATACTCCACGCATATCGTCACACACTGATGTCAGGAAAGCTACATTGTCCATGACTCCGTGGGGAAAGGACAAAGGAAGAGCCATGCTTGGTACTTCTCCTGGACTCTGTCCAATGTGCGTCATCCCCTGGCAAGCATTAATCTGTATCCTGCAGCTGTAATACAATGTCACCATGAGTATTACAGCTTTCATTGAGTTCCAGGAGTGCTTCTAGTGAATTACTGAACCTGAGGGTGATTTTGGTAACAACTTGACACAACTAGTGTTAGAAGTAAGGGCAATCTTGTGTGGACTATGCTCCCTCTTTAACTTTGAAATTGTTTAAATTCTAACAAGTTGGCCATCAACAAATATGAAGTTTTTCATTGTGGTATTCCCACCAGTAAATTTTCTCTATTCAAAGATATGTATCATTGCCTGCCTTTTCATCTGTCTTTGACAAAATACTATTCACAATAAAATAGTCCTCCAATACCATGTTAATTCAGATGACCTTTTAATGTAGAACCTCAAACGTTAAAAATGTTGGACCACTATTGACCATTGGCCATCTGTTCAATGAGCTCCTCAAAAATCTATATGTAATCAGTAAAGACCATTAAATTAAAAGTAGGTCACACAACTGCTGATATGACCCTCTAATTAACTTGCATAAAGGATCATCTGAAACCTCAAAGGACAGTGAGTGTAAGTAAACAATAACTACACCCCCAAGTAAATGTCAATAATATGTATATTTTAAAAATCCTTTAGGATCAATGAAGTTACTCTATACTGGGATGTGGGTTTTGAAAAATCCAATTAATTTTTATATCAAGTCACGTTACATAAAATTGTCATTTCACTCCTTTTTGTAACAGTACATGTTTCCATTAATATAAGTTTTTACTCACATAGGAGTAGGAGATGCACTGATCACCACAAGAACAATAACAGAAGAAATAGGAAGGGCTAAGAACAGAAGGATTTGTTCCTGAGAGACTATAATAGTTCTAGTTCTCAATTATAAAGGTCATTTCAATAAATTAAATATTCTAATTTAATACAGAAAGTGTACAATAAGGTATTTTTTGTTTTACAATATTTCAACTTTCTTTTCTGATACTCTACTTTGTTCATAATTCTCTAACCAAGAGGGTCAATTTCTGTTTCTCCAACAGACTTCTCTGGAAGTAGTAGCAATCTTTTTGCAAGAGGGCACATTTGAAATCTGATTAATCCTTTTTGGAATAAAGCCAAATAATGAGTAGAAACCTAAAGATTTTTATTCTGCACTGTTTTTCTCTATATGGACTCAGAAATGAGCATTACTATTCTAAGACTTAGAGGATCTAGGTAAATATATTCCAGCTCCTTGACACAGTATATTCCTTTTTTAGCTTCTTTGCTGATTCCTCCTCTGCCTACTCCTTATCTGATGGTGTTACATCCTTAGCATTGTTCTGTGCTCGCTCTTCATGCTCTCCCCAGGAAATCACATCCACTCCTGTAACTTCAACCACCATCTGTCTTCTCTCTCCTAGATCTTTACTAAAGTAGATGCCAAACCTTACTGATTATCAGAATCATCTGAAAATTTATTTCTGAACCCAGATTTCACCTAGATTTAATCTACCAAATTCTCTATAGTACTTCCAGGCAATCTGTATTTTTAACAAAGATCTATGCAGCCTTGAGTAAAAGTCCACAAATTATTTGGGAACTACTGGTCTAACAGACCTATCACTCCACATCTAAAACTTAACAAGTCAAAAATTCAATTCAGAATTTCCTATATTCTGATTCTCAGCAGAGTGAACTTCCATGTCTGAGCTGACATACAAAGAGTTATTCTAGGAGTCTTCTCCCTTTTCCTCTCTTAATCAATTTGTCCTTTGGTCTTCTACTCTGCTTTTTTAATTAACTGGTACCCGTGTCTGAATATCCCCACTTGATTGCTACCCCCAGGTAGACTACAATCAGTTCTTATTTATCTTTGTTTTCCTTGCAGCCTGAGACTTTAGTATGTGCTTCATAAATGGGTGCTGAATAAATCAGAATAAGTGAAGCAGGCATGGGAAATATGTATGTATTCCCTACAATGAAGAGACTCAAGTTTTATAATTTTTACTTTGAGTTTTCAATTCTGTTCTAACCTTATTTAGTCAAGAACAGCGACAAAAGGAAATAATTTGCACCAAAACCAAAGATGATGACAAGGAGTCATAGATTTCCAAATCAAAATTTCACAGCAAAATTCATACCAAAATCTTCTTGCTCCTAATACCAAAGAAAACACATGAAAATAATTACAGATATTATATAAACTACAAAAAATCAAAATGGATCTCTATCTTAAAATAGAAATTAGAAATTCTACCACTATTGGAATTGCCAAAACTCATCATTACAAAAAGCTGTTTGGAGTTTTCTCACTGAATTTGACGTCATTTTATATGAAAAGCCATAAAAGATAAAGACACACTCAAGTGCTGTATTTTTTTAAAAATTAGTCTTTTTACTTTAAAAGTGAGAGAGATGAATCACAGAATTAACGTGTTTAAAACACTGCTAGAAGCAAATTACATTAAATATGATTTTTTAGAAATCTGAAGTATCTTTCATGGTGTACATGTTAACTCTTTCTCAATAAAATAGCTTGAAGTAGGGGCTTCCCTGGTTGTGCAGTGGTTAAGAGTCCGCCTGCCAATGCAGGGGACACGGGTTCGTGCCCCGGTCCGGGAAGATCCCACATGCTGCGGAGCGGCTGGACCCGTGAGCCATGGCTGCTGAGCCTGCGTGTCCGGAGCCTGTGCTCCGCAACGGGAGAGACCACAGTAGTGAGAGGCTCGCGTACCGCAAAAAAAAAAAAAGCTTCAAGTAGTAGATTGAGATCAAGGTTAGGTAAGAATCAGGAAATTTTTTCCTATTCATTGTACTTCTGGATTATAGTACTTAATAGGTTCAGGTTCTTTATTAGTCTTAATACCATATTAAATCAAAGGAAGATACAGATGGTACATAGGTACAATTTATAAGTAGTTCACAATATGAAAATAACTAATATTACTGCTTAGAGAAACCAAGCATTATTTAGGTCAGCTAGGACATATGTCCTTTTCTGGCACCATCACCATAGTTCAGGATATTATCACTTTAGGCTTAGGCTCTTTCAATGGCCTCTAAATCGTCCCAGAGATTTTCTCTCTTTCAATCAGTCTGCACAGTACTTTCAGGTTAATCTACCTAAAAGACTGTTTTGTTGTTGCTGCTGTTATTTTTCTATAGTATCACAAATGTTTTACTATTATTTTTGGTAATACATAGTTTTTTTAATTGAAGTATAGTTGATTTACAATGTTGTATTAGTTTCAGGCATATAGCAAAGTGATTCAGTTATACAAATATATATATATTCTTTTTCAGGTTATTTTCTATTATAGGTTATTAATAGATATTGAACATAGTCCCCTGTGCAAGGACAGTAGCTCCTTGTTGTTTATATATTTTACATATTTTAGTGATAAAGCAATGTTTTGCTCCTGGGTAGCATTCAAATCCATCTACAGTATGGTCCCACCTGCTATCCTCAAATAGAAAAAAATCCTTATCCATTCCATCTGAATCACATCCCATTCCACGAAGTTTCACTGTTCTTTCAAATTTTAATGTTTTTGTACACTTTCCTCTGTCTTGGATGACCCTACTTCCCACATTTTCCCCTACTGAAATCCTGTCCATTTATAAAGGCTCATATCAGACTTCTTCCATGGTAAGGTCCTAATGATCCAAAGTGAAAAGAGTATCTTCTTCCTTTATGCTCTTATGATACCAACTTGTATATACTTAGATAAAACTTACTATATATTGCCTTGGGGTGAGACATATTTTACCTCCACTAAGCTCCTGGCTCCTAGAGATGGTGTCTTATAGTAACTCATGTAGTACCCTATGTAGTAGGAGCTAAACAAAAATACTTGTGGAATAAGTGATTCTATGAAAGGAGAAAATGGTCAACCAAAGCAGAAAGGCAGAGAATAAAGGAAGAGCTTGTGTTTCTAGTTAAGTAAAGGGTAGGTCATGCCCCACACTGAGCCACAAATGAAAGCTAGGTTGGGGCAAATTTTCTGTGCCTGGTCACTCACATCTGCCTTGTGAAATGCTTTGAGCAGGCTCCTTGGGGACAAGGATTATAAAAACCATCATAAGGCAGAATGTTATCTGCCACAGCCAATGCCACGGTTAACATTTTCACCCACAAAAAACATAGTCTCATTGTTCAAAACCCTGCTTTGCCAGGGGATACTTGGAGATAACTTTGGAGCAAGTTATCACATTTTAGTTCATAATGCTAACTGCCTGATATACAGAAAAGAATCAAAGAAGCCTTTACACAGATTTATCATGATCATCAGAAAGCACACATTTTACCTAAATCTATCTTCAACCTAGCATAGGCTGAAATGCTTTATGAAGATGATGTAATGCTGCAATTATCTAAGGAACCACTGAAAGCAGCGCTCTTCCAAGTTGGTATTTCATGCTATAGCTGTGATAACGTGTTCAAAATCACAATAGTAAATAACACAGCCCTGAAACACGATAGCATAAGCCAGACAACCTGCGATAGCATGAGTCAGAAAACCTGTCACAAACGTAGCAAATCTGAGAGCCACAGAGAGGGGAAAGGATTTTGATTCTTTAAACAACAAAGATATAGCACCCTGACCCTGAGTATCAGTCAAGAGGACATCTCTGCTTGTGCCACTAGAGGAATACCTGCAACTTCTAAAAGGAAAGAGATGGAGATGGGATGGGCTAAGAGAGGCAAAAAAAGTGCTCTGGCTTTAAGCCTGAACGCAGGTATCGCAATACCACTATGCCATTACCCCTAGGGAGATCAAGGCCATGTGGGCAAAGTTGTGGGGGGCGGGGGGAATGACATTGGAGGGGAGGAGGGCTCAACAATATTTCATGAGTAGAACTCCTGACTTGTTAGCTTTTTGTTTGCATTTTACTGAACGATTTAAGTAGGGCAACTACTACAAAAATCAGTGCCCTATAAAGAAAATGTATTCAATTCAATGTGCTCAGCTACAATGTGAGCTTTAGTCGTCTTAAAATTTCATAATTCCACAAGGGTCAGAAACTACTGTGCTTTGCCCCAGCTTTAGGGTTCCCAGATTAAATATAGGATGCCCAGTTCAACTGCATGGGATTTAATATTGCATAGGACTTACTTGTTTATATTAAAAAATTACGTTTTTGTTTATCTGAAATTCGAATTTAAGTAGGTGTGCTGTATTTTTATTTTTGCTAAATTGGGCAGTCTTATCAGATTACTATTATCACAGTATAGGGAAAATCAATTCCTGAGTACTCTTCATATATCACTTTGTTCAAGTTGCTTTTAAACACTTGGTCTAAAAGGTACCATATTTGATATAAACGAGTCACATTTGACTTCTCAAGAAAGCTGTGTTAAATTTACTTAAAAATTGAGCAAATATTATTTAAAAGCCACAGAAACTGTTTTGAATAGAATCAGAAAGATCTGTTCTAAACTACAAAAGACTGAGAGGAAAATGAGGACATCTAGATAACAATGGACAGACACCATTATTAGTAAGAATACCAAGCCTGTGAGGCACAGAAAAACTGAATTGATGACCTGGAAAATAAGATCAAATTAAGATATAGCAGACTGATCTGAGGTCCCTGCAGACATGAAGGCAGGGAACAGATAAAGATTCCTCCCAGTGAATAGAAGACAAAGATGCTGAGAATGTTTACTTAGTCAACATTGTCTCCTCTGTTCAAATGCCAAATAAAGACCAATCAATTAACATATGAAAAGCTTTTCTGGTCTAAGAAGAAAGTGGCTTCAAAATTAGCAGAATGACATAAAACTACACCTGAGTTTTTAGTACTGTACTATGCCTTATCAAAGGATGACTTATTGCCCTGGTATTTACATTGTAAATATTGATATGAAGAAGTATTAAGGCACAACTTGAAAGACTTGGTGGGTATGATGGCCTGGGGACAAGCAACCTTCACGTACAACTCCAATCCAGGAAAAATTAAAATTTATGGGTTGCATATTTTAAATGATCTTTTTAATTAAAAAGTTGAAGCCATTTCTTAAATATTCTTAATTACTTCTCTGAATGGTTATAAATTCCTAATTGAAATTTCATAGACCAAGTAACTATAGTATCTGATTATAATATATACCTTTGAACCAACTGTTAGTCTTTGATTATATTGTAAATTAATTGAAAAATGTGATTTTTCTTCTCATATACTCATTAAAAGAGAATTTCCAATTGAAAACAATTTAAACAGAAACTTCTTTAATAACACACACACACAAGTCCACTTCCTTTGAAACAATTTTCATCAGCTACTTTTATCTTTTTGGCTGCAACCAACTAACCACAGAAGGAGTTTAGCTCCCAAGGCTCAGAGACTGACAGCCTACCATCCCAGCCCCTACCAGTCCCTAATGGGGCTGGACTCACTAAGGCTTTGACAGTCTCTGAAGGTAAACCACACAGACTGTGACTAGGTGAGACAGGGGCACTGAAAAATGCACAATTATCTTGGAAGTAGTTGATATTTCAATCAAAACCAAAACGCCTGAGACAGTCAAAATGGGAAAAATTTGAACTTTGCTGAACTTCCTTAAAATTGCTTCACAGAATATCCTCAGCAAATCCATTGCCTCTGGGCCTAGTATTCCCACCCCATCCAACAAGACCATCTGTCCTCACCTCTAATTGAGCAAACTTGACTTATTTTCTTTTATGTGCCCTACCTGTCCAGTAAATTGCCAAATACTCCTTCAAGCAGGAGTAGGGAGGTGTACAGGATCCAAAAATATATATATTGGGCAAATTTTAGCCCTCTCTGGGTAGAGAGAGTCCTGAAATTAGTTAAGGGGCCATAATTCAGAGCTAGGCTGGGTGATGTGGCTGAAGTATTGGTCTAGAATCAATGCTGTCCAAAAGAAGTACAACACAAGTCACAAATGCAAGCCACATATGTAATGTAAAAATTTTGTGTAGCCACATTAAAAGAGTAAAAAGAAATAGGGGAAATTAATTTTAATAACATATTTAATTTAACCCAATGAATCTGAAACATTATTATCTCAACATGTAATCAATATTAAACATTAACACTGAAATATTTTACATTCTCTTTTTCCACACTGTCTTTAAAATCTGGTATTAATTTTTTTACACGTACATCATTTTGATTTGCTGCATTTCAAGTGCTTGAAAGTACATGTGGTTACTGACTACCACAAATGGACAGTACAGGTCTAAATTTTAACTCAAAAGCCACACTCAATATCTTCAATCTCGTCACAAACCTTTCTCTCTGTAGGGGGAAAAGAAAAATGTCTTTTGAGTGGGGAAGTAAAAACAGAAAGGAGGAAAAAAGAATGGCTATGAAGTTCTCAATACCTGCCTCCAAGTGTGCAAGTTGTAGGCCTATGATTAAACATTCCAGAGAAGAACTGCTTATGCTTTTGCTTCTGCCACTCCTGATATGCCAAGGTTTCTTTCTTTCTTAAAAAAAATTTGTATATCTCCCCCTTTTTCTTTTTTAAAAATATTTTTAATGGGGCTTCCCTGGTGGCGCAGTGGTTGAGAGTCCGCCTGCCAATGCAGGGGACGCGGGTTCGTGCCCCGGTCTGGGAAGATCCCACATGCCGCAGAGCGGCTGGGCCCGTGAGCCATGGCCGCTGAGCCTGCGCGTCCGGAGCCTGTGCTCCGCAACGGGAGAGGCCACAACAGTGAGAGGCCTGCGCACCGCAAAAAAAAAAAAAAAAATTTTAATGAAGTGTTGAACATACAATATTATATTAGTTTCTGGTGTACAACATAATGATTTGACATTTGTATACACTGTGAAGTGATCATCACAATAAGTCTTGTTACCATTTGTTACCACACAAAGTTATCAATTGTTTTTTTTTCCCCTCGTAATAAGAACTTTTAAGATTTACATTCTCAGAACTTTCAAATTTACAATGCAATATTACTGGCTATAGTCACCATGCTGTATATTACATCCCCATGATTTATTTATAACTGCAAGTATGTACATATTGATCTTCACCCATAACACCCACCCCCCGACCTTTCTACCCTCTGCTGACCATCATTCTGTATCTATGAGTTTTGTTTTGTTTGTTGTGTTTTTTAGATTCCACATATAAGTGAAATCATATGGTATTTGCCTTTCTCTGTCTGACTTATTTCACCTAGCATAGTACACTCAAGGACTATCCATGCTGTCACAAATAGTAAGATTTCATTCTTTTTTTGAGTACTATTCCATTATATATACATATATATATATGTATATATAAATAAAATACCTTCATTATCCATTCTTCCCTCAATGAACACTTAGGTTGTTTCCATATCTTGGCTATTGTAAATAATGCTGCAATGAACACTGGAGTCCATATATCTTTTCAAATTAGTACTTTCACTTTCTTCAGGTAAATACCCAGAGGTGGTACTGCTGGATCATATGGTAATTCTATTTTATTCTAATTTTAATTCTAGTTTTTGTAGGAACCTCCATACTGTTCTCCATAGTGGCTGCACCAATTTACATTCCCACCAACAGTGCAGGAGGTTTCCCTTTTCGCCACATCCTTGCCAACACTTGTCATTTGTTGTCTTTTTGAAGACAGCCATTCTGACAGGTGTGATATGGTATCTCATTGTGGTTTTGATTTGCATTTCCCACATGATTTTCATGTGGCTGTTGGCTATCTGCATGTCTTTGGGAAAATGTTTATTCGGTTCCTTTAACATTTCTTGTAGGGATAGTTTAGGGATTTTAGCTTTTGCTTGTCTTAAGTACTCTTTATTTCTACTTCAACTCTGAATGATAATCTTGCTGTTTAGAGCATTTTTGATTGGAAGCTTCTTCATTTCAGCATTTTAAATATATCATGCCACCTCCTTCAGGCCTGTGAAGTTTCTGCTGAGAGATCTGCTGATAGTCTTGTGAGGGTTCTCTTGTATGTAACAAGTTGTTTTCCTCTTGCTGCTTTTAAGATTCTCTCTCTAACTTTGGACATTTTAATTGTAGCGTGCTGCTGTCGGTCTCTTTGGGTTCGTCTTGTTTGGAACTTTCTAGGCTTTCTGGATCTGGAAGTTTGTTTTATTCCCCAAGTTAGGGAAATTTTCAGCCATTATTTCTTCAAGTAAGTTTTCTTCCCCTTTCTTTCCCTCTTCTCCTTCTGGGACCCTTACAATGCCAATTTTTTCCATTTGATATTGTCCCATAGGTCCCTAAAGATATGTTTTTTTGTTTGTTTGTTTGTTTTTTGCGGTACGCGGGCCTCTCACTGTTGTGGCCTCTCCCGTTGTGGAGCACAGGCTCCAGACGCGCAGGCTCAGCAGTCATGGCTCACTGGCCCAGCCGCTCCGCGGCATGTGGGATCCTCCCGGACCGGGGCACGAACCCGTGTCCCCTGCATCGGCCACTGCACCACCAGGGAAGCCCAAGCTATCTGTTTCTTAAATGCTTTTTTCTTTTTGCTGTTCTGTTTGGGTGAGTTTCACTGTCCTGTCTTCCAGATCACTGCTTTTTTCTCTGCTTCATCTGGTCTGCTGCTGAACCCCCCTAGTGTATTTTTTAGTTCAGTTACTATATTATTTGTGAGTCCTGTTTGATACATTCTAATATTTTCTATTTCTTTATTGAAGTTCTCTCTGTTCATCCATTCTTCTCCCAAGTTTGGTGACCATTCAAACATCTTTATAACCATTGATTTGAACTCTTTATCAGGCAAATTACTTCTTTTTGTTTCATGAAGGTTTTTTTCTGGAGTTTTATCTTGCTCTTTTGTTTGGAATATATTCCTCTGTTTCCTCATTTTGCTTGACTCTATGTTTGCTTCTACATGACAAGTGAAACAGCTCTCTCTCCTGTCTTGAAGGGGTGGCCCCATGCAGGAGATGAACCTTACTGTTTAACCTTGTCCTAGTTTCTGGATGTCTCTCTAACTATCTCTCGTATTGTTTCAGATCTGTGGGGCCCAGAAACACAACCCCACCTTGGTCACCAGAGCCCAGGGTTCAACGGGCATCCCTAGGGTGGGCTGCACACACGTGCTAGCCTTGGGGGGGTCATGGGGGGATGGGGCACTTGCCTGCTGCTTCTGGCAGGGCATAGCAGCAATGAAGTGAGGCAAGCAGCAGCAGCTTAGAGTGAGAACGCAAAAATGGCTCCTACCAGCACCAGCACTAACAAGGTAGAAGCAAAACATAAAATATGGTGCTTGCAAATGCCTCTGTCCCTGGAGAGAATTCCAGTGGGCTTTTGCCCCTCTGACAGACACTGTAAGATTAGCAAATGAATCTCCTCATATGGTCTAAGATCTTTTCACACTGTTGCTTTTACACTGGGACCCCAGGTGAGTGAATTTTCATGTGAGCCCTTTAAAAGCAGAATATCCATTTTGTACAGCCCTGTGGTTCTTCTGGACATAAGCCCTGTGGTTTTCAAAGCCAGACATTTTGGGACTCCTCTCTCCAGTGCAGGTCTCAAGGATCGGGGTGCCTGATGTGGGCACAAACCCCTTTCTCCTCAGGGAAAAGTTCCATATTTGTGAGATCCTTTCCAATTATGGGTCACTGTACCTGGAGTGGGAGTTTTGGTGAGAATGCATCTCTGCTTCTCCCTACCCATCTCAATGTGGCCCTTTTATCCTTCATTTTGAATAAACAAAGTTTAGTTCTCGGGTTTTTTTTCAGAGGGAAGTGTTCCATATGTAGCTATAGTTTTGCTGTGTCTGTGAGAGCAGGTCAGTTCAGGATCTTCCTATGCCTCCATCCTGAAGCTCTCCTCTGCCAAGGTTTCTTATGAAATGGCTAAGCCCATTACCAAGAACAGTGTTTCTTAGCCATACTTCCATATGGGATATAATTAACTAGGACTTATCCTACCATCCTGGACTAACAGATAAACACCAGTAAAAAGTATAAACAGGGACATGGACTTAAACATTTTCTATAGGCCTTGGCTTCAAAGAACTTCACAGAAGATGTAAAAATCTCAGAGATAACTGCTTCTGGTACTGCCAAAAATTATGGAAGCAAGCTTAATTAACCCTGTATTGAGAGAGTATTGACCTAATTATGTTGACACTGCCTGAATTCTCTATTTAAGGAGGGAGAATGCTTACAGGCTAGATTACCAAAGTCCATTTTGGGGCTTTTGTTTTTTTCCAAGTCTCTCAATCTTCTTTAGGCACAATGAAGAACAGCATTAAAGAAGACCCTTCACAATGGAATGCCCTTTTCTGAACGTGTATGGTAGTGAAAAAATTTAGGCTTTAAAGCCACCTGCAAACTATATAATCTTGGACAAGTTACTTAATGGCTCTAACCTTTGTTTTCTTCATCCTCACTACTCCCTCAACAAAATAATGATGCTAATTCTAATTTTCAGAATTTTTTAAGATTAGATATTACATATGCCAATCGTAGTACCTGGCACATAACAGGCATTCAACTCATGGTGGATATCATTAAGCCTGAAATTCTTTTGCTTTTTTTCTATAGCATGAGGGCAGTAATTCTAGCACCTGGAAGCTGGGTAACTGCTGAAGGCTTCTGATGCTACCCGGTAAGCAGATCATACCCAAGACTTCTAAGACAGAGTCATGGTGAACAGACTGGGGGTTAGCAAATACATGGCCATCCTTGGAGCTTCTCCAGGAGCCATGGGAACTTTAAATCTCCATTTCTGAATCATGATAATGATCTAATACTCAGTGTGGTGGGTCAAAATCAGAATTAAAAGAAAAAAGGAAATAGTAAATACCACAGTGCATCTCATAGAATCATTTCTGAAAACTCTTGCTTCCGACAGACAAACATATTGGGGTGGCCAAAAAGTGCCTTCGGTTTTTAAGTAAAAATAAAAGACACATTTCTCATTTTCACTGAGAACCTTATGGAACAATGTATTCACCCTTCTGTTCCATTACCTTCTGCCATTTTTCAGGCAACTTCATAATTCCATCTTCCCAAAACTTTTTACTTTTTGAGCAAAGAACTGTTCCAGGTGCCTATTACAGTCTTCCTGGGAATTGAAATTTTTTCCATTAAGAGAATGCTATAAAGACTGAAATAAAGGGAAATCCGAAGGTGCAGTATCTGGTGAATACGGTGGATGAATCAGAACTTCCCAGCCAAGCTGTAACAGTTTTTGCCTGGTCATCAAAGAAACATGTGGTCTTGCGTTATATTGATGGAAGATTCTGAGTTTTCTGTTGACCAATTCCAGACGCTTTTCATTGAGTGCCGCTTTCAGTTGGTCTAACTGGGAGCAGTGCTTGTTGGAATTAATCGTTCGGTTTTCTGGAAGGAGGCTTTAATAGAGGACTCTCTTCCAATCCCACCATATACACAACATCACCTTCTTTGGATGAAGACCAGCCTTTGGTGTGGTTGGTGGTGGTTCATTTAGCTTGCCCCACAATCTCTTCCGTTCCACATTATTGTACAGTATCCACTTTTCACCCCCCGTCACAATGTTTTAAAAACAGAACGTTTTCATTAAGTTTAAGTACAGAATCACAGGCAGAAATATGGTCAAGAAGGATTTTTTCGCTTATATGTAGAACCCAAACATCAAAGTGATTAACATAACCAACTGGTGCAAAGGATTTTCAATGCTTGATTTGGATATTTTGAGTATGTTGGCTATCTCCCGTGTGGTATAACGTTGGTTTTTCTCAATTAATGTATCGATTTGATCACTATCAACTTCAACTGGTCTACCTGACCATGGAGCATCGTCCAGCAAGAAATCTCCAGCATGAAACTTCACAAACCACTTTTGACACGTTCAATCAGTCACAGCACCTTCCCCATACACTGCACAAATCTTTTTTTGCACTTCGGTTCCATTTTTACCTTTCTTGAAATAATAAAGCATAATATGCCAAAAATGTTTCTTTTCTTCTTCCATCTTTGATGTTAAAATGGCTACACAAAAATTTACCAATTTTGATGTCTTTTAAATGCACGCTGATATGACAGCTGTCACATACAATCTAACAAAATGGTTTTGAATGAAGTTAGAGACAACTAAGTGTTACTAGAGCCTTCTTATGGAAAAAACCAAACAAACATTTTGGCCAACCCAATAGATGTATATATGGGGAGGGTGAAGAATGTTTGACTACCACTGCCTTAGAACACACTAGGATTTCAAGGAACCCTGAAATTTTTTAATTCTAAGGAGACATAAATAAGCAGGAAAGAAGAACACCTAACTCCTTTGAAGAGGAATTTTTAGGGCAACCGTGAGAGCTGCCAAATATGGGCTCTAAAACATGGATACTGGGATAAGGATATAACAATCCTAGCTTCAATCCATATGGCTGTGTTAAGATCAACTACCCTCAAATGACTATAGAACAAAGCATAGCTGGTTAGCTAGATGATATAAACTCTTCATTGAGTAAGACATGTTCATTTTTTCTTAATGGCTATTTTTTTTTTAAAAGCGTTTGGGAAATAAACAAGTTAAGGCTCTAGTGAAATTAATTTTCCTGACTTTATAAATAGAATCTGATATAAATCTTTTTTGTGTATGGGATTAGAGGTTTACATAATTTGAGAATACTAATGTGTATAATATAGATGCTATAGTTTGCAATGCTATTTTTGGTTATGAAAAGAAAAAACAACCTGGATTTATAAAGCACATGTGATTTTTTTAAAATGAAGTACCATGGATTGGAAATGCTTAAAGAAAAACTTTCTAGCATTAAGACAGAAAAGAATTAAGGAAAGTAAGTTTATCTGTTATAAAGTGAACTCTATCTTATCTCCAAAGAAACCCTCCTTCAAACACCTTATGGATTCTACCCTCAACACTCCACTGAAACTGCTCGTTAAGGTTGCACTGACCTCAAAATTGTCAAGCACAAAAGATAATTTTCAGTGTTCATACTGTGTGAAGTGGACAGCATTTGGGAAACCTAACTACTCCTTCCCTTTTTGTGTTGTGATGAGAACTTTTAAGATCTACTCTTAGCAATCTTTAAATATACAATTTACTATTATTAACTATAGTCACCATGCTGTACATTACATCTCCAGTACTTATTTATTTTATAAACCATTCCTTTTTTCTTGAACCTCTTCCCCTACAGGCTCCTGAATACCTCTTCACTGATTTTCCTCTCATCTCTTCACAGCTTCTCAGCCACTTTTGCCAGCAACTCTTCTTCTATAAAATTCATATATATTCTCAGCCCCTTTTTCTTCTTAACCAACACTGTCCTTTTGTGGTTTTGTACATACAAAGCCTCAACTTTAAGCCATTCACTAATGATTTTCAAATTATGTCCCCAGGCTTCAGACCTACATTTTAAATTGCCTACTGCGCATCTCCTCCTGGTTGCCCCGCAGGCACCTCAAACTCGGTGTGGTAAAAAACAAACTCAGCATCTTTTTCCAAAAGTATTCTTTCCCTCTCATATTCCTGCCCCCTTGGGGTGAAGGGCACCACTCTCCATTTAGTCCCCCAAAGCAAAAATCTGGGAGTCCTCACAGATGCGCCCTCCTTTATGACTGTTATTGTCAAAATCAATTACAAAGCCCTATCTGTTCTTTCTCATTATTGACCCTCAAATCCATGATCATTTTATTTTCATTTCTATTGCTCCTTATTTCAGTACCTGAGCTTCCTCTCCCTAGAATATTATAATTTGTTTTCTTGTGAAAATAGATTTATTGAGATAGAATTGACTTACCAAAAACTCACCATTTAAAACATGCAATTCAACAGTGTTTAGTATATGCACAGAGTTGTGCAACCATCACCACAGTCTAAGTTTAGAACATTTTCACACCCCCCAAATAAACCTCACACCATTTAGTCGTCACATTCCATTTGCCCCATCCCTCTTAGCCCTAGGCAACCTATACTTTATGTCTCTATAAGTTTGCCTATTCTGGATATTTCATATAAACAGAATCATACAATATATGGTTTTTTTGTGACTGATTTTTTTCACTTAGCATGTTTTCAACGTTCATCCCTGCTGAAGTGTGTCCCAATACTTCATTCCTTTTTACTCCTGAATAATATTCCATTGTATGGATATACCAAATTTTCTTTATCCATTCCTTCCTTTATAGACATCTGGGATATTTCTACTTTTTGGCTATTATGAGTAATCCTGCTATGAACATTTGTGTGCAAGTTTTTGTGTTAACATATTTTCAGTTCTCTTGAGAATATATCTAGAAGTGGAATTGCTAGGTCATATGGTAATTCTCTACCTAACTTTTTGAGGAACTACCAGACAGTTCTACAAAGCAGTTGCAGCATTTTTAAATGCCCACCAGCAGTGTATGACGGCTTCAATTTCTCCACACTTAACTTTTTGATTATAGCTACCCTAGTGGGTATGAAGTGGTATCTCAGTGTCTTTGATTTGCATTTCTCTCATAGCTAATGATCTGGGGCATCTTTTCATGTGCTAGTTGGCCATTTGTATATCTTCCTTGGAGAAATATCTATTGAAATCCTTTACCCATTTTTCAACTGGGTTGTCATTTTATGATTAGGTTGAAAGAGTTCTTTTCATATTCTGGTTACTAGATCCTTATCAGATATATGATTTGCAAAGGTTTTCTTCCATTCTGGGTTGTCTTTTCACTTCCTTGGTAGTGTCCCTTGATGTACAAAAGTTGTAAAACTTGGTGAAGTCAAATTTATCTTTCTTTCTTCTAGTGCTTGTGCTATTAGTTTTATACCTACTAAAAAACCATTGTCAAATCCAATGTCATGAAGATTTACCCCTATGTTTTCTCCTAAGAGTTTTATAGTTTTAGCTTTTACTTTTAGGTCTTTGATCTATCTTCAGTTAATTTTTATATATGATGGGAGGCAGGGTCCTATTATTTTAACCTCACTACCAAACTTTGGTCTTGCTGCCAAAATGATTTTCCTTAAAAGAAAACAAACAATTTTTTCTATTCTATCATCACATAATTAAAATCTCTAAATGGCCATGTCATATCTTTTTTTTTTTAAAACATCTTTATTGGAGTATAATTGCTTTACAATGGTGTGTTAGTTTCTGCTTTATAACAAAGTGAATCAGCTACACATATACATCTGTTCCCATATCTCTTCCCTCTTGCATCTCCCTCCCTCGCACCCTCCCTATCCCACCCCTCTAGGTGGTCACAAACCACCGAGTTGATCTCCCTGTGCTATGCGGCTGCTTCCCACTAGCTATCTATTTTACGTTTGGTAGTGTATATATGTCCATGCCACTCTCTCACATTGTCACAACTTACCCATCCCGCTCCCCATATCCTCAAGGCCATGCTCTAGTAGGTCTCTGTCTTTATTCCCGTCTTACCCCCTAGCTTCTTCATGACCTTTTTTTTTTTTCTTTAGATTCCATATATATGGGTTAGCATATGGAATTTGTTTTTCTCTTTCTCACCTACTTCACTCTGTAGGACAGACTCTAGGTCCATACACCTCACTACAAATAACTCAATATCATTTCTTTTTATGGCTGAGTAATATTCCATTGTATATATGTGCCACATTTTCTTTATCCATTCATCTGTTGATGGGCACTTAGGTTGCTTCCATGTCCTGGCTATTGTAAATAGAGCTGCAACGAACATTTTGGTACATAACTCTTTTTGAATTCTGGTTTTCTCTGGGTATATGTTCGGTAGTTAGATAGCTGTGTCGTATGGTAGCTCTATCTGTAGTTTTTTGAGGAAACTCCATACTGTTCTCCATATTAGCTGTATCAATTTACATTCCCAGCAACAGTGCAAGAGTGTTCCATTTTTCCCACACCCTCTCCAGCATTTATTGTTTGTAGATTTTTTAATGATGGCCATTCTGACCAGTGTGAGATGATATCTCATTGTTGTTTTGATTTGCATTTCTCTAATGATTAATGATGTTGAGCATTCTTTCATGTGTTTGTTGGCAATCTGTATATCTTCTTGGGAGAAATGTCTGTTTAAGTCTTCTGCCCATTTTTGGATTGGGTTGTTTGTTTTTTTGTTATTGAGCTGCATGAGCTGCTTGTAAAATTTGGAGATTAATCCTTTGTCAGTTGCTTCATTTGCAAATATTTTCTCCCATTCTGAGGGCTGTCTTTTCGTCTTGTGTATGGTTTCCTTTGCTGCGCAAAAGCTTTGAAGTTTAATTAGGTCCCATTTGTTTATTTTTGTTTTTATTTCCATTTCTCTAGGAGGTGGGTCAAAAAGAATCTTGCTGTGATTTATGTCATAGAGTGTTCTGCCTATGTTTTCCTCTAAGAGTTTGATAATGTCTGGCCTTACATTTAGGTCTTTAATCCATTTTCAGTTTATTTTTGTGTATGGTGTTAGGGAGTGTTCCAATTTCATACTTTTACATGTACCTGTCCAGTTTTCCCAGCACCACTTATTGAAGAGGCTGTCTTTTCTCCACTGTATATTCCTGCCTCCTTTATCAAGATAAGGTGACCATATGTGCATGGGTTTATCTCTGGGCTTTCTATGCTGTTCCATTGATCTATATTTCTGTTTTTGTGTCACTACCATACTGTCTTGATTACTGTAGCTTTGTAGTATAGTCTGAAGTCAGGGAGCCTGATTCCTCCAGCTCCACTTTTCCTTCTCAAGATTGCTTTGGCTATTCGGGGTCTTTTGTGTTTCCATACAAATTGTGAAATTTTTTGTTGTAATTCTGTGAAAAATGCCAGTGATAGTTTGATAGGGATTGCATGGAATCTGTAGATTGCTTTGGGTAGTAGAGTCAATCCAAGAACTGTAATCTCTTCAAATATTTTTTCAGTCCTTTTCTTTTTCTTTTCTTCTTCTGGGACCTCTATAATTCAAATGTTGGTGCAGTATCAGAGGTCTCTGATACTTTCCTCAATCATTTTCATTGTTTTTTCTTTATTCTGCTCTGCAGTAGCTTCTTCCACTATTTTATCTTCTAGGTCACTTATCCGTTCTTCTGCCTCAGTTATTCTGTTATTGATCCCTTCTAGAGAATTTTTAATTTCATTTATTGTGTTGTTCATCATCGTTTGTTTGCTCTTTAGTTCTTCTAGGTCCTTATTAAACATTTCTTGTATTTCCAAGATTTTGGATCATCTTTACTATCATTATTCTGAGTTCTTTTTCAGGTAGACTGCCTATTTCCTCTTCATTTGTTACGTCTGGTGGGTTTTTGCCTTACTCCTTCATCTGCTGTGTGTTTCTCTGTCTTCTCATTTTGCTTAACTTACTGTGTTTGGGGTCTCCTTTTCGCAGGCTGCAGGTTCATAGTTTCCACTGTTTTGGGTGTCTGTCCCCAGTGGCTAAGGTTGGTTCAGTGGGTTGTGTAGGCTTCCTGGTGGAGGGGAGTAGTGCCTGTGTTCTGGTGGATGAGGCTGGATCTTGTCTTTCTGGTGGGCAGGTCCACATCTGGTGGTGTGTTTTGGGGTGTCTGTGGCCTTATTATGATTTTAGGCAGCCGCTGTGTTAATGGTTGGGGTTGTGTTCCTGTCTTGCTAATTGTTTGGCATAGGGTGTCCTGCACTGTAGCTTGCTTGTCATTGAGTGGAGCTGGGTCTTGGTGTTGAGATGGAGGTCTCTGCGAGATTTTTGCCATTTGATATTACATGGAGCTGGGAGGTTTCTTGTGGACCAGTGTCCTAAACTTGGCTCTCCCACCTCAGTGGCACAGCCCTGACGCCTGGCTGGAGCACCAAGAGCCTGTCCTCCACACGGCTCACAATAAGAGGGAGAAAAAAAATAAAGAAAGAAAGAAGAAGATAAATAAAATAAAAGTAAAATAAAATAAAGTTATTAAAATAATAAATAATTATTAAGAAAAAAATTTTTAATAAAAAAAGATAACAACGGACAGACAGAACCCTAGGACAAATGGTAAAAGCAAAGCTATACAGACAAAATCACACATAGAAGCATACACATACACACTCACAAAAAGAGAAAAAAGGGGGGAAATATATACATATCTTTGTTCCCAAAATCCACCTCCTCAATTTGGAATGATTTGTTGTCTATTCAGGTATTCCACAGATGCAGCGTACATCAAGTTGATAGTGGAGCTTTAATCCGCTGTTCCTGAGGCTGAGGGGAGGAACTTCCCTTTCTCTTCTTTGTTCGCACAGCTCCCGGGGGTTCAGCTTTGCATTTGGCCCCGCCTCTGCGTCTAGGTCGCCGGAGGGCGTCTGTTCTTCGCTCAGACAGGACGGGTTAAAGGAGCCGCTGATTTGGGGGCTCTGGCACACTCAGGCCATGTGGAGGGAGGGGTACAGATGCAGGGAGAGCCTGCGGCGGCAGAGGCCGCCATGATGTTGCACCAGCCTGAGGCGCGCCATGCGTTCTCCTGGGGAAGTTGTCCCTGGATGACGGGACCCTGGCGGTGGTGGGCTGCACAGGCTCCTGGGAGGGGAGGTGGGGATAGTGACCTGTGCTCTCACACAGGCTTCTTGGTGGTGGCAGCAGCAGCCTTAGCGTCTCATGCCTGTCTCTGGGGTCCGCGCTTTTGGCCCCGGCTCGCGCCCGTCTCTGGAGCTCCTTTAAGCAGCGCTCTTAATCACCTCTCCTTGCGCACCAGGAAACAAAGAGGGAAGAAAAAGTCTCTTGCCTCTTCGGCAGCTCCAGACTTTTACCTGGACTCCCTCCCGGCTAGCCGTGGCACACTAGCCCCCTTCAGGCTGTGTTCACGCTGCCAACCCCAGTCCTCTACCTGTGATCCGACCGAAGCCCGAGCCTCAGCTCCCAGACCCGGCCCGCCGCGGCGGGTGAGCAGACAAGCCTCTCGGGCTGGTGAGTGCTGGTCTGCACCGATCCTCTGTGCGGGAATCTCTCCGCTTCGCCCTCCGCACCCCTGTTGCTGCGTTCTCCTCCGTGGCTCTGTAGCTTCCCCCCCGCCACCCACAGTCTCCGCCCGTGAAGGGGCTTCCTAGTGTGTGGAAACATTTCCTCCTTCATAGCTCCCTCCCACTGGTGCAGGTACCATCCCTATTCTTTTGTCTCTTTTTTTTCTTTTGCCCTACCCAGGTACGTGGGGAGTTTCTTGCCTTTTGGGAGGTCTAAGGTCTTCTGCCAGCGTTCAGTGGGTGTTCTATAGGAGCAGTTCCACGTGTAGATGTATTTCTGATGTATCTGTGGGGAGGAAGGTGATCTCCGCGTGTTACTCTTCTGCCATCTTCTCAAATCTCTCCTTGTCATATCTTTTGCAGTGATACTTAACTTTGTGGGAATAGAGAATCTGTTGAAAACTATCCCCAGGAAGTGTGGATGTGGATGTACATGTGCATGTGTACACTAACAGATACACACACACACACACACACACACACACTTTTGCGTGTAATTTCAAAAGATTCCCCAAAGCACTAACACCCGTCAAAGACCACCAGCCCAAAGAATAAAACCTCAACTCTTTTGCACTCCTTTGGCACCATGCCCCCATGAGCTGCCCTGACCTATCATTCTAGCCTCCTTGCCTTACCAGTCTGCAACCTGGCTCCCCACAGGTTAGCATTAAAAGCTCTCTGACTCTATCTAATATGTCATACTACATTATATACTCACATTTCTTTGCACACGCATGTTATTCTTTCCACCCAAAACACATTCCTCGCTCACGAGATTGTTTTAAACGTTAAGTATGATAACTATGCAAATGTGCCTGGTATATAGAAGGCATAATGTTTGCTAAATTTAAAAAAAAGAAAGACTTAGCAAATGTTGGGAAATGAAGATTGCATGTTTTATTTCCAGAAATCTGAGTGACCTAAACAACTGTGTTATATCTGTATTTCTTCATTCACTAGTTAATATTGGAAAACCTAATATGTATATATATGGAAATCATATAGCACAAGACAATTTCTAGGTAATAATAAGTCTAATGGAAGGTAAACTGATCACAAAACTATCTCATTTGTATAAGTTCCTCTTATACGTTTTTAAGGAAGATTACATTGGTTGAAGTATTCATTTGAAAAAAGTTGTAACATAACACTGAAGAATTTATCTCAGAAAGTATGATGTTCTGTCTCTAGAAAAAGAGATTCAATTAAAAGGTTACAAATTTTCACCTATATATGTTCATTCCAATACATCAATGATGTTTTCCAAACATCACTTTAAAATGCATCAATTTACTTAAATTTTGTTAAAATTAAAATTACCACTCTGTGTATATATCTGAGGAAAACAAAATCACTATCTTGAAGAGATATCTGCAACCCCATGTTCACTGCAGCATGATTTACAATAGCCAAGACATGGAAACAACTAAGTGACCATCAATGAAGGAACAGATAAAGAAAATGTGATACATGTGTGTATGTGTACACACACACACACACACACACACACACACACACACACACACACACACAAAATGGAATATTATTCAGCCATAAAAAAGAAGGAAACCCTGCCATTTGAAACAACATGGATGGACTTTGAAGGTACTATGCTAAAGTGAAATAAGTCAGACAGAGAAAGACAAATACTGTATGATTTCACACATATACAGAATCTTAAAAAAAAAACTAATAGAAACAGATAATATATCTATGGTTGCCAAAGTTGGTGGGATGGGGTAATGCGTAAAGGTGAGCAAAAGTACATACTTCCAGTATTAAGATTAATAAGTTCTGGGGATGCAATATACAGCCTGATCACTACAGTTAAGAATACTGTATAATGTACTTGAAAGTTGCTAAGAGAACAGATCTTGGAAAAGTTCTTATCACAAGAAAAAAAAATTGTAACTACATGTGGTACATGTATATCACCATGAGGTGATGGATGTTAACTAAACTTATCGTGGTAATAATTTCACAATATATGCATGTATCAAATCATTATGCTGTACACCTTAAGCTAATGTGATATGTCAATTGCATCTCAGTAAAACTGGAGTTGGGGGAACCTAACACCACAGAAAGCCTGTATCTTGGCAGGGGAAGTGTTCTCTTCAAATTGCAGATCAAGTGTCCACAGTTATATCAGCTGAGAATCAACCCTTAAGAATCAAGACAATAGAACAACTAGTTCTAAAAAGCTGGACATATTTGAGAGGTAAAATCCAGGAAGATTGATGTAAAATAATTAAAAAATAACTTGGTGAATTTCAAGGAGGAATAGTTATCAAAGTGTAGTATGCAAGTATTGCTGTTATCCTGAGGGAACTGCACATGAAATTTGTGGAACTAAGACTAAGGGAAGGCATAAGAATAAAGAAATACTAGTAGGGAGCTGAGAAGGGCTTTTCTTAAAATTTATAACTTTCTATATTTATAGCCTTAAGGCTTACTTGAAATCCCTAATGAAAAATGGTATAAAACACCGGTACTAACATTTTAACCCTTACTAAGGAAATCTAACAAATAAATTAACAGACTGTATGCTACATTTCACTGAGTCTACTGTTTAGATTTATCTTATTTTTTTATTAAAAAGAGATTTTGATTGAGTGCATCAATTAAATACATAATGCTTGATGAATCTCAGAGGCTCATCACTGGATATGTTAGAATATGTATTAATCAAGCAGAAGGGTGGAAAAAAAAATAATAGTAATTACATACAAGGGCATAGATAAAGTCCAACTCTTCACCAAGGTTCAAACAGAATCACAAACAAAGAGACTTTGCTAAATAAAATGCAAACTCTATTTCATAAACTTCATATTGTTAAAGCACTCTTTTAGGCAATGATGAGTACAATAAACTCATAGATTATTCACTGCAAAAAAAAATTAACTTCCTTATGCAAATTGCCTCAATTTGTGATGTTTTGTGTGGAAAAAAATAAAGTGGTACTTCAAAAGTCATATTGTAATTATTATCATAAAGACAAAATAGCTTCTGTTTCTTATACTTATTACTGACTTTTAAAAACAAATTTCCTACTATTACAGTTTAATTTTTTAAATATAATGGACAAAAGAAAATATCCAAAAAGGCAAATATGAGCTTTATTTTTTCATTTTTCTTTTTATGATTATATTTATTTCAATATACAAAAGAATGGTGTTCCCATTATTTAAGCTGTTTCCAACTAGATAATATTTTCTTCAGCATTTAACCAAGTGTTGGCAATTGAAAAAAGAGAAGGTCAATGTGATTGGTTAATTAAGATTTCAAATAACCTGCTGCTCCATAGAGGGGAGGCTAATTCCTCATTTATAAAGTCCATTTATAACTCTAGCTCTGAGAAATGGTCCTAATAAAACTCACAGTTAAGTAGGCCTTCAAATGCATACCAGCCATTAACATTTGGGCTGCCTGCTGCTAGCAAAATATTAATATTTGATGCCACAGCATTTTCATTTTATTACTATTTAGCATAAATCTGTTTCAGGGTCTTATGAAACAGCTTTATTTATGTGTTAAACAGATTAAACTCAGGTTGTAACAATTGGTTTGTAAATGACTTGAAAATAGTTTATAGCCACTAGGAATCTGTATATTTTCTGATTAGATTAATAGCTGTATTTCCTCCAATAAATGCACTATTAGGGACAAAAACAACTTATTGCAGGGTCCTTTGAAAAAGAAAAAAGAAGAGGAAAAAAGATCCAGGAAGACAGTAAGGGAGAAGAGAGCCAACTGAAGGAGATAAAACCACTTTACCTTGCTATAGTGTTTGTAGTTTATTGAGAAGTTCCTATATATTACTACTTTATCTAATGCTCACAGCAATCTGGTGAGATGCTCAGATAATTACTATGCTACATTAAAGATGAGAAAACAAAAGCTCCAGAAGGGTTAAATTTCAAATCAGTTACATGGCTAGAAAATGGCAGGGCAAGATGAGAATCCAGGCCTTGTGATAAAAAGAATTTATGCAGGTGTTCATCTAATATTTGAGCTATATCTTAAATATTCAAAAGCATATAAGTGTAATGGGTGTGTATGTGTGTGTGTGTGTGTGTGTGTGTGTGTGTGAGACAGAGAGAGGGAGAGAGGGAGGAGGGAGAGGAGAAGAGGGGAGGGGAGGGGAGGGGAGAGAGAAGATCCCAGGTTAGAAGGACTTTGATGGATAAAGTCAGGAATGCATGGAACTGTTTAGTGGCCCATTTCCTTCCTTTGACGGTAACCTCTTTGAGGGCAGGGAATGTGTCTTTTTTCACCACTTAAATGCCAAGACCTACCAGAGAGCACCACAAATACTGGCTACACAAATGACAAGAGAAAGAAAACAGAAACTAAAAGAGAATGGTGATAAAGACATAAAAGGAGGAGAAACTGTCAAGAAAGAGTACTTAATATCAAATTCACATATGTATTATACCTAAGTAAGAACCTCCCTTGCCTTTGGATAAAACAAGGAGACTGAGGCTGACTCTAAAGGATTGGGGTGGAGTACAGTAGTGGAGTGATGGAGGTTATACAGTCAACGTTCTACAACTTAAATCTTTATCTCTTTGCTAGTGTGTTACTAGAGTGTTAACATGGTATGTTAACTGTTTCTGGGCCTAACAAAGATCAAAGGTCTAGAGAAAGAGAGAGAGAGGGAAAGAAACAAGCCATGTACCAATTATTATATCAAGATAAAACGTTATCATACCCGAAAAAAAACTCTAAAAAGAGGTAGAAATGACTTAAAAGAATCCATTCTATCCTTCCTTCCACATAATGAAAAAAGTATGACTGGTTTCTTAGGTACAAACAATGAAGTCTGACCCTTTGGCTATTTTCATTTGTTTGCACTATTTAAATATTAGGAAAAATAAAACACAACCAAAAATTAAATGGCACAGCAACCAATCAGTTGTTTTGTAATGATACCTAAGAAGAATATTTCAAGTTAACAAAAGATGCCACATAAATACCTATAATAATAATAACTACATAATGTTCTTTTCTAAGTAATAAAATTACCATACCATTTTAATAAGTGATTGTTCTACATGTGGGAAAACAAAACTGACACAATTTAAATATGAGCTATATTCTCTAAGAAATGAAACTGATGATACGTCCTTTCTGTTTAAAGCTTCAATCTTCACATCAATAGGAAAAACTAATTTCTTTTCTCTTTGCTCCATCAAAGAACGAAAAGATTAGTCCTGAGATCTAAGAAGGTTGTTACTTCCACTAAGAACAAGATCAATATGAACCTTCCACCACGGATCAATTAAAAAACATGTAAAAGAGATTTTAAACTTTCTCCTCAAAATGGTAGTGTGGAAAACTAGAAAGGATGATGTTTTCTAACAAACAATTACCATCTTGCTTTTTCAAACATCAGTATCTATTCTGTACTACATACCAGGAAATGCATGGTTATTTACTTAAAGTCAGTTAACGAGGGCAATGCCATGAGAAAAAGATTTAAATCTGTACAATTCTTAATTACAGAGAAAGCAAATTTATTACTTTCAAATTCTACCTAGTAACAGAAAGGTCCTAGAGGACCTGCTGTAATGACCAGATAAGGCTGCCTATAATTAGCATGCTACTCCTCTGTGTGTTAATCAGGAAGCCAAACTACTGAAGGCTGCTCAGAAACATTTTGTTCTTTTAACCATTTAAAACATTCCCTTTCTAATCTTGCTCACATTATTAGTTTGCATAGGCAATGAAGAAAGAATTCTGGTAGCAAAAGTAAATTTCATTTCAGGCACTATTTAACAATCCTTTAAGAGTTTAAATTAATGAGGTCTTTACTAAGTTTGTTTTTATCTTTTTCTAAACATTTCTCTGTTGAGCATTTATTACTCTCAGTTGCTTTTATTGTTGTTTTTTGGTTTGCATTCAATAGTTTGTTATGGTAAAAGAAGCAGAACAAATCTGAGATCTGTAGTGTCCACTTCTTATCATTTCTACTCTTATTTCAAAAGCAGGAAGAAAAAAAATCTTTGTGAGACAAAAGTCTACCATATCATACTGAGATAATAGATCAACTCCCTTAAGAATAAGATTTTTAAAAGAAAAGATGCCAGTACTTAGCATAAAAATTGGTATTTAGTTATTATTATTTTATCCTAAGAGCAATGACATTATATGATCAAAACCAGAAAACTATAAGCTACTTTTAATGGTAGTATCTTCTGAATTCGGATTTAATTTCAATTGGCCCTTGACATTGGAAAATGACCTTAAAAACTTTGCATATACTAAAATCAATGATTTTTTGGCCAGGCTGCACGGATGCAGGATCCTACTTCCCGGATCAGGGATCGAACCCACACCCCCTGCAGTGGAAGCACAGAGTCTCAACCACTGGACCACCAGGGAAGCCCCTAAAGTCAGTGATTTTTTTGAAATAATGGCAAAGTGAAATGGGCACTGGCTTGGGATTCAAGAGTTTCTGCCTTTTCTGCCATTACTAGTTATATGGCTTTAAGAAAGTCAATTAATCCCTGGATTTCAGTTCACTTAACCACAAAATGAAGAAATTGGCTTAACTAATCACCAAGGTCTCTCCCAGCTCCTATATACTCTGATTCTGAATAAGGATTACTAAAAGTGGAAAACTACCATTTGTTTTTCAACTCAAAAGTGTGAGATCTTCAACTTATTTTTCTGCCTTAAACTTTGCTGCCAAAGCAGTACAGCAAGTTTCAACCAAGTGCGGCCATTCTCTGGAGTCTCTAATGTTGAGATATAAGGCCTTTAAAAACTATATGTTATGACTTTAAGGTATTTAAAACACAATGGGGACTTCCCTGGTGGTCCAGTGGCTAAGACTGCACGCTCCCAATGCAGGGGGTCCAGGTTCAATCCCTGGTCAGGGAACTAGATCCCACATGCCACAGCTAGGAGTTTGCCAACTAAGGATTCTGCATGCTGCAACTAAAAAAAGATACCACATGACGCAACTAAGACCCGGCGCAGCTAAATAAATTAAAAAATAAAACCAACAACCCCGCAATGGTTAGAGGCTTTAAAGAAAAATGTGTAACAATATCTAACAATAAGGTTTATAAGGAACTTTCACATGTTACCTCATTTAGTCTTCTCAGTAAGTTGGAGAGCTATTATATTACCCATTCTACAAAGGTCAAGTTCCAAGACGGCACTAAGATTGGGAGATTTCTTACTTCATAGTCCATGCTTTGTCCATTACACTACATTACTTTAAATGCACATATAAATCCCCTAGATCTCACTTTGATTTAGTGGGGAATGTTTTCTAAAATGCTTAATTGTAAGCTCTCACAGTCTCATTAGAGCAAAATATTGTCCAGAGTACATCAAAATTTCTTCATTTTTATTTGCAAGCTGTTCCTGAAAAAAGATTCAGGATAACTTAAAAAATTAAATAATTGAGACTAATCCTGTAAATAAAGACAAGTATTTCTGTTTGCAGCTAAAATGGAGCCATGTTGAAGCAATGTAAATATGGTTGATAATTCCTTTGGTTCCCAACACTTTTTTTTTTTTGGCGATACACGGTCCTCTCACTGCTGTGGCCTCTCCTGTTGCGGAGCACAGGCTCCGGACACGCAGGCCCAGTGGCCATGGCTCACGGGCCCAGCCGCTCCGCGGCATGTGGGATCTTCCCGGACTGGGGCATGAACCTGCGTCCCCTGCATCGGCAGGCGGACTCTCAACCACTGCGCCACCAGGGAAGCCCCATAATTCTTAATTAATCTGGGATATTTCAAAATTTTATTGCCCTTCTGAGACTCCATATAATTTGAATTTAGACTGTATGAGAAGCTCCTGTCTGAAGACCTCTGATATATATATGACTTAGAAAGACTATATGATCTTGGGATCCTCTAGAAGAAAGCATTATATTGCCACTGATTATTAAATACAACTCTTTATCCTAGTCACTGAGTTACAAAGCTCTGTGTTCATTCAATCTGTTCAGAGCAGAGAAAAAATGAAACCCAGTTTAGCTGAAAACCAGCCCAAACTTATCCAACCCCTATCACTGTGATACCTCTATAAGCAATGATGATGACTGAATTATTTGTTTTAAAAAGTATTTCAGGTTGAGGATTTCTATGAACATGTAACATTGGTAATCTTCTATTAGTTCTAGCTAATACTTCAGGACTGCGCATCAGCAACTGATCAACGGATATAATTCCAACATCTTTTAGTTACTGTTCAAATAAGAATCATAGAATAATAGTTCTGCAGCATTTAAAAGCATATTCACTTTCTATCAATGGTTTTCCAGAATTTATTTTTGGCATAATAATAACTACAATAGGTTCTTAGCTTAAAGATAGGTGTCACTTTTCCAAAAGCCATTTATAAATCACTGCTCTTGATACTCTTCAACTTCTTTCCTTTTGTGGGAGGGTGACTTTCTCCAGATTAGAAACATTTATGCAACGGAAAAACAAATATAAGAAATCTTCTCTAGGAGGAGGTAGAAGTAGCAAAGATTTCAAGTTTCTCTACTTGGCTGAGAGAAAACACTGCTAGATTCTTGAATCCATTTCTGGACATATGCCTAACCTCGATAAATTTGGCTTTCTGCACTGCAATATCAGAGTTAGTTTTTAACAATTCCTTATAAAAACCAGCAGACATCTGAGGGTTGCCAAGGTAAAGAGTGCAATGAGGCAGTATACAGAGTGGTTACAACAATCTCCCGAGTCAGTGTTCAGGTGCAACTCCTAGTTCTTTCCTTATGATCTTTGTTAGTGAGGATTCTGTTGGCTGAAAACAATAAGAGGAAACCCCAGACAGAAGCTAATTTTTTTCTTTTGTGTAAATGCCCAAAGATTGGCAGTTCAGGGCTGGTGCAGAGGCTCTGCTCCCCAAACCCCACAAGGACCCAGTTCTTTCCAGCTTTCTGCTCTACCTTCAGGTGCAGCCCTGGCCGGCACAGTCTAAGACGTGCATCAACTGTCACATGCCTTGAGACAGGAGAAAGGAGGAGTAGAGAAAGGAAGAAGGCAGCAGAGGACGCAAGCCAACTCTCTCTCAAGAAAGTTCACCAAAATTACCCACAATAGTTTTTTTTTCTTGGCTGCAACTAGTCACACTTACCTGCAAGGGAGATTAGGAAATGCGGGCTACGTGCCCAGCTGGAGCTGTTATTACTGTGAGAATAGGGTGAAAACAGATATTGGGGTACTAGCTATCTCTACCACACTACCTGTGTGATCTTAAACACTTTATGCCACTGACATCTCATCTGTAAAATGGAAAAAATATTAGAATCTCCCATCATAAAGCTACTGTGAACATGAAATAATAATAATCAACGTAGAGGGGTTAGCATAGTGTCTGGCACGTAATACCCAACAAAGTAAACAATTATTTATCCTTCACACATTTTCTTTTGCTTACTGATTTTATCCATTTGTCCCAACCCCCAAATTATCAGCACAATGTAAACAGATTGATACTCTCAAATCACTTCTTTCAGCAAGGCCCCTCCTCTTTCTAATGCCCTTGCCAACACACACACACACACACACACACACACAGACACACACACACACACACACACACACTCATTCTCTCTTTCTGAAAGAAGACTTTAGTGCACCTCACTACCTAAATTCATGTTCAAACTCCTTCTAAATCTATGCCATAACCTCTAAAACTCCCCTTTCTTTACCTCCCCAATACCTTTGCAACAATATCCCCCACTATGATCCAATGTAGATAATACTAATGATAACAATTACAAAAAAATGATGATGACCAAAAGTACTAAATTTTAGAGGCTATTACTTTTTTCCTTTTTTTTTTTTTGCGGTACGCGGGCCTCTCACTGTTGTGGCCTCTCCTGTTGAGGAGCACAGGCTCCGGACGTGCAGGCTCAGCGGCCATGGCTCACAGGCACAGCTGCTCCACAGCATGTGGGATCTTCCCGGACCAGGGCACCAACCTGTGTCCCCTGCATCAGCAGGCGGACTCTCAACCACTGCGCCACCAGGGAAGCCCGAGGCTATCACTTTTTGAAAGTTCTTTCTTTGCCAGGTAATGTGCTGAGTATTTTACATGAATTCTCTTTCTTTTTTAAAAAATTTAAGTATAGCTGATTTACAATGTTGTGTTAATTTCTGCTGTACAGCAAAGTGATTCAGGTATGTGTGTGTTATGTATGTGTATAACATACATACACACACATTCTTTTTTCATATTCTTATCCATTATGGTTTATCATAGGATATTGAATATAGATCCCTGTGCTATACAGTAGGACCTTGTTGCTTATCCATTCTATATGTAATACTTTGCATCTGCTAACCCCAAACTCCCACTCCATCCCTCTCCCACCGCCCCCCTTGGCAACCACAAGTCTGTTCTCTATGTCTGTCTGAACTCTTTCTTTTAATCCTCATAATAATCCTGTGAGGTTATTACCATTATTATCCCCATATTTTAGATTACAACTAAAGCTTAGAAAGGTTATATCCAAAGTCACACAGTAAGTATATGGCAGGGCTGTGATTTGAACAGAGGTCTGTTGGTCTTCAGAGCTCTTCATTTAACCACTGTGTGACACCCGTCTTGCACAAACATACCACCTGCATTCTCTGTATATACCTGAGTCCCCTTAGAATTCTTTTTCTAACCACATCCTGCAGTGTCATTAAGGTCTAGCTCATTCCTGATCTCTTCCATGAGGCCCTCATCAACTATAATGTAATAATAATTATAGTAATTATACTATAGTAATAAAAACAAATAGCAAAATTGCACTTATATTATACAGTTATAACACTAGGCAGTTCTAAGCACTATATACTAACTCATTTAATCCTCACAACACTGTGAGTTAGACCATAATTATCTCCATTTTACAATGAGGAAATGAGGCCTAGAGAGGCTAAGCAACTTGCCCAAGCTCACATAGCTAGTAAATGTTGGAGCCAGGATTCTAACCCAGGTCTCCTAGATGCAGATCTTGTGCTTTTCACCACTAAACCATACTGCCACTCATTTATCTTCCATAATTTATTTCCTCTCCTGTAACCCTTTCTTAGATATTAAATTACATATAGCCTTATATTATAAACTAATGTAACCATTTCACATATTAAAATATCAGGCACAACATATATGAATGAACAAAATATGGTATACTCATACCGTGTAATATTATTCAGCCATAAAAAGGAATGAATTTTGATATATGCTACAACATGGATGGACATTGAAAACATTATGCTTACTGAAATAAGCTAGACACAGAAGGACAAATACTGTTAAGATTCACTTACAAAAGGTACTCAAAATAGGCAAATTCATAGAGAAAGAAAGTACAAGAGAGGTTACCAGAAGATGGGAGCAAGGGGAAAAGGAGAATTATTATTTCACAAGTATGGAGTTTTCGTTGGGAATGATGAAAAGGTTTTGGGTACAGATAGTGGTAAGGGTTACACAACACTGTGAATGGATTTAATGACAGGGAATTGTATACTTATGAGTGGTTAAAGTGATAAATGTTATATTTTACCACAATAAAAAATATCATGCACGTTATAGTCACACTTCACAGACTCTTGAAGGCCAGTGAAAGCCTTCTGGGACCAGGAGATACTAGGAAATTTACTACATCATTGGTTTATAGTTCTTTAAAATTTGTGGCAGACAGAAAATGAAATCTAACATTTCTATGAAACACCTAAGCAGTAAATCCAAAACCATGTCTTGCTTTCCCAACATGATCAACAATATCTTCAGAAAAAAGTTTTGAGCAGGCACACACACACATACTCACAAACAAGATGCCCAATAAAATTTTGTTTAATTAAACTGAATATTCAAAGCCTCTCAAAGACACAAATACATAAATAATCTTTGCAATTATTTCACCAGCATTCAAGGAAAATCCTAAAATCTCCACTTTGTAAATGGAGAATATAAGGCATAAAGAAGAGAAGTGATACTCTTTGGATAACTGTAAATCTGACATGATAGCTACCGTTCTCTGCCTCCCATTTGTAAGTTACTGGATCATACAATCTTGAAAAATGTCACAAAACACCAACTGTGATACTCATACTCATACAAGAAATTAAATCAGAGTAGGGTGAATACGGATTACCACCTGCAGCCCTCCTCCTCCACCTTTCCCCCCTACGTCATTCAACATACTCTCCAAATTAAAAGGGGAGTATTTTCAGATCCTAACTCAGGTGAAGAAACAGATTATTACCCACCAGCAATGAACATGATCAAAAAAGAAACAAAGGTAGCACCTGTTCTTTAAGGAAGTGACCTGAACCCCTTCTGATGAAGTTCCAAAACCATTTTTAGGTGAGACTACTGCTCAGTAGCCATACTCTTCCCCATCTCTCACCACTCAGGCTCACCCCCTTTCCAGTTACTGACAAGAAGCAACATGGAATTTCTCTTCTTGCTCTCTGCTTGGCTTCTATCGGAGGCACAAACCATAAATAACAATGGAATTACTAAAAGTTTTATACCAGAGGAAAAAAGATGCAATAGAAGCTAAAGTATTCATCAACTGGATACTTAATAACTGGAAATAATGAGATATCTTTGTATTTCTTGGAATGAATTCTGAAGGGATTTAAGAATCCTAATTAGGACTTTCCTGGTGGTGCAGTGGTTAAGAATCCACCTGCCAATGCAGAAGACATGGGTTCAAGCCCTGGTCTGGGAAGATTCCACATGCTGCAGAGCAACAAAGCCCGTGCACCACAACTACTGAGCCCAAGCTCTACAGCCCACGAGCCAAAACTACTGAGCCCGCGTGCCAAACTACTGAAGCCTGTGCACCTAGAGCCCATGCTCCACAACAAGAGAAGCCACCGCGATGAGAAGCCCGCACACCTCAACAAAGAGTAGCCCCCACTTGCCGCAAATAGAGAAAGCCTGCACGCAGCAATGAAGACCCAATGCAGCCAAAAATAAATAAATAAATAAAATTAAATTTAAAAAAGAATTCTAATTAGGCATGAAGAACTGTTAATATAATGCTATACCACAAGATCAATATTTAACCTGTCTGAATAACAACAGGATTATTTTACATTTATTAAACAACCAAAAGGTTACATCTTATATATATAAGGAAAAGAATCCCACTCAAAATCAGCCAAATCTTCACTAAAGTTTTCACAAAGTAAATGAATCTGATCAGCTTCCTGAAGCATCTCATCCTTTTTTCTTTTTTCCTGACTATAGGACCTTCCCTGACTCACTAAATAATTTGCGCCCAAGCTCTCAATACAAAGCAATTAGGGGCTTCCCTGGTGGCGCAGTGGTTGAGAGTCCGCCTGCCGATGCAGGGGGCGCGGGTTTGTGCCCTGGTCCAGAAGGATCCCGCGTGCCGCGGAGCGGCTGGACCCGTGAGCCGTGGCCCCTGGGCCTGCGTGTCCGGAGCCTGTGCTCCGCGGCGGGAGAGGCCGCGGCAGTGAGAGACCCGCGTACTGCACACACACACACAAAAAAGCAATTGGGATATGGGGAAATAAGGCTTAGGTAGAATTTCTTTGGGTTGTGACTGGTGCTTAAGCTGTAATGCAGCACAGCTTTGTCTGATATTAGAAATTTAACTTCATAAGTTAAACACAGAAACATTCCAAACTGTGTCAAATCCAGACAATTAATACCTTACAAATATTATGACAATCAACTGAATATTAATATACACAAAGGAATTCAGGGGAGAAGAGAAGGAAAGTGGAAGCCAAGAGAAGCTAGAGAGGTCATAAGAGGAAAGTAACCAGTCAAAAAAATAAAAGTGAAGGCAATTAATGGGATGCCAAGTAGTGAGAGAATCCTGCAGTGAGCTTAGTGATAATTAAAATTTAAGGAAGCAAAACTCCTCTATTGGGAGTAGGTAATGTAGTACGTCCACAGCATAGCTGGACACATGCATTATATGGAGTGTAAGTAGGGAGATAATAGGGAAAGACCATGTTTCATTACATGTGTCTCAAGAGTAGAAGATATGTGCTAGGTTAGAAAATAACCAGTTCCAGCTCTTTTATGTTCCTGTTGCCTGAGTGTGACCTCAGACACCTCACGCTACCCACCAAACCCATCCCCTTCTAATAATCCCCTCACTAATCTATTAAATCACGAATATCCCTTCACTTCAAAGCACACTGCCTACATACCCTACAACACATGCTCTCTGTCATTTTAAATAGAATCATTCAACTAAAGTTATGGCAAATATTTGATATTCTATGGGGAAAAGACTACAGTGCTCAAAAGGATGAACATGATCTAATAGAATAACTTTTGGCAGGGGTTGGTGAGGAAGTTGTATTGTTTTGTGGGAAGTAGAAGACAGTTAATTCCTGGCATGAGTTCAAGGTAGCTCTACCTTTTTTCCAGTCTACCACTTTCAAAACAATTTTACCTCCTATATGATCTAGAGAGTTCTAAATATACTAAATAAGAGATTCCCCAGTAATTCCACATATATTTAACTTCTCTAAAGTTGATACTTCTAACTCAGCAAAAAGTTTCCAAGGCATTTCAGGTACCTGAAATACAATCAGAGCCTTTGGCAGGCAGAGTTCCCCTTGGGAAGGAGAGAGGCCCAATAGCATAACCACAGGAAAACTGGACCATGGAAAGAAAGAGTGTGAGGAAGAGGTAGGGGAAGGACCTCTGGACCAGCATTTGTAAATAGCTTTCAGAACCCTTCCCACCAGAGACAGGATTTGGAGAGACCATGAGGAGTCCCTGAACTGTCTACCCTCCGCCACAATAGATGAATCCCAGAAAAGTGGTCATGTTAATACCTAAAGGATTCCAGGGACACAGACCAATGCTGCTACTACTGAAAAATTCTTATTATTCTAAAGTTCTGCCTAGGATTGATAAAGTACCAGACATTAAGACTATCCTACAACTACTTTATGAAAATTAGGGTCATTCTTTTGGAAGTCTTTCCCATAGTAGAGTGCTACAGGAGTCCCCCACAAAACCCACTCACCCTTCATTCAGGTACCATCTCTCCCAGGAAGCCTTCCTTGACCCCCTAAGATGGGAATCATAACTTCCTCTATATTCTCATAACATCCTCTATAAAGTTCTAGCTGAACATTTAATACACTAAAAATCCACTGATGCTTTGTCTGCTTCCCCAGTCAGATTGTGAGTGCCTCAAGGAAGAGATTCCTGGTGCGTGTAATCACTAAGTACTCAAAAAAATATTTTTTGAATCAATGGAAGATAATCTTTCCTCTTTGAGGATACTTTAAATTACATCTGTCTCCCCTGCCCAAGGGATTTGAGATGTTTCAATCAAGCAGGAAAAGAGTACAAGGCAGCAGAATAGGAGAGTGGTTAAGAATGTCAGCATCTGGGACTTCCCTGGTGGTGCAGTGGATGAGAATCTGCCTGCCAATGCAGGGGACACAGGTTCGAGCCCTGGTCCGGGAAGATTGCACATGCCACGGAGCAACTAAGCCCGTGCACCACAACTGCTCTAGAGCCTGCGAGCCACAACTACTGAGCCCGCATGGCACAACTACTGAAGCCCACATGCCTAGAGCCTGTGCTCCACAACAAGAGAAGCCGCCACTCGCTGCAACTAGAGAAAGCCTGCGTGCAGCACCGAAGACCCAACACAGCCAAAAAGAAAGAATGTCACCATCTATCACAGTTGGGTTTAATGCCTATACGCTACTTTGCCAAATACGTGACTCTGAGCAGGTTACTTATCTATGCTTCACTATCCTCACCTGCAAAATGATGATAATAATGGTAGACATCTCACAGGCTGTTGTAAGGATTAAACAAAGAAACACATGCAAAGTACCTGGTAGAGTGGCTGATTCATCATAAATGGTCAATAAACGTTAACTGTTACTGGCAAGGAGAAAGCATGTTACCACGGAATGAGGGCAGATAAGAGCTTAGAAGACTTGGATTCTACATCTCCTGGGATTCACTTGCTGGTCATATGGCCTAGAGTTAATAAAGCACAATCTCTATGAGCCTCAGTTTCCTCATCTAAAAAATAAAGATGAGGAAAACAACCTGCTTAACCTTACCGACTGTGTGAATCAAATAAGGTTAGATATGTGAAACTGCTATAAAATACTACAAAGAGATGAATTTTTGTGACATGGAGCTCTGCATTTTTTATCTTGTGTAATATATGTCTGTCTAATGAGAAGCAAGTAGTTCTCATTTCTGCTTTCCTCACTAAGGTAATGATTAGTGCATATGTGTGCATTATTTTAAGAATGAAAATATCTTTTCCAAAAAGAGAAACATTTGGGCTTCCCTGGTGGCGCAGTGGTTGAGAGTCCACCTGCCAATGCAGGGGACACGGGTTCGTGCCCCGGTCTGGGAGGATCCCGCATGCCGCAGAGCGGCTGGGCCTGTAGGCCGTGGCCGCTGGGCCTGCGCATCCAGAGCTTGTACTCCGCAACGGAAGAGGCCACAACAGTGAGAGGCCCACGTACTGCAAAAAAAAAAAAAAAAAAAAGAGAGAGAAACATTTGATAAATGTTCTGCATGGCAAGTTATTTAGGTAGAAAAGAAAAAGGATTATTTTACAATAGACTTTTAAAAAAACCACATGAATATATTCTCAGGCATTCCCTCTACCCTTCATATTTTCATAATCTTTATTAAAGTGTTTACTATATTCCTGCCTATAGTAAAAAAAAAAATTCTATCTGTCACCAAATTATAAGGCCTAGAGGAAACATATTATCTTGTTTATGTCCCCAGTCTGAAGTACAGTGCCTGATGCTTACAAGGCCATAATGTTTGTGGAATTCAGGAGAAATACACTAGTCAATTTCTACAAATACACTATAGTTCAGTTTCTTTCCTGAACGTAAGATACTCATGATCTCTACAACTACTTGATAATTACTATGAAAAAATCATGTGGCATCTCTTAGAATGCTTTTAGAATACTGTGTGGTTTCATGTTTCTATTAAAGCAACTATAAATGTAGTGTGATCTTCCCATACAGTAAGTAAACTGCATGAGGGCAAGAACCAGGCCTCATTTTCTTTCAAAAATACAGTACACTTCTGTAAGGTGTTACAGAAAAACCAGAACACACTTTTTGGCCAACACAGTATTATTTAGCATCATGTCTCACATACAGAGGAGTACAATAATTAGTTTCTAGCTGATCGATCATAATATATATAGCAACTTGACGTAATCATTACATCCGAGGGAAAAAAAGTGGGAATAAAAATTTTTTCTATGTATTACTGACCTTCTCTTTTTAGTTTTCTACCTAGAAAATAAGGAAACTATAACTGTTAAATATGTTGTAAGAGGATTAATAAGATCATCTGTAATCATCTTTGTGCATCCGGACAAAATGATACTCCATAAATAGAAAACTGTATTAAAATATGCATTTCTAGGAAGCCAGGGAGCCTTGTGCTTGGGGTTCCTAAACTCTGATGGATACAAGGTAGAGCTTTACATGAGTGGGAACAAGCACCCCAGGAAGGGCACTGAAAGTGATAAACATTTTGAAAAAGCCATAATGTTTTTTTAGAGGTAATTTATTTTCTACGAGTGCCAAGATCCAGGGTGACAACATTTGTGTACGTGTCTGTGTGTGTGTGTGTGTGTGTGTGTGTGTGTGTGTGTGTGTGTCTTAAAACAATTCTCTGGATGGAATTATTACTTTTTTTTTAACAACTTTATTGGAGTATAACTGCCCCACAGTGGTGTGCTAGCTTCTGCTTTATAACAAAGTGAATCAGCTATACATATACATATATCCCCATATCTCCTCCCTCTTGCGTCTCCCTCCCATCCTCCCTATCCCACCCCTCTAGGTGGTCACAAAGCACTGAGCTGATCTCCTTGTGCTATGCGGCTGCTTCCCACTAGCTCTCTATTTTACATTTGGTAGTGTATATCCTCATTGTGGTTTTGATTTGCATTTCTCTAATGATTAGTGATATTGAGCATCCTTTCAAGTGTTTGTTGGCAATCTGTATATCTTTGGAGAAATGTCTATTTAGGTCTTCTGCCCATTTTTGGATTGGGTTGTTTGTTTTTTTGACACTGAGCTGCATGAGCTGCTTGTATATTTTGGAGATTAATCCTTTGTCATTTGCTTCATCTGCAGATATTTTCTCCCATTCTGAGAGTTATCTTTTCATCTTGTTTATGGTTTCCTTTGCTGTGCAAAATCTTTTAAGTATCATTAGGTCCCATTTGTTTATTTTTGTTTTTATTTCCATTTCTCTAGGAGGTGGTCAAAAAGGATCTTGCTGTGATTTATGTCATAGAGTGTTCTGCCTATGATTTCCTCTAAGAGTTTTATAGTGTCTGGCCTTACACTTAGGTCTTTAATCTATTTTGCGTTTATTTTTGTGTATGGTGCTAGGAAGTGTTCTAATTTCATTCTTCTACATGTACATGTCCAGTTTTCCCAGCACCATTTACTGAAGAGGCTGTCTTTTCTCCATTGTATATTCTTACCTCCATTATCAAAGACTAGGTGACCAAAGGTGCTTGGGTTTATCTCTGGGCTTTCTATCCTCTTCCATTGATCTACATTTCTATTTTTGTGCCACTACCATACTGTCTTGATTACTGTGGCATTGTAGTATAGTCTGAAGTCAGGGAACCTGATTCTTCCAGCTCCGTTTTTCTTTCTCAAGATTGCTTTGGCTATTCGGGGTCTTTTGTGTTTCCATACAAATTGTGACATTTTTTGTTCTAGTTCTGTGAAAAATGCCAGTGGTAGCTTGCTAGGGATTGCACTGAATCTGTAGATTGCTTTGGGTAGTATAGTCATTTTCACAATGTTGATTCTTCCAATCCAAGAATGTGGTATACTTCTCCATCTGTTTGTATTGTCTTTAATTTCTTTCATCAGTGTCTTATAGTTTTCTGCATACAGGTCTTTTGTCTCCTTAGGTAGGTTTATTCCTAGGTATTTTATTCTTTGTGTTTCAATGGTAAATAAGAATGTTTCCTTAATTTCTCTTTCAGATTTTTTGCCATTAGTGTATAGGAATGCCAGAGATTTCTGTGCATTAATTTTGTATCCTGCTACTTTCCCAAACTGATTAGCTCTAGTTGTTTTATGATAGCATCTTTAGGATTTCCTACATATAGTATGATGTCATCTGCAAACAGTGACAGCTTTACTTCTTCTTTTCTGATTTGGATTCCTTTTATTTCTTTTTCTTCTCTGATTGCCATGGCTAAAACTTCCAAAACTATGTTGAATAACAGTGGCTTAACTGGGCAACCTTGTCTTGTTCTGCTCTTAGGGGAAATGGTTTCAGTTTTTCACCATTGATAACAATGTTGGCTGTAGGTTGTCATATATGGCCTTTATTATTTTGAGGTAGGCTCCCTCTGTGCCTACTTTCTGAGAGTTTTTATCATAAATGGGTGTTGAATTTGTTGAAAGCTTTTTCTGCATCTATTGAGATTATCATATGGTTTTTCTCCTTTATTTTGTTGATATGGTGTATCACACTGATTGATTTGCGTATACTGAAGAATCTTTGTATTCCTACTACAAACCCCACTTGACCATGGGGTATGATCCTTTTAATGTGCTGCTGGATTCTGTTTGCTAGTATTTTGCTGATGATTTTTGCATCTATGTTCATCAGTGATATTGGCCTGTAGTTTTCCGTTTTTGTAACATCTTTGTCTTGTTTTGGTATTAGGGTGATGGTGGCCTCGTAGAATGAGTTTGGGGGTGTTCCTCCCTCTGCTATATTTTGAAAGAGTTTGAGAAGGACAGGTGTTAACTCGTCTCTAAATGTTTGAAAGAATTCACCTGTGAAGGCTGGACTTTTGTTTGTTGGAAGATTTTTAATCACAGTTTCAATTCCAGTGCTTGTGACTGGTTTGTTTATATTTTCTATTTCTTCCTGGCTCAGTCTTGGAGGTTGTGTGTTTCTAAGAATTTGTCCATTTCTTCTAGTTTGTCCTTTTTATTGGCATAGAGTTGCTTGTAGTAATCTCTCATAATCCTTTGTATTTCTGCAGTGTCAGTTGTTACTTCTCCTTTTTTATTTCTAATTCTGTTGATTTGAGTCTTCTCCCTTTTTTTCTTGATGAGTCTGACTAATGGTTTATCAATTTTGTTTACTTTCTCAAAGAACCAGCTTTCAGTTTTATTGATCTTTTCTATCATTTCCTTCATTTCTTTTTCATTTATTTCTGATCTGAGCTTTATGATTTCTTTCCCTCTGCTAACTTTGGGGTTTTTTTGTTCTTCTTTCTTTAATAGGTATAAAGATAGGTTGTTTATTTGAGATTTTGCTTTTTTCTTGAGGTAGGATTGTATTGCTATAAACTTGCCTCTTAGAATTGCTTTTGCTGCATCCCATAGGCTTTGGGTGGTCATGTTTTCATTCTCATTTGTTTCTAGGTATTTTTTGATTTCCTCTTAGATTTCTTCAGTGATGTCTTGGTTATTGAGGAGTGTATTGTTTAGCCTCCATGTGTTTGTGTTTTTTACAGTTTTCTTCCTCTAATTGATATCAAGTCTCATAGCACTGTGGTAGAAAAAGATACTTGATACGATTTCAATTTTCTTAAATGTCCTGAGGCTTGATTTGTGACCCAAGATATGATTTATCCTGGAACACTTAAGAAGAAACTGTATTGTGTTGTTTTTGGATGGAATGTCCTATATATATCAATTAAGTCCATCTTGTTTAATGTGTCATTTAAAGCTTGTGTTTATTTATTTTCATTTTCGATGATCTGTCCATTGGTGAAAGTGGGGTGTTAAAGTCCCCTATTTTTATTGCATTACTGTCAATTTCCCCTTTTATGGCTCTTAGCATTTGCCTTATGTACTGAGGTGCTCCTATGCTGGGTGCATAAATATTTACCATTGTTATATCTTCTTCTTGGATTGATCCCTTGATCATTATGTACTGTCCTTCTTTGTCTCTTATAATAGTCTTTATTTTAAAGTCTATTTTGTCTGATATGAGAATTGCTACTCCAGCTTTCTTTTGATTTCCATTTGCATGGAATATCTTTTTCCATCCCCTAACTTTCAGTCTGTATGTGTCCTTAGGTCTGAAGTGGGTCTCTTGTAGACAGCATATATACGGGTCTTGTTTTCCTATCCATTCAGCCAGTCTATGTCTTTTGGTTGGAGCATCTAATCCATTTGCATTTAAGGTAGTTATCGATATGTACGTTCCTATTACCATTTTCTTAATTGTTTTGGGTTTGTTTTTGTAGGTCTTTTCCTTCTCTTGTGTTTCCTGCCTAGAGAAGATCCTTTAGCACTTGTTGTAAAGCTAGTTTGGTGCTGCTGAATTCTCTTAGCTTTTGCTTGTCTGTAAATGTTTTAATTTCTCCGCCAAATCTGCATGAGATCCTTGCTGGGTAGAGTAATCTTGCTAATAGGTTTTTCTCTTTTATCACTTTAAATATGTCCTGCCACTCCCTTCTGGCTTGCAGAGTTTCTGCTGAAAGTTCAGCTGTTAACCTTATGGGGATTCCCTTATGTGTTACTTGTTTTTCCCTTGCTGCTTTTAATATTTTTTCTTTGTATTTAATTTTTGATAGTTTGACTAATATGTGTCTTGCCATGTTTCTCCTTGGATTTCTCCTATGTGGGATTCTCTGCACTTCCTGGACTTGACTGACTATTTCCTTTCTCATATTAGGGAAGTTTTCAGCTATAAGCTCTTCAAATATTTTCTCAGTCCCTTTTTTTTCTCTTCTTCTTCTGGGACCTCTATAATTTGAACGTTGCTGTGTTTAATGTTGTCCCAGAGGTCTGAGACTGTCCTTGACTCTTTTCATTCTTTTTTCTTTATTCTGCTCTGCAGCAGTTATTTCCACTATTTTATCTTCAAGGTCACTTATCTGTTCTTCTGCCTCAGGTATTCTGCTATTGATTCCTTCTAGAGAATTTTTTTTTTTTTTTTTTTTTTGCAGTACGTGGGCCTCTCACTGTTGTGGCCTCTCCCATTGCGGAGCACAGGCTCCGGACGCGCAAGCTCAGCAGCCATGGCTCATGGGCCCAGCCGCTCCGCGGCATGTGGGATCTTCTGGGACCGGGGCACAAACCCACATCCCCTGCATCGGCAGGCGGACTCTCAACCACTGCACCACCAGGGAAGCCCTTCTAGAGAATTTTTAATTTCATTTATTGTGCTGTTCATCATTGTTTGTTTGCTCTTCAGTTCTTCTAGGTCCTTGTTAAACATTTCTTGTATTTTCTCCATTCTATTTCCAAGATTTTGGATCACTTTACTATCATTACTCTGAATTCTTTTTCAGGTAGGCTGCCTATTTCCTCTTCATTTGTTTGGTCTGGTAGGTTTTTACCTTGCTCCATCATATTCTGCATATTTCTCTGTCTTCTCATTTTGTTTAACTTACTGTGTTTGGGGTCTCCTTTTCGCAGGCTGCAGGTTTGTAGTTCCTGTTGTTTTTGGTGTCTGACCCCAGTGGGTGAGGTTGGTTCAGTGGCTTGTGTAGGCTTCCTGGTGGAGCGGACTGGTGCCTGTGTTCTGGTGTGTGGGACTGGATCTTGTCTTTCTGGTGGGCAGGACGTGTCCAGTGGTGTGTTTTGGGGTGTCTGTGAACTTAGTATGATTTTAGGCAGCCTCTCTGCTAATGGGTGGGGTTGTGTTCCTGTCTTGCTAGTTGTTTGGCATGGGGCATCCAGCACTGCAGCTTGCTGGTCGTTGGGTGGAGCAGGGTCTTAGTGTTGAGACTGACATCTCTGGGAGAGCTTTCGCCAAATGATATTACGTGGGGCCGGGAGGTCTCTGGTGGTCCAATGTCCTGGACTCGGCTCTCCCACCTCAAAGGCTCAGGCCTGACACCCAGCTGGAGCACCAAGACCCGTCCACTCTGGCCGGAGTTAAACAAGTAGCCTGGCTAGATGCCAATTCAACAACTTTTCCCCTATTCATCCATTTCTGTATAATTGAATAGACCAGACCAGACCAGACCATGCATCTTCTGTGCCACTGAGGATGCTGGAATTAGGAGGAAGAAATAAATTAAGTAAAACTGTTTGCCCTTATTTTACTGGGAAAACAACTAGTATTACAAATTTACAATATTTTTTTAAAAAAGATTTTTTTAAAAAAATTGCATTTATTTTGGCTACGTTTTGGGTCTTTGTTGCTGTGTGCAGGCTTTCTCTAGTTCCAGCGAGCAGGGGTTACTCTTTGTTGTGTTGCACGGGCTTCTCATTGTGGTGGCTTCTCTTGTTGCGGTG